>NC_060141.1:536724936-537035769 GCF_021461385.2 Schistocerca piceifrons
AGAGTATGGTATTGGTGGGCCACCAGAGGTGCAGACCCACTGCAGTCCTTGTAGAAATAATGGTACTGGTTGGTCATCAAAGGTGTAGACTCACTGTAGTTCTTGTAGAAATAATGGTATTGGTGGACCATCAAAGATGCAGCCCCAATGTAGTCCTTGTAGAGATGGCCAGCAGCCATCTGCTGCGACTGTGCAGGTGCACAATCACCATCGAAGAGTCTTGCGGATAATATAGCAAGTTCATAACCAACACTTGTGAACTCACAAAGTTTTTGGAATTGTCCTTAGAACCAGCAATGCTGTTATCCAGTCCCTTGCTGAATTATTAACTCACGTGCAAACACTAACAGTCCCAACTTCTCACATATTGCCCATATACTCGGACCAACAGATATGTGTGCAGTGAAATGGAACTTACAAGTTACTTAATTTGATGACCTGGTGTCAATTACAATTTTATAACATAAGAATACAATAACAAAGGTACAAAATACATCATTAAAGAACATAACAATACAGATAACATTTGTAGTAACACAGACTTTACAAAAGAATAGAAATAGACATATACGTCAGTGTTACAGGAATTATGACATAAGTACATACATAAAAGATCAGAACAACTTTTGAAACATCAACTTCACACATGAACATTAAAACAGAACAGAATAAATAATGTCTAAGCATCTTTACAAAGTAAATAGCATATTATCAGAGAATTCTACAACGTAAATCTTATTAGCTAGACACATAAAGACAGGAAAAAGACAAATACACAAGGGTACACAAACACTTCGTGGGATAACACAAGGAAAGGACAGGGTTTGTTTTACTGCAGTATTTTGCAAACAAAACTTTCTTTACTTCTTGTAGATCTCCCTTCATTCATCATTATTCCCAAAAAAGTCCTATCTATACCTCCTTCCTGTATTCTATTCACATTTCTTTCAAAATAATTATTTCTCAGTGCACAATACTCATTTTTGCCAAATCTGTTTCTTATAGCTTCTCAATGCATTTCTTCCAATTCATCACAACTCGTTCTCTTATATAGCCTGCCCCATTTTAAGCTAACTTAAATCTACTGAGCTCAGATGCTAAACTAAGGAACAAGGCAATGCAGCAGCCCAAAACAATTAACACAAACAGCAATGATAAAAAATACAAAAGGCAAAGCAAGCAGAATAAATTACAACTAATATAAGGCAATGAGTAGCAAACAAGAAAATAAATCAGTAGGAAACTGGCTTAACAGAGTAATGCAACGTGAAATTTAGTAGCACTACGCCTGGCAAACAGCAGCAGCATCTAAACATGACAAAGCTCAAGCAGAAAAAATATTACACTAAAAATGGCCATGTCTAATACCAATGTCACATCTTAACACTAGAGTGATGCATCACAATTTATTCTACAAAAGAGATTACCAAGTACTTGAAAAGAAAATTCTGTATGCAATTCCTGTGAAGGGAAATGTCTTTTTGTGCTTCTTCGTTTTCTTCAAGTACATCATGAAGTTATTCTTTACTGGGTCTGTAGGCATAAAATATTTATATTAGTACATCTATAAAATTTTATTTTAACTAATGCTACAGTGCAGTTAGAAACTAGATATTAAACAAAATGAGCAAATATGTACAAAGGAAGGCATGAAACATCAGTCATTAGCCATATGGCACTTCATAAGTTAGTAGAAATTCTCTCAATTCTCGTAGAAAGACACTTGTCATAATCAGGTGTGCAAATGTACGAATATTTCCCATCAGTTCATAAGCATTTCAGTAAGTAGCGCAAAGTACGAGTAATTGTATGTTTTCAAGTAATGAGCGTGTCATATTTGCGATGCTTTCTACAAAGGAACGTCAATAGCGAGGATAACGGCCTCCTTTTTTTTTTTTTTTTTTTTTTTTTTACCTAATGGCTTTCTTTTGTCAGACGTTTCAGCTGGGCGCCCAAAACGCATTACGCCCAGGTCACTTACCTTTCTTGCTGAAATATTTACGACGGCAGTTTCCGCCACAGTGACAGTCTCATATAAAAATATTTCACAGGTCAAGAATTTGGGTTACAAATCTGTAGGAACAAAATCCTATAAATATAACAGTGTCCAAAAAAATTTTCGTCGGCATTGTAATACATTCACACATTTACATACATTTCATAACTCTTAAAGTACGATTCTTGGTTTCCAACATCCTTTTCCACAAATCAGAGTCCCTAACCACTACTCATTATTCATATATGTATTCGTCGACACTTCTTCAATATTTCATCATAATAAATACGTAGCGTAATCAAATTCCTCATACACGGTAGCATCATCTTATTGATCATAAACATACCTCAGCAGCATAATACACATCGTCGTTGTAATAATATCATAACACCTCAGTCAAATCTTAAAAACGTCATAGCTTTCTGCAATAGTTTCAAAACTGAAAAAAAATTCTCTGCTAAATAGCGTCATCTACCTCAAACGTACTTTAAAAATCATGATCCCATACCAAATACATCATTCAAAGCTCTCAAGCTCTCATAGTATCACAATGGTTCCAAAAAATATGAGCATTTCACAAAGTACAGACAAAATACAATTTCATAAGTGTGAAGTTATCCAACTGTGTAATTACGTAAACATCTGTCACTGATGTAGTAAAATAAATGTTTATCTCTCAGTTAAATGATCAGATAGCTGTGTAATTTGTGTGTTAGAGAAATATGGTACCGATGTGTAAATTTGTATAAGAAAATACCACATTAGCTAGGGCTCCTTGTGCTTGCCAAACACATGGTACACAAAGTAAGCGTGTACCCCCCTGAGGATTAATGTAATTATACCCTCAGGTGTTACAAATTACAGCAATGGAATGAAATGTATCACAGGAAACCTTTGTATCATTGTACTTCAAATATCTTTAAAAAATAAATGTTTTAAGTACAAAATTAATCACTCAAATACGTGTACTGTAGCGCTAAACTGTGCGTCTTGTTGTAAGATAATCTCTGTGGAAGTGTCGTAGTTATCGTCCTCCGAAAGCTAAGTTGTGCAGAAGTCAATGTACTTACCTCATCATAAACGAAAGTGAAAATCTTTGCGTATAGATATCGTAGTTATTACGTACCTGACCGTAATCAAGAAAGTACTATAATGTAACGTATTGTTGTGCTACAGAAAAGGCTGTCTCATTGTAGCTATACCACAAAAGTTACTACTAAAACATGTTTTTCTTTCCAGAATAATACATAACTGCGCAACGCTACGTGCTGTTCACATCCAGCTGCCGCTGCCCAACACTACAATGGCAGACAACAATGCAAACTAGCCACAGACTGCACACAGCACAGCCAGTGATTCTCACACAGAGCGCTACGTGCTAAACAGCCTACTTACACATCCTTGTGACTGATACATAATGAAATGAAACACCAACAGCCGTCGTATTGATGTTAGTTTATTATACTGCAGCTGACTCAAATATACTATCTCCAGGTTTTAACTGACTCTGAGAGGAGAATTTGCTTGGGGTTTAACGCCTCAGAGCCAGTTAAGGCCTCAAAATGGTGTACTGAGTCACCGACACTGCTTACAATACAGCAAATTATCAAAAGGAAGGCTTTAGGTGTTACATTTTATTACACAAAAATTGTGTTTATTACATTTTCGATGACCACTGATATGTTATTGCGTATCTTTTTGGATTGAATCAAGTCACATATTACAAAACTAAACCGAAAGTTTTTTTGAAACATCACCGCAGCAACTACGTCTGTAAGCCTTTAGAACTCCTTCACCAATCGTTATCACCCCTGTAGAATCACAGATAGCTCCTTCACGGACTGCGTTTATTTATTATACCTCCCTCCTGAATTTCTTCATCCTTTCTGTTATCTTTTTCCGGCTTTCTTCAGCACGAGCTTTCTCTTCTCCTCCACTGGCGTCTCACTATCCTTTTTCTGTACCATTTTCTGTCACTGATCTGTGTCTTACTGGTCGGTGTATACTTGATCCTGCAGTTTATATCCACAGATCCGACACACTTGGTTCCTATCTTTCCTCTTGTTCTAGCTCCTGTTGCCCGTAATCTTTTGGCCGTCCTATCTATACAAAACCTCAGCCCATGTCACAAAAAACTTGTTCTTTTCAGTCTGATTTCTCCTGATTTTGTTCTCATGGTCCCGCACAGTTCTTCCCTAGTTTTTCGCAACCACACCACATCACCTGTTTCAAAGCCCAATGGTTTCATTAGTATTTTTATCTCCTATTTTTCTGGTTTTTCTGTAACATAAATTCCTAACGTTTACATCTCAGCTGCATCCAGTACCGCATTCCCCATCGTTGCCTTGTAGAGTCTGATTTTTGCGTGTGTTACGTTCTTTTCATTCTAAAGAATTCTTGTCATAAAGAATGCTACTCATTTATTTTCCATCTTCTCTGTTACTCTTTCATTGCCTATGTTTATTCCTGTTCGTGTTCTTCCACATATTTAAATTTGCCGTCTTGTGGTTTTCAACTAGCAGTGGCATTCAGTGCCTTTGTCTTGTTGTAAGCGGTCATCTGTTATATCTATCTTGATATCTTTGAGTCTATTCCGCCTCATTTACTGTCACTATTTCGTTCGCAAAGGCTAGGTAGTCTGCCAACATGGTCATTTGTCCTCAATGTGAACCTTTTGTATTCGAACTTTTTTTTTTTTTTTTTACTCTTTACTGATCAGTTCATGGCGATCCATCTCTTTCTTTGGCACTGACCTTGATCTCTTCTGATGGTAGCCATCTGAATCTTATCCTTGCCTTTGTCATATCCTTTCGTTATCAGTTCTCGTGCAGAGCCGTCTAGACCTCTAATCATCTGGAATTTTTCAAGGAACTGTCGATGGAGTTGAATACCTTCATTAGGTCCACGAAGGTTAAATCATCTTTTGTTCTTCAAGACCTTAGGTCCTACCATTTTTTTCAGGAAAAAGGTCTGTTCTACACACCCACTTTCCTTCCTGAAGCCTCTTTAACAGCCTCCAGCTGTCCCCTCCATCTGTTTCTCTCCTCTCTTCAGGAGGTGGTAAAAATTTGGTAAGGTCTTATGGGACCAAACTGCTGAGATCATCGGTCCCTAAGCTTACACACTACTTAATCTAACTTAAACTAACTTACTCTACGGACAACACCCACAACCATACCCGAGAGAGGACTCAAACCTCCGACGGGGGTAGCCTCGCGATCCGTGACAAGACGCCCTGGACCGCGCGGCTACTCCGCGCGACTCTTCCGGAGGAGATGCAACAGTCTCCTCATTTTTTTGTATGTTTCAACAATGTTTCAATCCCTTCCTCGTATTTCTCTCGGTTGTACAATCTTCTCATTCTTTGCACGTTTAATTCTTCTCTGTCTAGCTTGATCTTTCGAGTTCCTCTGTTCGACTGTACTTGCCTCCTGCAGTTTGGAATCACAAGACACTTGATGCCCGTGAGATCATATTCTGCTTTTATGTTCTTCGTGGCTATGTTGCCCATAATCTCTTCAGCGTTTGTTATTCCCCAGAGCTGGTACGCTGGGCTTGCCCTCTTACTCTGTTTGACCTTGAGATGTGATGTCATCATTCTCAGTGTAAGTTCTTTAAAAAGTTCTGTTAACCCTTCCCTATTTCTGTTTGTTGTACGGTGAACGGGAAATACCCTTACTATTGCCTTATATTGGTCTGTGTCGTATACTTTTCGATGTACCATGCAGTTCATCGCAGTATCTATCCCTCAGTGTCGGGATATACCTGTTCTTATCATTATTCCGTGTACATCCATTTACTATTGTATACTCTTTGATACCCGCTCGGATGTTTAGCCGTATATCCGTTTTGGCCTCCTCTTCATTCAGTTATGCCGTCCTAGTACCTGTTGTCTACTATTAACTCCATGCCAAAGTATGCTTCCTCACGCTGATTCCTAGTTTTCCTTTGAGTACTATGAAGCATTCTGACCTGATTGTATCATGGTCGATGTACCTTGTTTCTTGGATGGCTAGTATTCACTCTTTCATCTCGTCTATTAACTGTTCATCACTCTTGATCGTTGTCTGCACATTTATGGTCGCTATTCTGAAAATACTTGTAACACACTTTTCGCCAGAACCACAGAATTGGAATGACTACTTGCGTCAACTTGACCGACAGGGGTTGTCGCCCTGGGGTAATCTTGACTGGATTGTGCGATCCATACCATGAGCTAAAAACACTATTTGTTGGGGTTGCTATTAAATTCAGTTAGACAAAAGAGGATGTTGGATCCAATAGTCGAATTTATGCCGCCTTTGATACGGTGGAGCAGATATCTTTGATACCGCCCTTAACATGGAGTACAGATGTTACTTGACGTGTTTCGATGGTTCTTCCTCTCTCTGCCGTTGGGAAGGCAAATTCCTCTACTATCTCTGTGCCTTTCAGACCGTTGGCCGAGTCTCATCTGTAACGTCGGGAGTTGCTTGGGGCTGTTTGAACAGGCTGCACTTGTTTGTAAGAAGGTAGCAACACCAGAAGACCGTAGCGAATTGTAAGAAGACCGACAGTGGATCGGTGATTGGTGCTGTAACTAGTTGCTGACCCTAAAAGAGATTTAATGTAACGGCCTGCTCATGAAAGGCTAATACATTCATTGTTCGCGATAATTTACTAGAAACATTAAGTAGCGTAAAAGACCTAGGATAAACTATAAGGAGCGATCTAAAGTGGAATGGCGACAAGAAACAAATTGTAGGAAAAGCAGATGCGAAGCTGATATTCAGGGACCAAAACTTAAGAAAATGTAATACAAAAAGGGAATGGTTTACATAACGCTAGCTGTAATGATTCTTGAGTGTTGACCATCTGTCTGGGACCGTAAGCAGGTTGGCTGAATAGAACAGCAGAACGACGAAGAGTAGCGAATTTCATCGCGGCGTCGTTTAGTTGGCGCGAGATTGTTACAGAGTTGTTCAACAAACTCCAGAGGCGTTGTGCTTCACGCCCAGGTTTTCTGCTGAAATACCGAAAACGAACATTGTGGAATAGTCGGTCAACGTATTACTTACTGGGCAATGCATTACTTACTTCCCACATACGTCCCACGAAATGACCAAGGCGAGAAAATCACAGAAATTAGAGGCATTCGCACGTTTACCGCCAATCATTCTTCTCAAGAGTCATTCGCGACTATTACAGGGAAGAGTATCGACTACTTACCATGTCTGCCATTTCCGTCGTGAAACAGTGGGCCTCGATTGCATTGTTTAAAGTTGTTTACTTTGCACAGACTCACTAATCTTGCAGTGTTATAGTCGTGCATAGGCAGCATAGTCTCAACTGACTGGTGCAGCAGATTATTGGACCGCTATGACTGATGTCGGCGCCACCATTAGTGTCCTGCAAACTACAGCCATTCAGACATGCGCAGTGGACTGCAACAGAAGGACGACGTACACTGCCGAATAGACCACGATACTCTTCACAAGCAAAACCGGCGCACATCCCAACACGTACTGGTTTTCGGGAATATAATTACACGAAGTTTTCTTATAATTTTGATTTACACTATCGCCTGAAGGGATGTTTGACACCTTTTTAAATATTCTGTATACAGAATGTCTCAGAAGGAATGATCAGTATCCAGGTACATGACATGACAGCAAAAAATTCATATGGGTATGTGTCCTATTCCGAATGGTGTCTGAGATAGAATACATTTAGGGACCCTTGCAAAACTTTCGCACTTTTGTCATTTTAAATAGTGACAGTATTTGGAATACGTATAGCCGTTGGGATAAGTGTAGTTGTGGGAATGAAGAGAAAATATGATTAAAAATGAAGCTAACGACGTGAATTAATAATCGTGGAAACAATCCTGTTGGAAGAACATACGCAGATGTGCGTTATAGCAGAGGTTGAAAATACCTCTTCAGTTCTAAATTACTTTATTTTCACACGACCGGTTTCGGACTTTATCAGCCCATCTTCAGGTGTCGTAGCTGTGCTGTGGTCTCCGAGCGCCGCGTGTCCGGGCGTGGTAAGCTGCTCATAGGCATACGTAGATAATGTCAGTCATTTCGCGTTATTTATGTTAGATCGCGTGGCCATAAAAATGGACAGAGTTGGAAAATTGAAACAATAATTTTAGTTAGGAAATATCGGCATTGCACTTAAAGGGTTGATTTTAATCTACAATACTGGCCATTAAAATTGCTACCCCACGGAGATGACGTGCTACAGACGCGAAATTTAACCGACAGAAAATGCTATGATATGCAAATGATCAGCTTTACAGAGCATTCACACAAGGTTGGCGCCAGTGGCGACACCTACAACGTGCTGACATGAGGAAATCTTCCAACTGATTTCTCATACACAAACAGCAGATGACCGGCGTTGCCTGGTGAAACGTTCTTGTGATGCCTCGTGTAAGGAGGAGAAATGCGTACCATCAGATCCAATGGCTGTTAGCAGGATATGGAATCAGTGGGTTCAGGATGGTAATACGGAACGCCGTACTGGATCCCAACGGCCTCGTATCACTACCAGTCGAGATGACAGGCATCTTATCCGCATGGCTGTAACGGATCGTGCAGCCACGTCTCGATCCCTGAGTCAACAGACGGGGCGTTTGCAAGACAACAACCATCTGCACGAACAGTTCGACGACGTTTTTAGCAGCATGGACTATCAGCTCGCAGACCATGGCTGCTGTTACCTTTCACGCTACATCACAGACAGGAGCGCCTGCGATGGTGTACTCAACGACGAACCTGGGAGCACGAATGGCAAAACGTCATTTTTTCGGATGAATCCAGGTTCTGTTTACAGCATCATGATGGATGGTCGCATCCGTGTTTGGCGACATCGCGGAGAATGCACATTGGAAGCGTGTATTCGTCATCGTCATACTGGCATATCACCCGGCGTGATGGTATGGGGTGCCATCGGTTACACGTCTCGGTCACCTCTTGTCCTCATAGACGGCACTTTGAACAGTGGACGTTACCTTTCAGATGTATTACGACCCATGGCTCTACCCTTCATTCGATTCCTGCGAAACCCTACATTTCAATAGGACAATGCATGACCCCGCATGTTGCAGGTCCTGTACGTGCCTTTCTGGATACGGAAAATGATCGACTCCTGCGCAGGCCAGCACATTCTCCAGATCTCTCACCAATTTTAAACGTCTGGTCAATGGTGGCCGAGCAACTGGCTCGTCACAATACGCCAGTCACTGCTCTTGATGAACTGTGGTATCGTGTTGAAGCTGCATGGGCAGATGTACCTGCACACGCCATCCAAGCTCTGTTTGACTTAATGCCCAGGTGTATCAAGGCTGTTATTACGGCCAGAGGTGGTTGTTCTGGGTACTGATTTCTCAGGATCTATGCACCCACATTGCGTCAAAATGTAATCACATGTCAGTTCTAGTATAATATATTTGTCCAACGAATACCTGTTTATCGTCTGCATTTCTTCTTGGTGTAGAAAATTTAGTGGCCAGTAGTGTATAATAAATATATTGAACAACAACGTTTATCATTTAGTAGTATAAGTTGCTTTCATCATTCATTTATGTTTATATTGTATGTGAAAAAGAGCATTATGAGGTCCTAAGCTCTACTTCAGGCGGTAGTCAGAAAGGGCCAAATCATCATTTTAGCGTTTATTGTTTTCCGTTGCGCACATTCACTTTTACACCCGCCTGGAGTAGCATTTTGGATCCGTGTCTCCGAAACAGAACCGTGATGGAGTGGTTTGAGGAGCATTATAGTGTCTCGGTGACCAAATTCGCCATCTGGATCGTCATCGGGTGACATCAGCAGGTACGCAGCGACCAGTTACTTAAGGGATTTACATGACATTTGCGTATACATGTAATGCCCCATACCTCCACAAACCTCCCTACAAACTGTGAGATCCACGAAACGTAGAATCAGTGATATATTTCGTTCCAAAGTCGGACAGAGACCAGGTGTATTTTACTTGTTTTATGGCCTACTGGTGTGCACTCCTGCGTATAGGACCAATCACTGGATTGGTTGTGGTAGCACAGTTAAATGGTCACCAAGTTGGTCAAACGTTACATTATTATCTTTTTGTTTAAGGGGTTGGATGAAGCCTGAAGTGTACACACGAAAGGTAATACGCACTACTTGAAAGCGTCATGGATGCTGCTGCCCTCTATAGGAAATGTTGTGGCGTAGCAAGACAGCCACGCCACGGAAGTAGCCGAAAGGCACGCGTTTAGCGGGCAAGTTATAGGTCTGTAACAGGATACGTAATGAAAGTTATAAAGAAAAGTACGTAGCTCCTGGAATACTTTACTTTATTCCATCCTTGGTACATCGCTATTGACGATATAAGTGAGACTCCATAGATACATGCATGTTACTAATGGCGCCTTGCTAGGTGGTAGCCATGGACTTAGCTGAAGGCTATTCTAACTATCTGCTCGGCAAAGGAGCGAGGCTTCGTCAGTGTAGTCGCTAGCAAAGTTGTCCGTACAACTGGGCGAGTGCTATCCCGTATCTCGAGACCTGCCTTGTGGTGGCGCTCGGTCTGCGATCACACAGTGGCGACAGGCGGGTCCGACATGTACTAATGGACCGCGGCCGATTTAAAGCTACCACCTAGCAAGTGTGGTGTCTGGCGGTGACACCACAGGAAATATGCAGAGACACTTAGACAAGCAACACATGCCCTCCCAAGAGCGTGCAAATGCATTGAAGCTGATGGCGGCATATTCGTACATTTACTGTGAACTGTGAAACTGCTGTTAACTGAGATGTACGATAGTGGTGAGAGGTGGATATGTTGAAAATACGTATTTTTCATCTTATGCTTTTAAAACGTCTGTCGTAATGCCTACTGACAGTTGCACATGTGTACGTTTGTAAGCCTGACATGTACTGTTTTGTGACGGCTCCGAAACCCAAGGTCCCCGGCGGTACCTTTGGGGCAGCCACCACTAAAGCGTGGGTAGTGATCCAGGATGTAGCTATGTCTGTCGGCCGAAAAATAATTAATGACAAGAATTGCGTGAGCTAGAATGAAGAGATAACTTATCTTTATTTCTGACTAAATGTGCACCAGCAATACAACGCCAAGTAATATCCAAGAGTAATCCGTGTACTGAGCCTAGTCGAATACAATAGCAAATATCACACTGCAATGGCTCTTCTACGAAGTCCACGAAGGGCTAGCAATAGATAATCGACAATAGACTGTCCGTCTCGCGGCCAGCGCTCCTCATTATATGCAAAAGGCAGAGGGCGCTGCGGACCCGAGCTCAGCCATGGCACGACCTCTTCCGTCGGCGGTAACGCCCTGAGACGCCGACGACCGTGACAGGAACTGTGGCCAGCGATGTCACGATCAGAGCGCGCGTGCGCGAGTTGGTTGGTTGGTTGGGTCCGTGGATACAACATACTGAATTACAGAGAAAATAAATAACAATGTACACCATATGTGTTCTGTCTCGGAAACCTTTCGGAATAGGGTATATGTTCATATGAAAATATTTGCTTCAAATGATGTTTCTTGCCATGTCGTTGATGTAGACCATTTCTCCTTGGCCATTCTGTGTAGAGTGACAGACCCACCTGGAAACATGAGCAGAGCACATATAGGTACGTGGGTCTTTCAGTCTTATTCCATTGGCGCTACAGCTTTCCACACCCCCGTAGTTCGCCAGTCAACTCGGCATCTGTGTCGCCCGCCCCTCTGCCCGGTCGATACGCGTCATTAATGCAGTCCGACAATCATCGCATTTCGATAGGCGCCCGCCAGCGATACAGCGGAGGAGCGATAGGAAAGCAGTTTGATTTTCACGGCCAGTCTGGGACCGGCCACGTGGCTGTGGCGACCACCCCGCGCGGCGCTTCAATTTGCCGTAATCCCGACTCCGATAATTGAACGCCCGCCCGCCCGCGGGCCAGCCGTGATGCCGGTCTGCCGAGAGGCACCGCGAGCCGGCGCACCGGACTGCGATGTGCTGCTCTGCACCGGACGACCCACCACTCACTGCAGACATCCTTCCAGACGTCAATGGCCCCCTGCCCACTCCCCAGCAGCGCAGCTTACACTAAGAGCATTACGCCCAGTGTGATCCCGATTATGACCCTCGACGAAAGTCTATACAAGTCGCTTTGGCAGTCTTCCTTGCTGTATCAGCCTGTTACAGTCCGGATCCTATTGTCTCCGCGAAATTTCCCCAAAGACTTCTGACAGGTCAACCAATGTCTGGATAATCTCGGGAACCTGCTACACCAAACTCAAACGCTTTTTCCGTATTTAGCAACAACGCATGTAGAAAATACGTCCAGTTAGAGGAAATAATTCCGTTAGAGTTTCAGTAAAAAAGCCAAATGAAGCGAACATGTACTGGAATCAATACGGGCGTTTCCCAAACGTTAGCCATCACATCAGTCCATGAACCTTCTCGATATATGTACACTGAGACGACGAAAGTCATGGGATACCTCCTAACACAGTGTCGGACCTCTTTCCACCCAGCATAGTGCAGCAACTCGACGTCGCATGGACTTAACAAAAAGTCGCAGGAAGTTCCCTGCGCAAATATTGAGCCATGCTGCCTCTGTAGCCATCCATAATTGCGAAAATGTTACCGGTGCTGGATTTTGTGCATGAACTGACCTCTCGATGTCCCTCAAATGTTCAATGGGATTCATGTGGGACGATCGCGATTGCCACACCAATCGCTCAAGTTGTCCAGAATGTTCTTCAAAACAATTCGCGAACAATTCTGGCCCAGTGACATGGCGCATTGTCATCCATAAAACATCCATCATTGTTCCCAGCAATGGGGGTAGCCGCGCGGGATTAGCCGAGCGGTCTCAGGCGCTGCAGTCATGGACTGTGCGGCTGATTTCGGCGGAGGTTCGAGTCCTCGCTCGGGCATGGGTGTGTGTGTGTTTGTCCTTAGGATAATTTAGGTTAAGTAGTGTGTACGTTTAGGGACTGATGACCTTAGGAGTTAAGTCCCATAAGATTTCACAGACATTTGAACATTTGAACTCTTATAAGAGCAACCGTGGATACCTTTTTTGACTTAGTAGAAACTTCTGCCATTAAGGAACCACCGTTAGCTTGCACTCTAAATTTGGACCCCTTGCTTCGTAGCGTCTACGCCACACTCCAACGCTACCATCAGCATTCACCAATTTAAATCGCCACTCATCTGACCAGGACACGAGTTTTCCGACGTCTAGGGTCGAACCGATAAGGTCACAAACTCAGGAGAGCCGATGCAGGCGGTATCGTGCTATTAGCAAAGGCACTAGCGCCAGTCGTCTGCTGCGATAGCCCATTAAGGTCAAATTTCGCTGCGCCGTTCTAACGGATCGTACGTCCCAAATTGATTTATGCTGTTATTTCATGCAGTGTTGCTTGTCTGTTAGTTTTGCTTAGCTACTGGCGCTGACAAATTTGCTCATCAGCCGCTGCACTCGATCGTTAAGTGAAGGCCGTCGGCCACTGCGTTGTCCGTAGTGAGAGGTAATGCCTGAAATTTAGGATCCTCGGTACACTCTTGACACTGTTGATCGAGAAAACTGGATTCCCTAACGATTTCCGAAACGGAATATCCCATGCGTCTAACTCCAACTACCATTCCGTGTTCACAGTCTGTTAATTCCCGTTGTGCAGCCATAATCACCTTTTCGTATGAATCACTTGAGTTCAAATTATAGTTCCTTCAACGCACTGCCCGTTTGTATCTTGTGTGCGCTTTCCCATGACATTTGTTACCTCAGTGTATGTACAACCTAAATGCAAAGTAAAGCCACCAGCTTCATTCTCGGTCACTCAGCTTTCTTACCATAGGTCCAAAGTCCGCCTTTATGAGAGGTTAAAACGATGGTTTTTCAGGGCTGTAAGATTCTGGGGAAAAACGGAAGTTCCTGACGCAGCGTTCTTGGCATATTTCAGTCTTTCACGTCAGTTCAAAGCGATATCAAGAAACTGTCAAACACATCTGTTGCTATAAACCTGGGAAACAGGTGTCTCCGAATTGATCTGATTATTTCACTAGGTACCGTAACTACTCCTATAATCGAAAATACGATTGTGTGGGGTGTCAAGCGAAATTTCCGATGGGCTGAGAATTTATTGATATGTGGGACTCGGCATTTTATCTTGGAGAGTAATGGACAGATCTAGAAGTAACTTCAGGTGACTCAAGGAGTGTATTGAGACCTTTGCTGTTCGCGTAGTATGTTAATGACCTGGCAGACATTACACGGCACAAATATTCAATGTAAAATTTCAAACTGGAGCATATAATGCCAAATTACTTTCAATGTTCAGAAATATACAACTTTGCGTCTCACAAAATGAAAAAAATTTAATCGGTAAACTGAAACAACTGCCTGGATGTAGCGTTTTGTAGGGGTATAAAATGGAATGATTATGTAGGCTCTGTTGTAGGTAAAGCAGGTGGTAGACTTAGATTCAGTGCTAGAATACTGGGAAATGCAATTAGTCTAGGAATGATATTGCTTATAAAACACTTGTGAGACTCAGACTTTGGATACTGCTCATGTGTGAGGGAACCGTTCCAAGTACAACTAATAGGGGTATTGAACGTATCCAGAGAAGCACGAACGGTGACAGGTTTGTTTCATCAGTTGGAGAGTATCACGTAAATACCGAAGAAATAAAACTGGCAGACGCTAGAAACTAGAATCGAACCATCCTGACAAAGTCTACTTACTAAGTTTCAAAAATCAGTTTCAAATGATAGTACAGTTCCGTATTGATAGCTCGCGCAGTGATTGGGAAGTACCCCCCACCACGAAGTTTGGTGTTTATAGTGCGTGGACGTAAATGTAGATGTAAATATGAGTTTAAAACACCTGTTATCTTCTCTTTTCCAAGGCTGTAACATTTGATAAGTTATACGTTATTTATGTGTTACAATAGATCTAATTGTCACCTTCCGAATGATTACTTACCACGAATATTTCCTGATAGGTTAAGACAGTTTTATTAAGTTTGTGGAGATTATAAGCATTCAATCGTGTTCTACAGCACCTCGGACGGCAATTAACAAGTATTATCAAAATCAATATCCTCCACCACGCTTTATATTTAACTTCTGATTGCATAAGTGTATTGTATTGTCTTAGGTACATGCTACTGTACACGACATGACCACCAGAACACTTTTCTGGCTAAATATAACTTGAAACGACATGTTTCTTCTCGAAATTTAAACTAATACGGAAAGCTTCGAACCTGAGTGAATGTATCTATGCAAATATCTGACAGCTAGATTTTCTCCTTACATTTGACTGACATGATCAATGGGACACACACACACACACACACACACACACACACACACACAATGAGACTTGAAAATGAGTACAGAGAAACACATAAATAGTTAGACTACACAAAATAATATAATTGCTGCTGTAGAAACAATTTCTGTCAATTAATTGCAAGCTGGCCTGTGTGGAAGAGCGGTTCTAGGGGCTTCAGTCTGGAACCGCGCGACCGCTAAGGTCGCAGGTTCGAATCCTGCCTCGGGCATGAATGTATGTGATGTCCTTAGGTAAGTTTGGTTTAAGTAGTTGTAAGTGCTAGGGGCCTGATGACCTCTTCAGTCCCGTAGTGCTCAGAGCCATTTGAACCATTTTTGAATTAGATTTATCGTAACGACCAAGTGTTAATTATTGTATGGGCTGGTAGCATGAATCAAATTATTTGCAATACCGATCGGCACTTGAATTAGTGTCGCCATATACTCTACCTCAATTTTGTCTCACAGAATTTTTCACAAGACTATTTTTCCTACGCATTCAGAAATTTTTAGAAATCGCATAAGAAGGAAATTGACGAATTGAAGGCTCATCAAAAATATCTAAAATACTGAACATATATGAACTATACTCAGCCAAACTAATACAGAACGTCTCAATTATGAAGTTTCAGATTGGTGTTGGTGACCTTGAACGAAGGACAGTCCATTTCCTTGACTTCTTAAGGAGACCGTACTATTGCTGCACCGAGAGTTTCATCACTTATTCGATCCCTCTTCTTCACATCAGTCACTACTGAAAAGTCCGCTCCCGGTAGCTGAGTGGTTGCAAAGCACTATACACTCATCTGTTTTAGAGGACAAGCATTAGAATACCTCTTTCAGAGTAGTCCGCATACAGTCCTCGACTTCTGGTACAAAGTTGTGACCGCGCATAGCACCCTCACCCGAAAACCATCTTACCGACAAACTTTTGCCGGTTATCTCCGCAGCGTCTTCCTTGACCCCCCTCAAGTTGGGGTGTGCCATGCCTACCCGTCCCATGATGCAACACCCTTATTCACGTTCTCATGCATCGACAAAAGAAAGACAGAATGTATTCTAATTTATTGTATTTAATGTTTTTCTAATATTTTTGTTAAACAAAAAATCATTTGTATATGTTTAAATTGTACCTTGAAGAATTGTTGCATGGTTTCTGTATATGTACTGTTAGTTTGTTCAATAAAGATTATTGCATAAAAAAGTGGTCAGCGCGACAGAATGTCAATCCTAAAGGCCCGGGTTCGATTCCCGGCTGGGTCGGAGATTTTTTCCGCTCAGGGGCTGGATGTTGCGTTGTCCTACTCATCATCATTTCATCCCCATCGACGCGCAAGTCGCCGAAGTGGCGTCAAATCGAAAGACTTGCATCCGGCGAACCGTCTACCCGACAGGAGGCCCTAGTCACACGACATTTACATTTTACTACTGAAAAAATTCCTTCTGACTGCGTTTGGATGTGACAATGTTAAGACCAATTCTGCAAATTTTCCTAAGTCAGGAAATTTCATTTCATCAACTGTATAGTACCACATTTCATCTATCTCCATTCTCAATAAATTACTTATCTCCTGTTCAGAAAGAAATGGGGTAACAGTCACCAATGTACAGACACATTGTTTTCGTTGACATATTTAGTAAAATATTTAGTTAAATGTCGTAATTCTGTAAGTCCAGACCTATCGCTTCCCAATGCTACAGTGGGGCACAAATTTCAGTTCTTTGTGCATTGGATCCCTAAATGACCCCTAAATGCAAGCGTCCCTCTATTTCTTCAACGAGAACCACATATAATTCCAAACATCTGTTTCTGATTTCAACAGTGCCAGAAGCAGGTAGCTCCCTTAGCAACGTTCCAAAAAAATGAAACTTCCTGGCAGATTAAAACTGTGTGCCCGACCGAAACTCGAACTCGGGACCTTTGCCTTTCGCGTGCAAGTGCTCTACCATCTGAGCCCGGTACTCTGCAAGTTTCGCAGGAGAGCTTCTGTAAAGTTTGGAAGGTAGGAGACGAGGTACTGGCAGAAGTAAAGCTGTGAGTACCTGGCATGAGTCGTGCTTCGGTAGCTCAGATGGTAGAGCACTTGCACGCGAAAGGCAAAGGTCCCGAGTTCGAGTCTCGGTCGGGCACACAGTTTTAATCTGCCAGGAAGTTTCATATCAGCGCACACTCCGCTGCAGAGTTAAATTCTCATTCTGGAAACATCCCCCAGGCTGTGGCTAAGCCATGTCTCCGCAATATCCTTTCTTTCAGGAGTGCTAGTTCTGCAAGTTTCGCAGGAGAGCTTCTGTAAAGTTTGGAAGGTAGGAGACGAGGTACTGGCAGAAGTAAAGCTGTGAGTACCGGGCGTGAGTCGTGCTTCGGTAGCTCAGACGGTAGAGCACTTGCACGCGAAAGGCAAAGGTCCCGAGTTCGAGTCTCGGTCGGGCACACAGTTTTAATCTGCCAGGAAGTTTCATATCAGCTCACACTCCGCTGCAGAGTGAAAATCTCATTCTGGTTTCCAAAAAAATGGTTCAAATGGCTCTGAGGACTATGGGACTTAACATCCGAGGTCATCAATCCCCTAGAAGGTAGAACTACTTAAACCTAACTAAGGACATCACATACATCCATGCCCGAGGCAGGATTCGAAACTGCGACCGTGGCGGTCGCGCGGTTCCAGACTGAAGCGCCTAGAACCGCTCGGCCACAACGGCCGGCTAGCAACGTTCTACACTCGGCCCCTAAATACACTTCACTGAAAAGAAGGAAGTTCCGAGGACAACATATATTAAGTATTTCAACTTCCTGGAGAGTTCTTACTGATAAAAAGTTCTAGCAGATTTCTTTAAGAAGATTGACTGAATTGTTTGCTGGCGAATAAATAAGAATCTTTTGACTTTGGAAAAGAGCATTGAAACTGTCCAAAAAATTAAGAGCCTATTCCAAAAGCAAATGCAGCTACATTAAAAAAGCACTTTAATGAAGTTCAGTTACCGATTATGTGGCATACGAATTGGTGCATTGGCAGCCATCCTGTAGTTGCTGCTTTCAGTATTTTACCCTCTTCCACGTCCATAAACTTGTATCTTCACCAACTGCGTCGACCTATGACCTTTTCAGTCTGGTCCCTTCAACCCCACAAACCAACCAACCAACCAGCTGCGCACAACGGTTACAACTTTGAGACAAGGAAAGAGATATATATCTTGAAAAATCCGCTGGTGCACTAGGGAGTTTTTCAAAAGTTGTGGTAGCTATTACGGCTGCTGAATGACAAAGGCATTGGATTAGAAGATCACCATTTACCTCATCTTTAAGACGAGAAACAAAAGAATTCTCTTACACCGACCATTACAATTGCACCATTACACGAAATGCCTACAATATTCGTTACTGGAATGGCCTTCGCAAGCAAGGATTCTTTAAAAGTCATATAAAGTTTATCTGCAGAGCAATGAGTTCCAGAAATCGCCTTTTGATCCCACCCAAATCTGTAGAAACAAACCTGACCAGAACACACACGGATTTTTGCAAGCTAATATCTGAACTTTCATCCAGCAACGATGAGAAGGGCGTAGCTTTTATATCTTCTACAATATCAGCTGTTTCTACTTTGACAACAATTTCTTTTATAATGTTGGTGCATTTAGAGCTTTTTATTCGAATGTTTTAGGCAATTTTAGAATCAGAAAATACATCTTTCACCAGGGGGATTAAATTGTCAACAACCTGCAATGCAACCTTATGTTTTTCAATAAAAGTTGACGGTCTAACCTCAGCTTCTTTGTATTTCCACGTTAAACGTAGCACATCTACATTTGGATCCATTACCAGGAATTTATCTTAAACGTCCCTTAAAATTAAGATCAGTTAGCCATTGGCATTGAAATTTCTACTTTCTCGAAATCTTCTCACCGTCTTCTTCTGGCATTAATTCTTCACTACCTCTTCTTTTCTTTTCCGGAGTACTTTGTTTGTCACTCATTTTACACACTAATCATACGTATTACTGAAATGTTAATATAGCCAGTTTTTACTATGTAGGTACACTTCCACTGCGACTGGCACAACGCAACTGCGTGGAAAACTAACGCTCTAAAGCTGCTCTTTCGCAGGACAGGTTCCAAAAACGGGGAAACCCCTTGCAGTGAGGTCGATGGTAGCAGAAGATGTTGAGAACCATCGCATTGTTTGTAATATAGGTATATATTTGAACTTTTTTCTTAGATTACTTATTAATCATTTCAAAATTCCCACGTTTGCTGAAATTATTCAGTCTTCGCTTTTTCCCACAAGACCAAATTTTTGGTTACTTTCCCCTCGTTTGTGGGCAATTTCCCTCAATCTGGCCTCACTGACTTGAATCCAGTGATTAATAATATTTCTGTTGAGTTTCGATTACATGTAGCTGTCAGTTGACTGCAATTTAATGCAGTGCTTCACATCAGACTATTCTAAATTCGAAAGTTCCAGGAAATTAATATCGCCTCTAATTTTGTTTACAGATTAATTTTAAAAAACGTCTCCGTAAATGACACAACCGAGTAGTAATTAAGAGTGTCAGTATGTCTTTCATAACCTCTATTTTTACCATCTCTACTCTATGCCAGTGGGATGTAACTTCCTGACAGCGTGTGAAATCTATTGGGCTGCAAACCTGATTAGTACACTACGGAATACCGGCAGCTATCGTTTTAAGAGATATGAACACTGTTTCGCTGGGTACCACACTTTAATATGATTATAGGTAAATGGCGGCGGATCGTTGATGCTGAATTCAGAGGTATAGACTGAGATGATTCCTACTACATGATGACTGCAGTGAAATCGACGCTCTGCTGTCCTTAAATGTCGCTTATCTGATCTGGAGCAAAATGATGTAACGATTACGTTGATTTATGAAAATGAATTATCATAAATCAAAAGAAAACTTCATTGGGGCACCGGTGCATCATTTGTTAGCAAAATGCACTCTACATAATGCTTCAGCTGTTTTCAACTGGATAGAGGACTGTATTGCACTGGGTTAGGAATACAGACACAGATGCGTTTTTAAAAAGACCGTAACGTAGTTACATTATTTAGATATACAGCTTTTGGTTTATTTTTCCGCGCAAAATAAAAGATTGGAAGCTTGGCCCTCACGCTTTCGAACACAGTTCCTTACGAAACAATCATAGTTCGTTGTACGTCACACATTTGATCAAATACCACCGCAAGTACCGAAACAGCAAATTTCGTATTCTGTAGTTGTCTTGCAGATCACGATAATTGTTTTATTAGCACCTTTCAATTTGTTATGAAACAATGGCGTTGTCGTAACCTGATTGCTGTTGATTCTACAAGGTTCTAATGGCTCTGTGGCATATCCTTGTTCTTGACATTTTGTGCTAGGTCCTTCTAAATCATATTATTTGTAATTTCTGCAAAATTCCTGCTTCTAACTTCTTCCAAACTTCTCCTCCTTGCAGTACTGCCTAACTGATTTTTGCTTCACAATTAAATGGAAATTTTCAGTGATTTACACTGTACTCGCGACCGATCCGTCTAAATGCCTCCGAGTCCTGCACGAACTAACTGCTCATGAATTGTCTCTCTAGCGTTTGTAGATCTCTTTCATTGATATCATTTTCCCTACTGGGCCGAAGCTTCCAGAAACTCATAGACAATTGGTAAATGTACACTGCGAATAATATTTAAAACAATAGTATTGGTTTACAGAAGAATGAAATATTCAAAAACCTAAGGTCACAACATGAATAGAAAGTATTTAAAAGACAAAAAACAAAGGATATGTATACTGTTTTACGTATAACATTAGTGGGAGGGCATTTGTTACAGAAACATCAAAGGAGACACAAATTCACTCGACTCAACGATTTGCACACATATGCTCTGTCTCGTTTCCCAAGATTGCAGCAGTTGGTGTGTTTTGAAGCATCTCTAGTCGTACGTCTCGTAAAAAAGTGCTGTAATCTATTTCCTAGTGTTATAGAGACTTATTTGGCAGTTCCATGTACTTCGAGAAACTGGCCTCTGCAGCCGGAACTGATGGTAATTTACCAACAGACTTTCCTTTTTAACGAACAGCTTGCAATCAAGCCGAAACTATGGTTTAAGTCCTTAACAAGTCCATTCGCGATCCATAGCAGTGTTCTTCAATATGGGATCCACGTCATTTATGAGCCACGAGAGTTTTATTGTTTATCTGTAATTGCACTTATAAGCAATGATGTACCTCTATTACCCTCGGTTTACATTAACAACATTTAGGAGAAATTATTTCGAACGTTTCATTCCACTAACGCGGACTAACGGTCAGTGTAAAGATTAATAGTTGTATGCCCTTGGTATCCCAATTTAGTTAGTGCTTGTGTTACAAGTCCTGATAAGAGTATCCACCAATCTAAAAGTCAAATATAATCTAAAAGTCAAATATACCTTCGTTGTCTTGATGTTACTCTTTCGCGCACAGGAAACATAGCTAGGAGAATAGAGGAAAAAATTAAGCGGAATGCTAAATATGTGCCCAACATCGTAAATTTTACCAACCTCTGAGCTTCACATACAATAATATACGTACAGTCTTCTAAAAATATGAAAATCGCACGAAGCATAACACTAAATTCCGATGTTCAATGGTTATCGAAAGTTTCTCTTCTGCTAGGAATCCAGAAAAAAAACATTTATGAAAGAAACAATTCCTTGTGTATGACTGAATTACTTCAAATAATTTATAAATCATTAAACCCACATCTGTAAGACGATAAAGTTAGACGATGTTTCGTTTGAACGACAAAATCCAAGCTGTCATAAGGAAATTAGAACTATGGGAAGTTCCTGCTGTGACTCACTCTGCAGTCCCCAGTTGTTGCGCGTGTATTCGAGCGTTAACATCAGTCCACGGTACTATACATATAGACAGCATTTTCACGATTTGCAGAGAAGTTTTCGTGGAGTATCTCCAGAACCTGCATAATACGCGAAGTGCAAGAACTTATTGTCGTTGACCAGGAGAGTTTTATAGAATTACATCCAGAAAGAATTGTAAAGAAAGTGTTCGAGGAAAAAATATTGCAAAACTGTGGCTTCTTTGTTTGAGGATTATCTTCATTTAGCGAAGAAATTTTTAAAATTCACCATACTACCTCACACAATCTCCATCTTTTGATATGCAGCTCCTTGTATTGGCCGTGTTTGCAGTTAAACATCTTTGGATGTGAGGTCTGCCAGTTATGCAAAACACCGTTTTTCTCAGTACCCAAACATGTTTCGGCACCACTGTGCCATCATCAGTGGGTTTTCGTTTTTTTTTTCTTTTTGTTTATTCTTCAATGTGAATATTTTGTTAAATGATTATAATTTGCGTGCATCTTTAATTCAACCAACTGATCATTTCTTTTTGTAAGTACCTTTACATTTGGTGTGCATGAACTTTCTGGATCACTTTTTTTTTTAATTACTACAGGTAGCTTGTCATCTGCATCCAAACGATGTTGAGAAAGTTTTTTGCTGGGAGTCAACCTATCTTCTAGAATGTAATTTAGTTTGGCGCGATGTTTTCGCGCCTATTTTCGTATTTACTTATTTACTTACGTTTTCATGTGGCAAGCGCTTCCATTCTCCACATCATGCTGAGATGTTGGGATGCATACGTAACTATAACAAGTATTTTCCACAAATAACGTAGTAAAATACTTTTCACTGCACCAGAACAAAGTGTGATTGTGGTTTGTTATGTGTCCCAGCCCAGTCAGTGTACATTTGTTCACCAAAGAGTTCGGCGCCAAATTTGAATTTTGTTTGCATTTTATCTTTGTGTGTGTGTGTGTGTGTGTGTGTGTGTGTGTGTGTGTGTGTGTTCTGTGTACTTCCTTAACTGTGTGTTTTGTCTTTTATATGGTATTCCTTTTGTGTGTAAATGGGCGCCTTTGCAGATTTTAGTGTATCTATATTTCGTGTGGGTGGGTGGGTGGGTGGGTGGGTGGGTGGGTATGTGCATGTAGATTTTATCTGTCTGTGCTGTTTTTATCTGTAAAGTTCCTTTAATGTGTTAAAAGATTAAAAGATTAAAACAACTAGGAAACATACCAGACACAAAAATCAATGAAATAACAAACATACTCAGGACCATAACATCACAAAATTATTTTGTATTCAACAAAGAATTTTATTCTCAACACGAAGGACTGCCAATGGGATCACCTCCTAGCTAACGTATTCATGAACAACCTGGAGAACATGATCTTTGGACACATAATAAAACCAAAGAACAACAAAGTTATATTCTGGTACCGTTATGTCGATGACATAATATGCCTAATTGGTGAACCACATACACACATAGGACAGCTACACAATGAAATAAACAACTTACACCCAAAAATTAAGTACACATGAAACAGAAACTAACAACACACTACACTTTCTAAATTTCACCATACAAAAAACAAACAACGCACACAACTTCACAATATTCAGGAAACCGACGGCCACAAGCACCACCATTCACAACCTATCAAACCACTCATTGACACATAAGCACGCAAACGTCAGATGCATGCTCCACAGCATAAACAGAACACCCATGAACAAACAGAGCTACACATAAGAACTATACACAATAAAACAAATAGCAGTAGAAAATGGTTATACTACCCATATGGTTGACACGTTAAATCAAAAAATATACAAACAGTACAAAAATGAACACACCACACACACACAAATCCTCACCCAGCACAGAACAACACAAAACACAAACAATGACCACACACAAGCTCAACAGAGCAACAACACACACATAAAACGAAATGGCACATACTCACAAACAATAATTAGATTGCTCACAGAATAGGCAACATATTAAAGAAACAGGGACTCCAAATAGGATACAGGACAGAGAACACAATACAGAAAAAGATCAGAACACAAGAAACACCCATGTATAAATTTAACAGATTAAGAATATATGAACTCACATGCAACACTTGCCAGTCAGTATACATAGGACAAACATGCAGAAACTTCAAAACAAGATATTCGAAACACCTCAGAGCTTTAAAAAGCAACCGCTCCCATAGCACATTTGCTGACCACCTTGTATGCAACAATCACCACCCAACCACAATAGAAACAGACTTAAGAATACTAAAACCCAGCCACTGCCTATACAGCAAACTGACCATTGGGGAAACCTTCCATGTACAGAAGCAATAGCAGAAGGAAAACAGGTCTTAAACGAACACACTACACTCGGCAAGGGCACACTATTTAACACATTAAAGGAACTTTACAAATAAAAACAGCACAGACAGATAAAGTCTACACACGCGCACACGCACACGCCCACACGCACATAACACACACACACACACACACACACACACACACACACACACACACACACACGCACGAAATATAGATACACTAAAATCTGCAAAGACGCACCATTTACACACAAAAGGAATACCATATAAAAGACAACACGCACAGTTAAGGAAGCACACAGAAAACACACACACACAAAGATAAAATGCAAACAAAATTCAAATTTGGCGCCGAACTCTCTGGTGAACAAATGAACACTGACTGGGCTGGGACACAACCAAAATCACACTGTGTTCTGGTGTAGTGAAAAAGTATTTTACGCCGCCATTTGTGGAAAATACCTGTAGTTACGTATGCATCACATCTCAGCACGATGTGGAGAATGGAAGCGCTTGCCACACGAAAACGTAAGTAAATACGAAAATAGGCGCGAAAACATCTCGAAAAACTAAATCACGTTCTAGAAGATAGGTTAACTCCCAGCAAAAAACTTTCTTATCAATATCGTTTGGTTGCAGATAACAAGCTACCAGTAGTAATTAACACAAAAGTGGTCCAGGAAGCTCATGCACACCAAATGTAAAGGTATTTACAAAAATAAATGATATGTTGTTTGAAGTAAAAATGCACATAATTTTATAATCATTTAACAAAATATTCACATTGCAGAATAAACAAAAAAACCAAACCCCACTGATGATGGTACAGTGGTGCCGAAACATGTTTGGATACTGAGAAAAACGGTGTTTTGCATAAATGGCGGACCTAACATCCAATAATTCTCACACAATCTGCTCGTGTCAGAAGATGTTTTCTGCGCATGTTGACAACAAAGTGTTAATTACACAACTATCCGGAATTAAAGCAGATATTAATGTGGTTTTTAATATGATTCAAGAACACGATTTCTACGAATTTCATTACAACTTATTTTACAGTTACTTGGATACTGTCTTAACGCTCTTCTTTGACAATACACACCCATTTTATAATATAGAGGGATATTAAGGTTATTTGTTCCCTTTTATTCCAAAATTTCTTTATCTGCCTCAACCCTGAGTTTAGATCTGAAAAGTTTACACCGTTAATCAATGCGTTGTTCTGGCACAAAGTAAGAGTAAAATACTAGGTATAGAAAACTGGTGTGATTCATCAGACTCTTGGACGATACTTAAGGATAATACCATTTATGTTCGAAAACGACTGAAAATATTTAATACTCTGAAAACTCAATACCAGCCACCAAAAATTGTGAAAACAATGCCACTGTAATGTGAAGGTATAGGTCGTTCCTGAATGCCACATCGAAAAAATATATCGCTAAACTGCTGTAATGAAATGCACAATCTCTTACTCGGTATTTTTAGGGTATAGTACCACGTTACACCACATTCTAAACGCATTCTAATCCAAAATTACTAAAAAGACATAGAAACTGCCTTTATTAGTCGAAGACATGCTGACACTACGATAAACATCTTTTTAAGTAGATGCTTCCACCTACTTGGGATATACAGAAAAGAAAACAAGTGATGCAGTGGAAGAACATTGTGTAAAGCACATACTGCAATTAGACACAGCTAACTTCCTATCTTTCCTGGGCTAGAAAAATAGATAAATTTTGCTTGTAGCATACGAATATAAACTACATAAGGACTGAGGATGCCACACAATAGAAACTGATATTATTATCCCATCTCAACCCCACCCCCAACCAGTACGATCATTTACTTGTAATATGTAGTATTATTATGATTAGTTTCAGAATTTATTGTACTTGTACATTATTTGCTGTACTGGAATTTTTAAATGTTTGCTTTTCAAGATTCTGGTCCTCCAGAATTCAATTTAATCAATGCTAAGCTGTTGTTCGTCTCTAGAACTAACTCTTTCTATCCTTCACCTGAAATTCTGAGACGTGCCATACTTTTTCGCCTTAATGATCAACACATGGGTAAGTCAGTTTTCCAACGCTGCAACACTCTAAAGCTTCAGAATTAATTCTCATAAAGACATAAGATATTTTGTGGGACTTATTCATCAATAGTTTCAGTTAACATGAACATAAAGAGTTAGTGCTAAGAGCTAAAATGCCAAGGGTTTATCAGGATGGTTCTGTCGTTAAGACCGTAGTCTCGGCTTTGGGGGAAATAAAGTTCAGACCTCGGCTCTACATATTTAGATTTCTCCTCCAGCTAATTTTTAGATGGTAAATTGATTTTTGTCTAAGTCTACGCTCTATCAGTAAGTATCTCGACGCCGACTACTTGTTACTTTTCAACATTCCTACCACTTTTCTCAAAACAGCCCAGAAACGACAGGTGGTTTTGTACAAAGACAGAAGTGACTGTGCATATAGAAGATATGATTAGACTCCTCGAAATCCGATTCTATAGTTTTTCCTACGTATAAGTAAAACTAAATGGAACGAAACAATATCTTTTTCTAGTGAGACAGGAGCTTCTCGCGAATAGGGTTCCACGTAATTTCAACACTCACTTGCACGTCAGAAACTAGTCGCTATCTGATCATTATTCAGGGATAGGGGAATTCTAGGTCGTTTGAAAAAATGTTTTAAGAGAATCAACATATGTTTGGGTCTGATAAAGATCAGTTTCAGACTACCTACTGCCTAAAAATAATGACGCCACCTTGTTTCCATTACAACGAGTGTGAAAATGTTGAAACTTTCCTTAAGGACGACGTCTTCACGATTTTATTATTCTCAAGTGCCAAAGGAATGTATCGGAAAAAATATAAAGTGAATATTTTTACAGGTTGAAAATGTGTAATTATGGCGAACCAGGTGGATACTGTGATAGGGATATCCATCACGTCCACAGTTTTTAGTTTTAACATCTGAAAAAAGTTTTGCAGTAACACTGAAACGTTAATTCATAAAGTGTCACCGATCCATCATGACGATGAACTAGTACGTGTAACATTAACGTGACATCATATCTCCATAATACTGTCGAAAGAACAACCTATTGTTGGTTAGTCAGTAATTTAAATTTCCATTGCTCCCTTTCACAATATACTGGTACGAAGTAGGACATTACAATTAATTTATAAAAATAAATACCTTTCCTCCGTGCCTGCTGGCATTTAGCAGAGTAAATATCCCGTGCAACAGTTTTAATATGTCAATACGTGTAACTGCCATCCACTGCTGACTGAAGGCTGCTTCAGGGCTTTGACATGCTTTTATCACCTATTTGTACTGTACGCAAGCATTAAACTGCTACATGTTTACTTTTGTTATTTAGTTTGATAGCTGCCTCGGCTTTCGTCAAGAAATCTGATGAACAGTTTTCATGTCATTTACCATCCATTCAACTGTCTACTTGTTCCGCCGACCGTACCGTTTTAATTTCGGTCATAAATACTTCTTCCACTACTGTCTACTCCTCGTTTTTTTGAATCTCTCCTGACAGATTCTCTTTAAAACCCTCCTCAGGTTTTGAACGGTTTCCTCGTTAAAATCCATTGTGACACTACCTTAAATAGAAACTGATAATACGCGCTGATTGTGAACTTTCCTTTCCAACACATCGGAAAATTCGTTTGAAAACCCTTTTTATCAAAACTAATCCAGGCCATTTTTACACGTCTCTTTCTTTTCCTGTAACAGCACTCGTTGTGCTGAACAGCCATAACTATGAGAAATCTTCCACTGGTTCTGTGATTTCATTACCGATGTCTATTACTTTATTTTCGATACAGTAATTCTATGTCGGGCCCACGGGCATGTTGCCAAGATTGTTTCGACAACACTGCAGAAGTTTCGCTGGGAAGCCGTTCTACATAATCCATACAATTCAGATCTCCCCCCGGGTGATTTCCATACTGTTGGAGCAATAATGAAGACACTGGTGGGCGTTGAGTTGCTCTAGAAGAAGTGCTGGGTACAATAATAGTTCAGTAAGCAACCGAAAAACTTTTTGCACGAAGGCATTGACTATCTTGTCTCACAGTGGGATAAATGTATTTACAATTACGGTGGTTATTTTTGAAACAATAAACAATTCACTTTTCGTCATATATCTTTTTGTCATTTGACTGCCCCTAAAACGTGTGCAACACCAGCTTTTGGACGAAGAGCTACATTTTCTTAATTGTTTTAGAAAGTCGTACTGTGTTGCATTTCGATATACAAACCACTTGCTAACCACGTAAGTAGCTCTGTACTCAAATGTCAACTAAATATAACTTCCTATTACTGGCTTTGTTGATAATATTAGGAACACTTGCTGGTCTTTGTTTCATTGGTTACAGTATGCACTATTTCATTAAATACGTCGTATTCTCTCAGATATATTCAACTTTCGGCGAACAACACTTGTACCGAGTGCAGTACGGTGTAATGGTCATCACAAACACAACTTCAAGAAAGAATGCGGTGAACAAATCGTCTGCGTCGGATGCAGCAGTTCCACTATTGGTGGCTCATGTTGTATGTTGTCTTACTCATGTCGCTGCTTTTCATTCACGTGCGTAATCCAACTTCAGTAACGTCGGATAAAACTCTACAAGACGTCTCTTGATGTGAGATTTATTCGATACCACGTTCGTTTGAATTGATGCAGCTGTACTCATACAACGCTGCACTTACGTACAAGACGCGCCAACTTCAAATGAAGCGTGAGTTTGTACTATCACTGCAAGACAGCACGCTAACTCTGTACGCGCTGCTTTTCTGTCAGAAAGTCGCAGGACCTTGCAATTCGATCACGCCTACAGTCCAAATATTTCAATAACCATAGTTATTTGTATTCAGATTTCTAGGTTTTATGTAGACGCTTATAGTGCTATGAAGTATATCCAGTTCGTCTAAAGTCTTGGAAAAATAGTATTCGGAAATCATAGTTTACGAGCGAAAGTTCAATCAGCTCTCAAAAAAATTCTTTTCTTTATAATCCCACATACCTTTTGGGTAAATGTTTCTGTCACACAAATGATTTAACAACTTAAAAATATCGTAATTTGTTTAAGCACTTTTCTGTCACCATTAAATAAAACCTATTAGGTGGAAATAATATTGGATTTTATACGTAACTCTGCTGTGGCGACAAAAACTCAAAATAAGTCGCGCGGGATTAGCCGCGTGGTCTCAGGCGCTGCAGTCGTGGACTGTGCGGCTGGGTCCGGTGGAGGTTCTAGTCCTCCCTCGGGCATGGGTGTGTGTGTTTGTCCTTAGGATAATTTAAGTTAAGTGGTGTGTACGCTTAGGGACTGATGACCTTAGCAGTTAAGTCCCATAAGATTTCACATACATTTGAACATTTTTGAACTCAAAATAACTAATAAATCTTTTCCTTCTGGAAAGTAATAATTATTCTCGTTTAGAGAGTATAAATCTTTCCCCTATCATTAGCGATGACCGTAACTGCAAGTCAGCGATATAACACTTGACCTCCTGACAGTCAATAATCTCTTTCCTTGCTACCAAGGGAAAGTTTAGTAATGTTAACTATTAGAAATATGGTTTCCGTATCACATAACTCAAAATATTTAGGAATTTTTCCTTCAAAAGACATTAAAAATAAATATCACCTTTTAAATTCTCATAAGCATTTTATTTACTTTTTTATCTTTGACTGTTATGCAGAAGTTAAGGATTCTGTGCAGTAATCTCTATGCATTAGTTTGCGTTACTGTTTACCTTAAATTGTTTTATTTTTATTTAAATATTTTTTCTTCTTTTCTTCCTTTATTTTTTCAATTAGTAGATATGATTCTATTTAATCCTTAATTCGGGGCACTTCCTTTTTTTCTCTTTTAACAAATAAAACTTTTTCTGTTTATGGTTTAGTTAATCTTCGTTATGTTACGAGAGCAGGGAACTCCCTACTGAGTTTACTGTATATTTAAAAAGAAAGTTAATTAAACATGCAGCAGTAAAGGTCACTGCCACTTACACTCTGACTCTTAAATGAAGTAAGCTACAGAGTTGCTTCAGCTGTTGGACCGACATACCGGGTGAACTAAAGGCGATAAATTAGCCGTTCGTAACGTTTCTTTTACAGTAGATAACACCACTTTATCTGCTCGGTCAAATGGTTCTGTCCTTAATTGGTTCGCTCAATGAGTACCAAAATTAAAATTGAGTATCTGAATCGTAAAATCAAATCAATTGCCGCACTATGGAGCTACTTCCCCGCATTTCCCACAAATTCACAACCGTAAACAAACACTACGATTCAACTATCATTGAGCGAGCACGACAGGCACACTACTTTAGTGAACTACAGGAAAGACCCATCTACGTTCCGAACCCATTGTCACCAGACCGTACGAATTAACGTCTTTTCAGACAAACAAGTTCAACATCACTTGCAATGCCTCCAGAACAACGACATAAAAATATTTCACGAAATTACTTTCACGTTAACCTTCAATAGGTTCAGATCCCGACACTCAGACTCCCGACACATAACCACGTAAATAATCTCATGAAAGAACGTTTATTACAGCCTGTGCTGATAGGCTGTAATTTGCGTCAAATCATTGGCACACTAGCAAAAATCCAGTCGCCAACCCAGAACCGCCCCTCACTACCTTAAGCTCTGACTTCAGCTTGAGTCCAAACTATATTGATCTCCACTGAAGTCCAAGTGACACTGATCTCCGCTCGAGTCAAAACGATACTATCTGTCTGCCACATGCTAAATTAATCGGAACAGTTTTTCCAAACAAACAGCGTTCCCATCTGCCATCAACAAGCAAATATCGTCTGTGCTCACTAGTGCTATCGTGAACAGCTGCGCAGTCGTTTGTTCCGTGCGGTTCCCGGTACGGTTTGCCGTCAACCGCCTCCCCGCTTTTGTACCACCGTATTAGATTTGTCTCCAATTCTACAACATTGCAAGCGAACAATTGTACGAAACACATAAAAAATCTCTTTACATTCAGCACATTCATTAGACTTTCCTTTAGTGACAGTTGGCTGCGAAAGCGGTTGAAGCTACAAAATTTAGGCTGAAATTTCTCTAGAAAAAATGGCCCCATACATCGTGGTTCATCCATTACAGTGCCCACTGAAACGGAAAGTGGTAGCATTACTGAATCAACAAAGGCATGTTTCAATCGTTCACTGCATGGCCACTTTGTACAGGGAGACAATTATTGAACTATATGAAACAAAATCGACATAACTTCTGAACGGTTCAAATATCACGGTTGCCCGTGAGGCATGATGGGAATTAGTATGCGCACGCGCCTTTTTGCCATTTCGCTACCCCAGATGCCTGCATGTGCGTGAGTTGCAGTCGATTTCCTTGCTGTTCCTCTTGTGTTCTGCTTTTTTTTTTGGATGTGCACTATTTTACATTATATCGGAGACGCCACAGGAAATGTCTATAGCATGTATGGAGCGCAATTCTAGTTTTTTGTCCACCATTGGTCCCAAAGTCAACAAACTCTGTATGAAACTGTGCGCCGAAACTATTCCCGAGAAAGTGACATACGATGATCTTGCGCAATTGCTAGCAAATATTATGACTGTCAAATTCATGGAGCAGCTGCACGGTTTAAATGTTTTCGTCTGAAGCAGCAGCCTTCTCAGACAGTTAAGCAGTGGACAGCTATACTGCGAGGTCTCAACTGGCACTGCAGGCTTAAACGCTAACATGGAATTAATTACGGTGCAGCAACGTTGCATGATACTATTACGCAGAATCTGATGCATGCATTTGTGTTGCACTTCTAAAACTACCAGACCCTGATTTACAAAACAGTTCTGTCTGTTCTGTAAACTCAAACAGCTTCGGACTCCACAGGGATTGGTTTTAAGGCTCCTTGTATTTCACTTGTTCGTAATGTGTCAGACACTCAGTCTCATGTACAAAAGAGTGTTCAAGTAACTAGGAATACTGCTCATACAAACTGTAAGCATAGCGGAAGTAAGTAATCGTGTCCTCAGTGCTTTTTGAAACATGCTTGGAACGGTTGTCCTCACCATGACGCTACTAGCTTTCAATCTGAACGTGAAAATCACGTTCAAACTGTTTACGAGGCAGACGCGGTTAGGGCGACAGCTGCTCTCGTGTTAGGGCACGGTGGCCACAGCGTCACTGTCAACAAGTCCTCACAAGCAGGCGGCTCCACTCACTCAGGTGAGAGCTGAACCTTGCGTTCCAGCATCGCAGAATACTTCCACTGCAATACAGAGGCATGCGAACAAAGTTTTTGTTCAAAGTGGAACAACACACAATTATGTTGCAGTTGGACACTCGTGCTTCAGTTTCCATGATAAAGAAAGACACTTATGCCAGAATCGATAGCCACAGCTACCGCTGCGTACTTCTATTTTGTCTCCCTTCAATGGGCAAGAAATTTCAGTATTTGGCATGTGCAGTTTGCCAGCAGTTTTCCGTAGACAAAGTGTGTTTCTTTTCACGTAATCAGCTCTATAAACAACGCAAACATACATGGGTGAGTTTTATTTTATTTATTCATCTTATTCTTTCAGAACCAAATGTTACAAATTAGTATTTCTGTGCTTCAAGCTAACAATTTTCACCAGTGCAGTAAGCACAAGGAGCTATTCGAACCAGGTATAGGAAGGGAAAATTACTCTGTAGCACACATCACTCTGAAAGACAACTAACAGCCGCGATTTTTTTTTTATCACGACCTGTCCCCCATGCAGTACGTCAGTAAATTGCTCACGAACTGCAAAGATGGAAAGACAATGCTGTTATCAAACCCATTTCTGCAAGCCAATGGGCATCGCCCTTGATTATTCTGAAGGAATATTCAGGAAGTTTTCGTTTGTGTACAGACTTTAAGGCAACAGTAAATACACAAACTATAGTGGATTCTTATCCTGTTCCACGTCCAAAGAAACTGATGGACAGATTGGGAAAAGCAGATACTTCTCAAAAATAGATTGCGAGAGGAATGTGTACAGTTGCCGTGGATAAAGAGTCCCAGCAATATTTTGTCATAAACACTCGCTTAGGCTTGTTAGATTTTCACAGATTACCCTTTTGGAAGTGCTTCAACTCCTGCAATTTTTCAGTGGTTCCTGATAATGTTAACAGCGTAAGTCCCTTCTTGTACTACCTGGACGACAATGTCGTAGCAGTTCGTATGCCTGCAGAGAATTTGGTAAATTTAAACTGTTTGTTTCAAGTTCTTTCTGCAGCTGCGTTAAGGTGCAAAAAGGTAAAGTGCTCGTTCTTCTAGGAATAATTGAACTATTTAGGTCGCATAATAAATGTACTGCGTACACATCCAACTACATCGCACTTGGCTGTCGTTAGACAACTGCTTGTGCCCTGTAACATAAAGGAGATCCAATAAGGGAAAGCTCACCTGTTACACAAAATTTATTCCTAGTGCTGTGCAAATTGCTGCTCTGCTTATCTAGCTGCGCTCGAAAAATATTACTTTTCTGTGATCCAAAGAATGGCAGAACACATTTCAGCAATTGAAAGAAGCATTGTTAAGCCGTAGGTGTTTGATTCACTTTGTCCAGCTACGCCTGTCGTTTTAGCTGTGGATGCATCTTCTTATGGGATCAGAGCAATGCTCTCCCATAATATTGGTTCTTCTGACATACCTACCTTACCTTCTGACATACCATACCTTTTGCCTCGAAAGCTGTTAGCAAAGCGCTGAGTAACTTCAGTCAGCTTGAAAAAGAGGCGCTTGCTGTTATTTGTGGTGTTACGAAATTCCAACAGTGTTTGTATAGTCGGAAGATCTATTTGCTGACAGATAGTAGGTCTTTTTCAAACCTGCGAACTCCGCCCCAGCTCGAACAGCTCAATAATTGTAACTTTGTTCTCTGATATTGTCTCATTATGTTTGAGTTGTTGTAAAGAGTCACTTCCCAAAAGTCGGTTATTGATCAGTATCAACAAAGTGTTTGAGTCGTTCGAGTAATTATGTTTTCAAATCAATTCTCCAGATATTGAATGTCTTCAAAATTTTCCTCTCGACTTCTGGTATGTTGCCACAACTACTACTGCTGACACAGCTCTTCACATTGTTCTGAAATACAAGCACGATCGGCGGCCAAGCAGTTTCAAAGAAATACCCCATCCAGTGGCGCGGCACTGTTTTTCGCATTGTCACGTGCTGTCTGCGCGATCAGGTGTTCCGCTGTTGCATACAGAAAATGACAATGCGTAGATTGTGATTCATCAGTCTCTACAGTGTGTACTGTCTTTATTGCACCGACGTTGTTAGGATGTAATACACACGATAAACTCAGCAACCGTCACTGTACTTGGCAGAGCATGAAGGGTCAGATTGAAGAAATGGCCACTCGTGCATTTTTGAGTGGCCACATCCATCTAGTCTATAGTAGCGCATTCGTATTGATTTAGTGGGTCCGTTCTGAAACAAGCAATGGCTGTTAGTAGTAGATGCCCACACTACATATTTCCTTTTGTTGTCACCATGACATCCAGCACTACTACCAGTACGATAACGACTTTGTCTTTCGTTTTTTGTCTTTAGCATCTTTCTGAGGTCACTGTTTCTGAAAATAGACCACAATTCATGTCAGACGATTTCCATCAGTTTCGTGCCGCCTGTGACATCCACCATGTCACCACTACACTTTTCCAATAACAGTCTAATGGTGAAACTGAATGGTTTGTTCGGACATTCAAAAGTCACGTGCAGAAGCTCCGTTCCTCCTAAACACGAAACAAGGCTCTGAAAATTTTTCTGCCAGCATAACGCTCCTTGTTACATGACAGGAATTCACATGCAGAACTTTACCCACTGGAACGAACCGTACCCTATTAAATCTTTTTCGGCTGCTCTGGAAACAACTCATTCCGCAAAGTCGGACAAAGTCCCAGCTGCACAATGAAGCCTTTTTACAAAGTCTTTGTAAAGAAACAGCGTATGGAGCAATCAGGTAATCTTACGTCGCCCACGGTTCCGCAGGGCTGCTGCGGTGCCACCAAAACCATCTGCCCCGTGTCATTCGTATATCAGTGACACTGCTGCTGAACGTTTGCCCACAGACGCAGCATGGCGCTGAGGTCCTCAATCGAGTCTGCACCCGTCTCTCCGCCAGTCATGTCCAGCACTTTCAACTGTGGTGCCCACGGAGATAGACGCCTAGCTGTCCCCGCTGAGGACGTCACCGGGGATGGCTCCCACTCAGCTTCTCGAACCGATGTCCGTGGATGAACCTTCCATGAAGGTCTTCACAGTGCTCCAGACGTTTCTGCTGCCATCCAGCCGACCACAGCGTCTGCGTCTCTGGACATGGGCGTGCATATTATGACTGGGTCTTAGGCTGGTGTTCTTGGTCACCCTCGCAGGGTGTTGACTGGGAGGTATTATCAGCCGTAGCTGCCCTTCCTGTCACCTCATCTGCATCCGCATTCAGTCCTCCGCGCCTCCCCCCCCCCCCCAAATCCCACTGTAGTCACTACTCATGTGCGTCTATCCAACACGACGATGGTGTGGATATTTGGTGGTGGGGTTGGGGGTTGGAGAGGGGGGGGGCGGAGGAATGTGTAAATGTCCAGAGATTCCAATGCTACACCAAAGTCGAGCAGTCCCTCACACTGAGGTCAGTACAGTGTCGAGAATGCAAGAGCTCACACCCAGTTCGTGACTTCTTCTGAAGGAGTCAACATCATAATGTAGGATCTTCGAGTTATTAAAGTTTCTGATGAACTTTTCGCATATGTTGAACGTTGTACCTCAAGAGAATAGTTTGTTAATTAGTGCATTAAGTGATGCTTTGCTAGGAACTCTTTTTATCACATTTGTAATAAAGTAAACTAATATTTCACGTTTTCTAGTTCGATGATCCTTTCCCAGAGCAATCAAAGAACCCACAGTTATGGCCGGACGACAGTTTCGTCTGGTCACAACAGGAACGGCGAAGCTTGTCTACTGCTCCTGTGGTACTGTCGTAAGTATCTATGGAAAGTGGTTGAAGGACTAAGAAATCAGAAAAAAAGGTATTGAACGTCCAAGGCTCATCACTCATCATAGAGATCGCTGGCTTGCGCACTTGGCGATCTGTTGCACATGTGATGTCAGAGTACAATGTAGGTGGATAAGGGTTTTGTAGTATGAAGTTCAGTGTACATTATTAAACATGGGGCTCTACAGCTAACTTATTTGTTGCCATGTCAACCCAGCGATATTATTAACTGCGATGACGGTAGCTGTTGAATCATTCAGACTGCACCGTGGAAAATAGAAACGTTTTGCCTGGTCGGGTGAATTCACGTTAATCGCTTCACCAGGCCGATGGTTGTGTTGGGATACGCTATTATCCAGGCGAATGGTTCTTCGAAATATGCACCGCTCCATGGATGCTCATGGTTGTGTGCACATTATGTTGTGGGGGGCGTTCACCTGGGCTTCCACGGTGCCTGTTGTAGTAATCTAAAGCACCATAATACCTGTGACTTACATGAACATTAGTTCGGAGCACTGTGTCCCTTTATGCTTGATGTCATTTCTGGCGTCAGTGCATCTTCCGATATGACAGCTGCCCGTGTCACGAGGCTAACAACACGCCACAATGTTTTAAGAGGAGTGACAGTGACGTTGAAGTCTTGGTCTCGAATTTGCCTGATCTGAACTCGATGGAACGCCTCTGGGATGCAGAATTCGCATCACTTGTGCTTAGACACCTGGTGACCTCGGGAAAGCTGCCAAGAACTTTTCGAATCCGTGCCCCGTGGAATCGCTGCAAGATTACGTTTGGAAAGTGGATCAACATAATATTAATCAGGTGGTCGTAGTGGACTGGCTCATGATTGTATGCGCAAGTACGTCCGCTTCCCACTATAAAGAGAATTACCGTTTTACTCGGTAGGCAACTGAAGCGAAGCACTGCTTTCCAGCATTTATTTTGCCATCCTCTGTCACACAAATATGCAATATATATATGGCAATGTTACTGTCTCTAAAGTACATTGTCAAGTTTTCAGGTTGATTGGTTCAAATGGCTCTGAGCACAATACGACTTAACATCTGAGATCATCAGTCCCCTAGATCTTAGAACTACTTACACCTAACTAACCTAAGGACATCACACACATGCATGCCCGAGGCAGGATTCGAACCTGCGACCATAGCAGCCTCGCGGTTCCGGACTGAAGCGCCTAAAACCGCTCGGCCACCGCGGCCGGCTTTTAGGGTGATAATCTACAATTTTTCAATAGTGTATATCTCCGTTTTGACAACAGATAGTAATTTAGGACGTGACAGACAATCAATTTTGGGAATAATGTAAATCTTGTTAATTTCCTGCAACGTAGCACCTATTAAAAATACGAAGTATTTCTGAGCACTAAATTTTCTATCAACATTCGCAGGAAAATACCTACAAAAGATTCTGCAAAATCCATTGCTCAATTGAAGGAAGGATTTATGTGTGCGCTTTGTAATGAAATACTGTAATATTGTACTAATATGATGATGTGTGCTTCTTCTTGTGAACTACTGTAATATTGCGTTGATCTGACAGCTCTCTACTTCTGATACCGTTCAGTCAATGACACAGGTTCGTAATGAGATAATGTGGTATTGCCCAAAGATAAGGGTGCCTCAACAAAATAGGCAAGGTGCGTCGATACCACAAACATTAGCGCTTTCTTGGTGCAATCCGCAACGACGAATGATACGTGCTCCTGAAGACACGCACTCTCTCTCAGCACTGCAGCACGATAACATGGAAGTCGATATAGAGACGAGTATGTACTCGCTCTGCCCAGTTCGTAATTTCCGAGTGAAGCACTCAACATCTTCAGACCAAAATACTGTATGAGCAGGAGCCGCCTCCCGGTGGTAAATCACTATACAGCATTTTTGTCTGAAGATCACCACAGGGCGTGGTCGATACCGGTTACCAGAATAAAGACATTGGTGATCAAGACTGATTTTAATAGTAACCATTAGTAATAACTTTGATCACTGTCTGCTCCCACGATGTATTCAAAACTAATTTACTTTACATAATTTACTTTACGTCTGATCTTCCATCACTGTTCGGCAATTAGCGCTGTGTACATAAATTTCTAAAGTATATGTAATTATTGTTAAATGACGAAAGGCGGAAAAGAGTACCTTGTTGCTCAGTTATTTTTGAGCACTGCAGGTGTTAAATTCTAACATGCACTCAGTACTTTCTAATATGATTGTGGCTACTACTTCATATTAAAGAATTACATGTTTATGTATGTCAAATATATTAATCAAACACTCGAATATGGAAAAGAAATATATGCATGTGACGGCACATTTATTTCGATATATTATTTTTTTCCTTTTCTCTCTCATCTGAATTGTCAAATAAGAGTAATAACTGTATTGTATCGTTGCCAGAGACTGTAATTAACGAGCGGCACCTGTCGAAATATCCAAAAGTCACACTATAGTTCAGTGAAACTGTCAGACAAAGAGCCTGTACCCTGCAAAAGGTGTGGTAGAAGATTTTATTTTTTTAACTCGTTCATATTTTTGGAAAGGTTAGAAAACCAAGTTTTGCCAACAAAATTCCTCTTGGGAAAACTTTCTGCTGTCAAAAAACTTCGAAAATTTCGGACTTTTTTCAGTTTTTTCAAAGTATCTCAGTTTCATTTGCTCCTATTGCTTTGATGTCTATTTTCTTTTTTAAAGAGCACGAAATTCTCTACAAATTTGATTCTTACCATTTTTTTCTACTCCCAGTATCTAAGGCGCTACAGCGCGTCAAAAAATACCAATTTTTCAAATTTCGGGCAAAGTGGCAAATTAACTAATTTTTGAACACTGTTATTTCAGTTTCTATTTGTGTAGTATAAACATATTACTCATCATGTTATTCATTGGAATTTACCATCTCACTCTGCTGCAGGGCCAGGACAAACAGCATCATATTCAGTAACTACGAACACATTCACGTCGGATTGCGTGAAGTTTATTTGTGTTACAATATGTAATACAATTGCATGTAGGTGCTGTACAATGCGAAGTGAGCGCAGTAACATCAGAACAGCATGTAGATGCAAGAAGTTGTCGCATCGAACGAGATGGCATAGACTTGCGTAAGCTGCGTGATTGGTTTTCAGTGCACCCTCCCTTCCCTGAAAGTGATTTTATAATGTCTATCAGCAGTGGTGTTGTCGGAACGGAGGATGTTAATTGTGATATGTGTCATGAAGAGGGGGAAAAAGGCATGAAAAGAATAGTTGGTGACAATTTCCACGATGTAAAGTTCCGTAGAAAAGATAAAGTTGTGACTCTCTTTTCTGCGTTCAATTCTGTAAAAGCTGGGAGCACTAAAACTACTCCTGTTGTTCCTTTAACTCTTTTCTAGAGGATTTTTTAATGAAACAAAGTGAAGAAGAGTTAAAAGCCTTTCTGAAATATGAACTTGCTCCTTACCCAATGTCCCTATTCTCAGAAAAAGGCATGCGAAAAGGAACAAATTCTTCATACTACAATGCCTTCGTTCCAGTGGAAGATGTGAAGTCAGGTGGACCGAGTAAATTTTTTGTCATTGATGGAGGGTACCTTATCCACAAAGTGACTTGGACTCTGTAGTGGGACGCGAAATTGAAGCGTCACCCATCCACCAGTATCAGCCCAGTTTGCAGTTGAATATAAATTTAATTTAGGGTTTTGTTTATGTATTTTTTGTAATATTTGTAATGGTTGTGAAGTATCTAAAGTTTTGTATTTATTTTTATGTTTCATGTACGGAGAGGGCGGCGCAACGAACGGGGACAGCATCTTCACTGCCGGACCAGAGAGAAAATTGCTGGCCACTATAAGTCGCGGGTCGACAGCCAGAGAGTAGCAGAAGATCCTGAAACCGAGTTGTTGCGTCGTGCTTCTAAAAACTGAAAAAATAAGAATATGTAATGTTTCTACAACAATGACGTCATAGAAAGTTTAATCATGTTGTAAATGTTCAGTCCTATCTTGTCAAGGCTCGGGTTCACGTCTATATGTAGTATATAGGAAGATAATAAACTAGTGTATACTACAAAAGTTTAAATACGTGTTCCGAGAACTTATTTATGAAGAATTATACTAAGGAAGAAGCATTACCGATTTATTTGACAAGATTATTAATTTTTGACAACGTTCATCGCGAGTTTAAGTCTTGAAAGTTTATTCAATGTGGTTCTAATATTTATTAAAGCAGATACTTGCATTAATATAATTTCCGAGAAGAAACAAACGACATCTAAATTGAAAAAGTTTGCGCAAACCAATTGGACTGAGTGACGTAATTGTGCGCATACGACTCAAATGATGTTTTAATTACAGTTTCGTTCAAGAACCATTCAGAGACAATTTTAAAAAGAATTTAAATAATTTTGAAGTGTTTGTAACTGAAGTAGGTGACGAAGTCTGCACATGGTCATATGTCAAAAGAAAATCATTTATACAAAACTTACGTCGTTACACTACACCGTGGCGACCTTATAAACAGGACTTGTGTGCAACTAAGTCACACAGGTACGAAACAAAGCATCAAGAGTCCTTCGGAAGTCAACGCGAGTTTTCGTGGAGCCTTCACCAGCCAGCGGCGACTTCGCGAGTGTGGGCATCTGACGGAGCGCAGCCAAGAAGTACGATCACGCAGTTATTCCACGAGAAGGCGCATCTGTTGGGCAGCAGCTGAACGCTGCAAACCCCGACAACCTTTTTCTCCCTAAACTAACAGGCCCAGTACGTCAGCTGGGGGGCGTTCCTCCGGCTGGTATTAGAGGTGTTGCTGAGGGCTTCGCCTGTCTGCGGTGGGGCCGGGCGTGGTTGCAGCCAGTGACGTCTTCGGTGTTCGACTGAGCGTCCTGCCGGTTGCGGAAGCGGGGTCGCAGCATCTCAGCGGCTGCATCGACGGCTGTTACTTCTGCAGCCCATAGCAGCACACTAATCACCGAGAACTGCAAACTACAATATTAGTGTCCGGTGAGTCTGTTTTAAGTTGGAAGTGGAGTGTTGTACATAGGGAGTGTGCTTTTAATAGGATTGTTGATTACAAGTCTGCGTGTGTAACTAGTTAATATCTTACAATAATGTCGGGAAGTGAAATGTCAGACGAAGAGCAATCTGTGTCCTATAGGAGCATGAGATCCCTTTTTAGGGCGATCGCTAAATTAAAACAATCTAATGAAGAATCTACTGCTAGATTAAAAGAGGAATTAAAACAATCTAACGAAGAATCTACTGCTAGATTAAAACAGGAATTAAAACAGTCTAACGAAGAATCTACTGCTAGATTAAAAGAGGAACTAAAACAGGAATTAAAACAGTCTACTGAAGAATCTAATGCTAGGTTAAAAGGGGAGCTAAAAAAATCTACAGACAAGTTACAGGAACATCTTAATGAAACCAGTCGAGAATTAAGTGATAAAATAGAGGTTTCTAAAGTTGAAATGCAGGAAAAACTAGTAGGACTTAGTAATAAGATTGCTGATAATTGTATAAGGTGAGAAGAACATATCCAGGAATCGCATGAGGAAAAAGCTCGCACGCAAAATGATATTACTAACTTAACCAAGAGGCTAGATAATGTCAATGTCTTAGTTGTAAATGAAATAGAGAAAAATTACGATAAGTTACGAGAGGAATTTTCTATGCAAACAGAAACTGTTCGTAGAGAATTATTAGAATCTATTAAAGAGGTTTCTACCAAACCTGTAGAGATTACTTCAATAGATAATGTAGAATTAGAGACATTAACTCATCGAGTAGAAAAGGATAATACTGAAATAGAAAACATGAAAACATAGTTACCGAAATATGCAGTAACCTTGAGACGTCCGAAGATAATAACATTGACGAAGGTACAGAGCGTTCACATCGCGAACGCAGTGAAGTATAGATATTAGCTAACCGCGTATCCAATACAGAAATGCGAATACAGGAAATTACTAAACGACTATCGAAATTAGATAATAATGAAAACATCTCAAGTAGTAGAAGTAATAACGTAATCAGAGACAACAGTCGCATCGTGTTTGCTAGCTCGGACGACAACAACACAAATAAAAAAATCACGGCAAGCAAATCCGACGCAACTCCGTCTCTGCAATCTAAACAAAATCCAACTATGTCTCTCGCAGAATGTTGGGATGATATAACGACAAATTCAAATGTAGCAAGTCGATTTCCTGTATTCAAACCAGGAGGCGAACTTCACCCTATAATCTTTATAAAAGCTTTTGAAACTTCTTTATCTCCTAAATGGAGTAATGAAAAACGGATTCAATTTGTAATAGGACGTTTAGAAGCAGAAGCTGGGGAATGGGTAGTACTGCATAGAACTGAATTTAGGGACTGGGATGATTTTGTTAAGCAGTTTAAACAAAATTATTGGTCAAGAGGAAAACAACAACACTTAACTTTAGAGTTGTTAGACCCTCCTCCACATTCTAAACGGTGGGGAGGTTATAGGAATTATTTCGAATGGCATTTAAACCGTGCTAAATTAATTGAAGAACCAATTATTGAAAGTCATCTAATACGAGTCCTAATTAGTAGGTTACCGTATTATGTAAAGGAAAGAATGATAGAAAGGGAATGGTCACAACCTTGCGAATTATTAGGATATTTAGAACAGTTAGATATACTTAATAGAGAACGGGAAGACGAGAGATTTAGATTTGGTAGAAATGACAATCCTCGAAATAATAATAATTCAGAACCACGAAAATTTAACAACAACAATCATAGCCGGTTTTGTTATATAAAACGTCAATTTAAAGATAAAGAGAGCCAACAAAATCGTGGTAATAACTCTAAAATGCGGAAATTACACAATAACGATAATGAGATAAATCATCCTCAAGTAATTGGTTGGTTGGTTGGTTGTTTGGGGAAGGAGACGAGACAGCGTGGTCATCGGTCTCATCGGATTAGGGAAGGATGGGGAAGGAAGTCGGCCGTGCCCTTTCAGAGGAATCATACCGGCATTTGCCTGGAGTGATTAGGGAAATCACGGAAAACCTAAATCAGGATGGCCGGACGCGGGATTGAAACGTCGTCCTCCCGAATGCGAGTCCAGTGTCTAACCACTGCGCCACCTCGCTCGGTCCCTCAAGTAATTAATGAAGGTCAAGTTGTAGGTGACGCTATCATAGAAAGTTCGGAAAACTAGTAAAGTCCTTTAGTACGGGTCAACTAAAGGGAACTGTTAGTCAAAATTATACAAGACCCAATTGCAATTTATCATTAAGCTGCCAAAAGGAAGGTGATTGGCAACAAGATTTACTTCAGGAAGACAATCAGATAAGGGAGAATATAACTTGTAAACCCGTTATTAAAGGTTATATTAAAGATACCGAAGTAAATATTATAATCGATTCGGGTAGCGAAGTAAGTATTTTATCTAAAGAATTATTTCAACTTAAAAGAAAATATTGGAATTTCCCAACCTTACCTGTAACTGGGGTGAAAATTATAGGAGTTACTGGTAAAAGAAGTCAAAATATTACTGAAGAAGTTTATTTAACTTTTGAAATTTCTAAACAATTAATTTCTCACTCTGTACTTGTCGTAGCCAACTTAAATGTGGCCATAATTTTAGGTATAGATTGGTTGTGTAAATATAAAGCTATATTAGATTTTAAAGACTCTTCCTTAACCATCCATAAGGAGGCATGTGCTTTTAAAGTGAGGTTTTCTAATAATCAAGTACCTGAAAATTGCTACGAATCCTTACAGATTAAGTACACACAGACCATGAACCTATTAATAGATTCTAGTGATCTTGAATATGAAGTATACCAATGTGAGGCTAGTAATAGCATCGAAACCGAAGTGAAAGAAAAATGTTATTCTACGAACTGTCTATCCGAATGAGAAAAGGAAGAGTTGGAATCTTTATTGTTAGAATTTAGAGCTGTCTTCTCAGATGAACCGGGAAGAATCAAAGATTACGTTTGTAAACTTAAGATTAAAGATCAAAAACCATTCTTTAAGAAACCTTACCCTATTCCAGTACAATTCAAAGAACTGGCTAGTAGAGAAATAAGTAAGATGCTAGAACAAAATATTATTGAACGATCATGTAGTGCTTTTAACAGTCCTTTGTGGGTAATTAAGTAAGCTACTGGTGGGGTACGACTGGTTCTGGGTGCTCGTGAATCAAAGAAAATTATAGAGATGGAAAGAGACAGACCTATTCCTATGGAGGACGTACTTCTTAAGATTGCTGGTTCTCGTTATATGAGTACAATGGATTTAACTGCGGGCTATCATCAAGTAATATTACACCCGGATTCACGGCAATATACGGCTTTTCTTTTTGAAGGCAGATCATATCAGTTCCAAGTTTTACCTTTTGGAATTAATATATCAGCGTCAACTTTCATTAGGGCATTAGATTCTGCTTTGGGTTAGCAGTTATTACAAAACATTATTTTATATGTAGATGATATTTTGGTAGCCACTAAAACGTGGGAAGAACACGTAACGATATTACGGGAATTGTTTGACCGTTTAATTGACAGAGGAATTACTTTAAAATTATCTAAGTCTTACTTCGGAAAGGAGGAAGTGAGATTTTTGGGGCATATAGTGGACAGTAAAGGTATTAGGCCAGACCCAGCACGTATTGAAGCCATTGCTCGATGCCCGAGTCCTAGAAATCGAAAACAACTGAAATCATTCTTAGGAATGGTAGGATTTCTGAGAAGATTTCTTCCAGGGCAGGATACTGTTAATCCTAAATTACTGGATTTATTAAAATAGAAATCAGTGTGGCTCTGGGGAAAAGAGGAAGAGGAAGTTTTATAAGATAAAAGGAGCGTTAACAGAAGCCAAAATATTATACCATCCAGATTTCAATCAGGACTTTTGTATGTGTACGGATGCGTCTGATTGTGGTGTGTCTTGCGTAATATTCCAATCTGACCAATGAAAAGGGATTATGTCAGCCTATTGGATTCGCTAGTAGAACTTTAAATAAACATGAAAGAAATTATTTTGTAACCGAGAAGGAAGCTCTCACGGTGGTATGGGGCTTTCAAAGATTTAGAAGATTATTAATTGGAAGAAAAACAGTTGTATATACTGATCATCAGGCTTTAACCTTTTTGAACAATTGTCGGTTACTTCACCGTAGATTATTACGTAGGGTATTATGCTTGCTAGAATTTCAGTACGAAATTAGGTATATAAAGGGATGCTTTGTCGAGACTTCCAGTAGGAATGGAGAATATTAACGTTGTAGAAGAACCAGGGACAAATTACCATGTTTATTTCCTTTTAACTCAGGAGAACGAACGTAAGGTTAAACGGATAGTAACTGCTATTAGATGCAATCAAAGAAATGACGATCAATATAGGGAACTTATACAAAACCTTAATAATGGGGACGAAACATTTAACACCCGGGGTGTGTGGTTATATTTCAACGACTTGTTGTATTGGAAAGCACAGAGGGAACACCAGAGATGGAAAATCTGCATTCCTAAACCTGTTGTGTACGAATTAATTACTTATATTCATGAAGGTTACGGGAATTTTGGAATTCATAAATGTATTAAACATGTAATGAACTATTATGATTTCAAAAATATGTCCCGTATTGTGTGAAGTATTATTAGGACTTGTGAAACCTGTCAAAAGATTAAAGTTAATAACAATTCTAAGTGTTATAAATTATATGCTGTAATTCCTCGAGGTCTGTGGGATCTACTGTCATTAGATTTTATCGGCCTTCTGCCTCGTAGTTCAGGAGGATTTACTTATGTGTTTGTTGTAATGGAATGTTGGTCCAAACATGTGAAACTATATACTTTGAAACGAGCGAATACAGCAAGTGTTGTACGCTGTCTTACTCGAAATTACTTTATTAACTGGGGCATTCCTAGACGACTTATGTCTGACAACGGTAGTGCCTTTATTAGTCAAAAGTTTCAAGATATGATAAAACAATATGGAATCAAACATATCTTAATTTCGAAATATCACCCTCAAAGTAATTTAGTAGAAAGAGTCATGAAAGAATTAGGACGATTATGTAGAACTTATTGTGCATATAAACATACTCGGTGGGCCAAACTAATGCCTGAATTCGAAAAGATATTTAATGAATTGCCTCATCTAACGACGGGATTATCACCTATAAAAATTTTAGGCCAACGAATTATAGGTGAGCCTTTACTAGCTTCTCTACCTTGGCCACCAGTAAATGAGATCCAACAATGCATTCCAAACGAAAAAATTCGCGAACAGATTGTTAAAAATGATGAACGGAGAATTTAAAGTTATAATCAACATGCAATAGAACCCTCATTTCAGGTAGGAGACCTTGTATTAGTACTATCTCATCCTAAAAGTTCGAAGATTAATAAGGAATGTAGAAAATTCTTCTTTATCTTTGAAGGTCCATATGTTGTTCATAAGATTGTACATCCCAAAGCGTTACTTCTTGTAATTAAAGGATTATATAGTGTCGATCAAATGAAACCCTTCATTCCTAAATAAGTTAATATTTAGTATATGTTACATATGGACGAGCGTTCATAGTTTATTCATGTGAAGTTTTTCGTGATAGATACGTGTTATTTTATAAAATGACAGGAAGTTTAAACAAGTGTTCAACAATAATCTATCGGTACTTCAAAAAGGGAAAGATAACTAAAAGGGGATTGATATGGAAGAAATTTTGTTATTAGGTCAGAAGGAATTTTGTATATTTTATATTTACTCGGATAGTAGAAACCAAAGGGGATGGTTAATAATTTTAGGGACCATGGGCGTCCAGAGCTATATGGCTCACGAGAACATAGCAGAGTAACTTTAATAGAGATTTGTAATAGTGTTAATATAGAACACACCAAACGGGGCTCTCTCGCTTGTTTCTCCTAAATAAATTGCCATTACCCAACAAAGTGTCCGAAGGTAAAGAAAGCCGTGCCGAGATTCTAAAGAAAGTTTTGCTTGATTTCTTCTTGACCTGAGGCATAAATAAAGCATTATGGAAAAGAACGACGTAAAGTAAATAGTACTATTAGTTATTGTGAGAAACATATTAGTAATATGTATTTTGAAAAGAATAACTCTAGTAAATGAATAAAACTGAAACTAACCTATCACAATTTGAACGCTCTGTCCTAATGTAACAACGTTAAAGAACGTACTAAATTATTATTTACTAGCAACTATTAAATGAAAAGGAGTAATCTCCATACATTCGGTTATGAATTACCATAATAGCACAATTAAAAGTAAATGACAAATAGTCACAATAATATCGTCGTAAAAGGATTGAATCTATCTAAGAGAAAGGACTTTAGATTACGGGAAATGTGAGAAAAATGTATAATATTAACAGTTAAATATTGTATATAGAAGAAGTTTTATTTTCGGTTAAAACCTGACAAACAGAGCTTGTGGGTGGGGTATGTAGTGGGACGCGAAATTGAAGCGTCATCCATCCACCAGTATCAGCCCAGTTTGCAGTTGAATATAAATTTAATTTAGGGTTTTGCTTGTGTATTTTTTGTAATACTTGTAATGGTTGTGAAGTATCTAAAGTTTTGTATTTATTTTTATGTTCCAAGTACGGAGAGGGCGGCACAACGAACGGGGACAGCATCTTCACTGCCGGACCAGAGAGAAAATTGCTGGCCGCTATACGTCGCGGGTCGACAGCCAGAGAGTAGCAGAAGATCATGAAACCGAGTTGTTGCGTCGTGCTTCTAAAAACTGAAAAAATAAGAATATGTAATGTTTCTACAACAATGATGTCATAGAAAGTTTAATCATGTTGTAAATGTTCAGTCCTATCTTGTCAAGGCTCAGGTTCACGTCTATATGTAGTATATAGGAAGATAATAAACTAGTGTATACTACAAAAGTTTAGATACGTGTTCCGAGAACTTATTTATGAAGAATTATATTAAGGAAGAAGCATTACCGATTTATTTGACAAGATTATTAATTTTTGACAACGTTCATCGCGAGTTTGAGTCTTGAAAGTTTATTCAATGTGGTTCTAATACTTATTAAAGCAGATACTTGCATTAATATAATTTCCGAGAAGAAACAAACGACATCTAAATTGAAAAAGTTTGCGCAAACCAATTGGACTGAGTGACGTAATTCTGCGCATACGACTCAAATGATGACGTTTTAATTACAGTTTCGTTCAAGAACCATTCAGAGACAATTTTAAAAAGACTTTAAATAATTTTGAAGTGTTTGTAACTGACGTAGGTGACGAAGTCTGCACATGGTCATATGTCAAAAGAAAATCATTTATACAAAACTGACGTCGTTACTCTACAACTCGAAATGTTTGCTTCAAGTCAATAGCCCAAAGCTATGTTTCTTACCCGCAACGTCACTTTGGATATCAGTTTGCTATTGTATTTGATGGGTATCCATGTGAGGGGGACAAATATAGCACAAAGAGTGCTGAGAGGATTCGCAGGTCCAAAAAACATTCTTCGGTTGACGTTGTGGTTGAATCAAAGATGGTGAACCAAGTCCCTCAAGACAAGTTCTTGTACAACGAACGAAACGAGATGCGTTTGATCACACTTCTTAAAAAGGAATTTCTGGAGTGTAGCACTGAAGTGCACCAGCCACAAGAAGATGCTGACGTTATGATTGTAACATCTGCCATTTCAAGAACCAAAGATTTTGGAAGTGTTGTCATCGTAGGAGAAGATGTTGACCTGCTTGTGCTCATGACCAGTTTGGAGCAAGGCATTGAAAACTTATTTTTCTTAAAGCCAGGAAGAGGAAATGCAGAAGACAAGTGGTTTTCCACTGCATCTTACAAGTTTGACGGCGAATATATTCTGTTCAGTCACGCCTTTAGCGGATGTAATACAACATCCGCTTCTTTTTGGTCAAGGAAAAATTAAGTGCTGCAAAATTGTTGCGAAAAATGAACACCTAACCTCAGCGCTTTGCACGTTCAATAAACCACATGCTACCCGTGAAGAAATAATAACAGCAGGAGAACAGGTTACTATCGCATTGTATAGTGGAGGTGTCAGCAGTTCCCACACACTAGACCATTTGCGGTACCAGCTATTCCCCAAGTCTGCCACAAAAAGCAAACTGAATCTTGCATGGTTGCCACCTACACAAGATGCTGCACAGCATCATTCGTTGTGGACTTACCAACAAGTCCAAAGTTCGATGGGAAACTAGGAACCTCCTGAGAAAGGGGGCCGGAATCACAGTGACCACGGTCCAATATCCGTTATAATGAGCCAAGATCCAGCACCTGAAGCACTTCTTCACATTGTTTCATGCTCATGCAAGCTGAACTGTGGCGGAGCGTGCTCCTGCAGAAAAGTGGGTTAGAAATGTTCTTTAATTTGCAAGAAATGTATTGGGGTCAACTGTGAAAACGTGCCAAAATACTTATATGAAGACAGTGAAGAAGATGTTATGGAGGATGCTGAGAAAACCGCTGACGAAATCAACGAACTTGCTGAAGCTGACTCGCTGTTTAAAGAAGAGGTCAATCTGGGATCAACTCTATGTACAAACCCTGAATCCGTAACTCAAGGTATTTCTGGTGACACTGAGGAACCAGGCCCATCAAAACGTTGGAAGTGATGTTCATATCTGTCTCAAGTGCGCTAAAGTGCGATATTACAAGTATTACACACCCAGAACTGTCAACATTTTTTAGTAACTGACAATGCATTTTAATTGTAATAAAGCTACTTATTTTTAATGTCATCTGTGTGGTTTTTATACACAAGAATAATTACCTACCTAATTAGGTTGCCTATTGCAGCTAATAATAGTTCAGTTTCATGAGACAATTTATTTTGTGTGCAAGTGTGTATGTGTGTGTGTGCGTGTGTGTGTGTGTGTGTGTGTGTGTGTGTGTGTGTGTATGTTTATGTGTGGCTATGTCTCTTAATGATGTATTTTTATATTTATAGTTTTACAAATACTAGGGCTGAGGTGGCCCATAGTGAACTTCAGGTAGTGATGTAAGTATCACAATAGTTGGGTGCCCAGCAATCCTCATGTTGCATACAGAGAAATTGAATACCTGAAAGTGAGGTGGTAAATTCCAACATATAACATGATGTATAATGTATTTATACTACATAAACAGAAACTGAAAAAATGGTGTTCAAAAATAAGGTATCTTGCCACTATGCTCAAAATTTGAAAAATTGGTTTTTTTTGAGGCGCTGTAGCGCCTTAGATATTCGCAGTAGAAAAAAATGGCAACAATCAAATAGAAAATAGACGTTAAAGCGACAGGAGCAAAAAAAGCTGAGATATTTTGAAAAAAACTGAAAAAAGGCCGAAATTTTCCAAGTTTTTTGACTGCAGAAACTTTTCCCAAGCGAAATTTTGTTGGCAAAACCCGGTTTTCTAATCTTTCCAACCATATGAACGAGTTGAAAAAATAAACTCTTCTACACCACCTTTTGCAAGGTATATCTGCTATTTGACTGGACTACTATCAATTTTTGTTTTGACAAATGAAATTATCTGTCATCAATTTTTTCTTTCCTCATATTTTCTCCTCCTCCTTACTTGATGTCGAGCTCTGAACATATGCCACAACAAGAAGACTGAGGGCGTATTGTACGGTAGTATAACGACCAGACACTTCACATGAATTTTCACTGTTTGTTCCTTATTGTAAAGCATAGCCACCCTCAGATTTATTTGCGGACAGTTTTCTCATTCTCGTGTACATTTTCACGTGAGAATTTTTCTAACTGCTTGGTCAGCTACCGCCGAACAATGAACTCACAAATCTCCTCAATTGCCGGATGTCACAGCCCCATAATTCAAGTCTGACGATGAATTATTTCATAAATGCATGCTGAGTTAAAATCATTCAGGACTTTACAGCATTTTGTCTTAATGGACGCTTTTATTCATCAGCATTGGAGCTTTCTCTTTCTCGTCGTGGTATTCGGGCTATGAAAAATTTCTTGGTATTCATAGTATCTTCATATCGTGACTTACTGAGAAATTTTTTTATTGAAATATCTCAGTCTTTATAGAGAGAAGGGGGAACATTTCAATATGCCTCAGTAATATTGCATTAAAGTATGCTCTCACAAAATGGCGGCAGTAAGCGCAAATTGGTGCTTTCCGAAAAACCTTCTAACCCACTCGTCTAATGAATCAGACGTAATTTCCGATATTTTCTGCCTCTCCACAGAGAGGAAGACAAGTGCAGAAAGTAAAAAACGCAAGTCGCTATGTTGCTAAAAACACAGTATAATACGATGTTGGAAATGTTACTGTTTGATGACTGGAGAGACAGTAGCGCTCCAAGCGGTGACAAAACAGTTACCTGCGTCGTAAGAAAATTTTTCTAATTAATTACCGAAGTAGTAGTTATGTTTCGCGATCCATGCTTCAGTATATTACTACGAGACATAAATTATCGTGAAAGAAATATAAAAACAGTCAAATTTCACTGATTCAATGACATAACTACAGGTACAACTTGCTCATGAAGAAATACTTTCGTATGTCTGTATGATTATAGGTTACTCAACTGGAATCAAGAGAATATAAACAGATATTTCATGCTTGAAAAACAAATATTTCTGTTGGTATCTGCTCTTACTACACGACAGTGCAGTCATGGTTCGCCCATTCTTACACTTCATTCCACTTTCTAATACACGAATATTTATGTAAATGCATTTACTTTTGCATAAAAAGTGAGTATGTGCGAGATTCTTGCCGTTTATGATTCAGATGTAGCAACTACTGTGGGACTGGTTTCTTCTGTGTTGGGAAAACACTTCTAGTTCCTTTCACGTTTTATTATTGGGTCTGTATGGTTTCCCTTCAGCTACAGGTGTGGTGGCTTATTTTGTACTTTAATATAGGTATTACATTCCGTGCGGATGTCCTATGTTCCTCATTCACTGATTTGTATGAAACTGTAGCGAACAAAACTTCTCTCTGCTAGGTAGATACACGATGCCTTTCTGTAAAAGGTCAGGACTTCTGGTGTTTACAGCAAGTTTCTGTTATTAAAGAAGAACGATACTCTTTAGTAAATATCTGTACGTTACAGGAGAATTATTATAAACTGTCCTACAAGATGCAATTTCATACCTCCCAGAATCTTTAGGAAACTAAAGAATCACAAACGTGATGTCAGTTTTTAGTTATAGTCGATTTTTATTGCACTACATACGCTCCCTATTGTACAAACTACGTTACAAATTAGTAAAAACAACAGTATCGGCACAGATGCGATAACGCATTCAGAAGTATCGTTTGCTGGCCATGTGGGCTCGCTACAATCACACTGGGTATCTAAAAATAGAGAGAGTGTCGCTACTGTTAGTTACACTCTGCTAAAAATCGCAGAGGACAACGCACTTAATGTATATCTTAAGGAAAATGTGTTATCTGCGCTGGAGGCGAAACTGAGATGTTACAGTGCCATGAACGTATGACGAAATTATTCTGGTAGCATCATTTTGATCTATATCCAAATAAATGTTTCGTAAGTTAACATTAGTCATATTGACTTATGGAGATAGTGAACTGCTAAGATGAACTGATGAGAAATATCTCCGAAAGTTTATACACAAATTGCATTACGTAACAAACGTCACGTGTATTGTTCTCACTTCATAGTTTTAAAGTCTATTAGTCAATGATAATCATTTTGCAGTATCTTTGGTAGAAGAGTAGACAGTTTTAGAATAATAGTTTACACATGCTGACAGAAATTACTTGAATACCTGTAACACAAAACAGTTACATTACGCAAATACTTACATTGAAGACTCCACCATATTTCTGTCACAGTACATTAAATATCAGTAACATGTTTTGTTGCTTCGTTAGTGGTCATTTTTACACACCAAAAAAACTGTTTTGTAATAGGAGTTGTTGAATACACCGGCATATAGTTAATATCTTTGTCGCACAGTTTATATAAGCAGCGAAGATTTTCAGAATCACGCCCAGAGTAGTATATACTTTACATAAGTGTACATATACGTATTCACTTGCCCTGCAGTGTATGCTGGTTTGGAAGTACGTTCAATTATAATTTCTCTCAATATTCTTGATGAAGTTAAGCATTGCATAGGTATTATTTGCATTTTTGCATATTTGTGAATGGAAGTTTGCCTCACAAAATTTTCAGTCCTAGTTTCCTTATTTACAGTAGCTTAATTACTCTTATTCTTGGTCCCTTGACGATGCCAGGAAGTTGAGTACTTGGTTAACTTTACGTGTAGGGCAGGACTTTTTAGCCCTGGCATTAGCGTGGTAGGGAAACCCTCTCCAAAAAACCACAACAGTGGCATTCGGCATCATGATATCATGAGCCCATTGCTGTTGGTATAGTATGACTTTGGTAAGCAGCACAGATTGACAACAGCAACACGGAGTGTTATACACGCAACAGATCGTACAAGAAACCTAATGTTTTATGGTAAGTTCTGAGGGACGCGTAGTCACTGGTCTGGCTTCGTTAGTTACACAGAAAACATAGGCAAAAGAGGTGGTAACATAAATAAAGAATACTAACTGCGTAAAAACATGAATGGCTTAAAGGTATTCATACTGCTAACGTCAGAATAGTTGGATACGTTTCGAACAAAGCATTCTTAGATCACCGCAAACAGGTCTGCAGCAAGATCTAGAATATTAATATTATATGGAGACTTGACTGCCGCCATGAACGCAGACAGCTCAGAGCCTCTTTCTGTCATTTTTAATTGAACCACAGAATGTGAGTCAGCAGTTAGCCTATCGCAGCCACTTTCTTCCTTAATCAACCTAGCATATACACGCCCATATGACGCCAGACGTAGTGAGTACCTTTGAAAGTAAACATCACGGCCTCCGACACATATCTGTAGACAGAAACGTTCCGCCCATAACGCAAGCAGAACTAGTTACATGCTTACATAACAAAAACTGAACAAAGGAAAACAAACCTAAATGCAATGAGCAACGAAACCGAACCAAATTGTAACTAACGGTCACCCCTCTTGGCATACAGATTATTCCCTGTTAGTATGTAGACCCCCAAGTCTATATTAGTATGTGTGCACGAGTTGGACCCGGACAATCATGGGCTTTGTATTGGTAATGTTATTGGTCCTTCGTAGGCAAACTCTGCATGAGTACGTTCTCGAAAATTACAAAAGGAATGCAGGGCACACTCATGTCCGTTTTGCATAAGATAACATACTATCTACACATAGACCACAACTGAAGCTTACCAGCGTTCCACGTACATGACCGTCACGATTGATGAAGTTACCTTACTCCCCTGTACCCTACTTCCTCAATACATGTTACCCTTGATATACCTAGTCGAACTAGATATAAAATGGGGTGCCTGACTATAATAATGAAACATCCTTATCCTACTACGACGAAAATCAGAATATCTTACTTGTTATCACACACATGTTGTTGTGGTCTTCAGTCCAAAGACTGGTTTGATGAAACTCTCCTGTGCAAACCTCTTCATCTCCGAGTAACTACTGCAGCCTACATCCTTCCGAATCTGCTTACTGTATTCATCTCTTGGTTCTCTCTACGAGTTTACCCCCCATGCTTCCCTCCAGAACTAAATACGTGATACCTTGATGCCTCTTTTCACGGGCAGCGCGGTTCTCCCATCTGAAGTTCGAGTCCTCCCTTGGGTATGATTGCGTGTGTTGTCCGTAGCGTAAGTTAGTTGAGGTCAGATTAAGTTGTGCGTAAGCTTAGGAACCGAAGATCTCAGCATTTTGGTCCCATAAGACCTTACCACAAATTTCCAATTTTTTTTCCTTGATGCCTCGGAATCTGTCCTACCAACCGATGCCTTCTTCTAGTCAGGATGTGCCACAAATTTCTCTTCTCCCCAATTCTATTCAGTACCTCTTCATTAGTAAAGTGGTCTACCCATCTAATCTTCTTCTGTAGCACCACATTTCAAAAAGCTTCTATTCCCCTTTTGGCTAAACTATTTATCATCCATTTTTCACTTCCTTAGACGGTTACACTCCATACAAATACTTTCTGAAATGACTTCCTGACACTTAAATCTATACTCGATGTTAACAAATTTCTCTTCTTCAGAAATGCTTTCCTTGTCATAGCCAGTCTACAATTTACATCCTCTCTACTCTAACCGTCATCAGTTATTTGGCTTCCCAAATAGCAAAACTCATCTTCCATTTTAAGTGTCTCATTTCCTAATCTAATTCCCTCAACATCACCTGATTCAATTCGAGTACATTCCATTATCCTCTTTTTGCTTTTGCAGATTTTCATCTTATACCCTCCTTTCACGAGACTGTCCAATCCGTTCAACTGCTCTTCCAAGTCCTTTGCTATCTCTGGCAGCTGCGCGGGATTAGCCGAGCGGTCTTAGGCGCTGCTGTCATGGACTGTGCGGCTGGTCCCGGCAGAGGTTCGAATCCTCCCTCCGCCATGTGTGTGTGTTTGTCCTTAGGATAATTTAGGTTCGGTAGTGTGTAAGCTTAGGAACTGATGACCTTAGCAGTTAAGACCCATAAGATTTCACCCACATTGAACATTTTTGTCTCTGACAGAACTACAATGTCATCGGTAAACCTCAAAGTTTATATTACTTCTCCCTGGACTTTAATTTCTACTCCAAAGTTTTATTTTGTTTCCTTTACTGGTTGCTCAGTATAAAGATCGAATAACTTCGAGGGTAGGCTACAACCCCTTCCTATCCCGTCTCCACCAGTGCTTCCCTTTCGCGCCCCTCGACTCTTATAATCGCCATCTGGTTTTTGTACAGATTGTAAATAACCTTTCTCTCCTTGCATTTTACCACTGCAACCTTTAAAATTTGAAAGAGAGTATTCCAGTCAACATTTTCAAAAGCTTTATCTAAGTCTACAAATGCTATAAACGCAGGTTTGCCCTTCTTAACCTGTCTTCTGTGAGAAATCGCATTCATACGTAATCCAGACTGATATTCACAGAGGTCAGTTTCTACCAGTTTCTCCTTTCTTCTATAAAGGATTCGTATCTTTTTTTTTTTTTTTTTTTTTTTGCAACAGTGGCTTATTAAACTGATAGTTCGGTATTTTAACACCTGTCAGTACCTGCTTTATTTGGAATTGGGATTATTATATTCTTATATTCTTCTTGAGGTCTGAAGGTGTTTCGCCTGCCTCATACATCTTGCTCACCAGATGGAAGAGTTTTGTCACGGCTGGTTCTCCCAAGGCTATCCGTAGTTCTATCGGACTGTCGTCTACTCCTGGCGCCTTGTTTCGACTAAATCTGAATCTAAAATGTACTACAAGTCACATAAATTCATTTTAGGAAAACTGTAAACATATGTAGGGCATGACTAGTATCCCATACATTTGATTATTTCCAGAAAGTTTTCGTATCCTGATAAGGATATAAACCACGTTCAGTAGTTCCTCAGCAAAATCGTTGATTTAACGTGTTCGAGACCGCTGGTCGTTTCGTCTAGGGGACTGAGTGAGGCGGTAGATTAAACAGTTCGTCAGGTACGCGATCTAATCAGCAGTCACAACAACTGAAGCCAGAATTCTCTTCAAAAATATATATGGTAAAAACATTTTCTATATGGTCTCTCTGTTAGTTATCAAGATGACTCGGCTGTGCTAACTTTTGTTCGATGGCAGTTATCGTATTACTGAAAGTGCTTGCGTTTAATGGTGCTGTGTTGCGTGGGACCGAAACTGGTACCCACAATCTGCAAGCTTACCTGTGGACAGAATTGGCAGTTACCCCTTGGCTGAAGCAAACGGCCTCCTACACGCAGAACGACGGTTCCGGCAGAGTAGTCAGTCATTGCATTCTTCTCTCGATGCCAAGGATACAGTTTGTCACAAGGACGTCGACTATGTGGAACGTGTGAGGCAGTACTACCTGTTCCACTAGTTTCCCCTCTAAGGTTGGCTTGCAGCTTAACAGCTTTGCTACGTGTGGCTTTGGCGCAATGATTCTATATGCGTGGTCAAGTTATTTGTCATTGCCTTTCGCTGAGAAATCGGTCCAAACTACCCGTTGGTATCAGATGGCTCTCGATCTTCCACCATAACCGAGTCCATCAACATGAGGTAGCAAATATGAGGTAGCCAAGGAGGCGGAAACGTGGGTTCTACTATGCCAAGACTGCTTGGTTGCTACAGCAGGAAAACACAATTAATTAGCAGGAGTACAAAATAAGGAAGTATTTATTACTTAGCTTCGTTGTAGTCCATGATCTGTTGGTTGACAATTGTAGAAGAAGCGACTAGATTAAGCGTCTGTAGAATGACATAATTTACAAGTCACAAATCTTTCAGTGACGAATTAATCTCTCGCAAATGTCGAATTCGGTGAATTGGAAGACCAACTTGGAACTGGGCTACAAAGACTTGATGGCAGCAATGAGCTGCAGACGATGACTAATATCGGCGCTGGTTTATCTCTCGTAAATGTCGAATTCGGTGAATTGGAAGACTAACTTGGAACTGGGCTACAAATACTTGATGACAGCAATGAATGAGCTGCAGACGATGACTAACATCGGCGCTGGCTGACCACTGAGCGCGGCTACGAACTGTAGACTGGCACAGCTGCTCTACACTCTTGCTAAACACGAAGTGGCCTAGAGGCGCCTCGCGGCGTACATAAGTACTGCGATTGACTGTGTACTCTTTGGCTAGCACAGCCGTTCTTCTGTTCCATTTATCGAGAGAATCGCATCCGGCGGATCGATTTCTCAGGCGGCGGTGTGGTCGTATGACTGACGACATCACAGTATCAGTGTCATTTGTGCATCTGGATCAGTAACGGCTACGATATTAATATCATGTTCAGTTCCTTGGGAATGATTGTGCCCGATGACCATGATGTAACGCGGGACAGAAAGAAGGTGGTCAGCAGCCGTAATATCATCTTTTTTATTATTTTTATTGTTGCAATAAAAAAGACAGATGACATTACGACCAATGCTGACCTTCTTTCAGTCTAGTGTGATATTAATTCGCTCTATCTCTCTCTCAGTAGGTGATCACTTTTCCGTCAGCTCGGCTTGAGAACAAATTTCGTAGATGGCCTGCAGGTCATTTTGTACGTCAACTTCATTGTTGTAATGTAACATACTAGCATCACCCTAGACCAGAACGTTGGGGCTAATCTGTGTGGTTTTCTGCCGCTTGGCCATCACAGAATTCATCAGACTCCTATCTCTCATCGAGACTCCTACTATTTTTATAACGGGGGTGGTAACATAACACGCCAGCAACTACCATTGTGCTCAGTTGCGCGCCCGTTATTGTTATCTGTGACGCGCGGTATGCCAATCTTCTTCCAGAAAATCTAACCTATTGATCACGGACAGAAATTCGTCAAGATCGTAATAAGGAATGTTTGCTACCTACCTTTTCATGATACTGAGCGGCAATTTGGCCTTCAGAATTGTTAGAACATCTGTGGATGACATTTCTTGGTCCCAAAATTTTGTCTTCTCTAAGAACTTCTCAATATAAGCACGGAGACTGCCTTGCCTGCTTTGACACGTGGCTGGATTAAACACTTCCTTCCTCAATCGTTCTTGATGGCCCTTTCACAGTATTTAGTCAAAAATGCTTTCTCGATGTCACCCTAGTTTAAATATTCTTCCGACTCTGCGGCCCCTCTTAAGAAAAATCTCCACGCATGAAACCTGCCACCAAAATTGCTTTTTTGCATGTGTTTCCATCTGTTTGATATGACACCTCCACAAAATTTGTAGGAAAATATGGTACTGTCCCGATAACACGTGGTACAGGTGTTGATCGTACTTCAGTGTGTCTGACAGCAATGCTCGCACTGTCATTGTTATTTCGGATGACGTGGCTGCCTATGGTAGAAGCGTCAACTACGTCGAAAATAGCCGCACCAGCTTCCAACAGTTTTAAGCTTTTTCAAGTCTTTTTCGACTAATGAACCAGGACGAAATACGATATTGTCTGCGTCCTTGCAGAGAGGAAGACAACTGAAAGTTCAGAGAGTAAAAAATTCAAACTGATGCCTTGCTAAAAATCACGGAGGACAGTCTACTTAAACTACATTGGAAGCAAAATGTCTTTTAGCTATACTGGAAGCATTAAAACGAAACTGAGGTGTTACGCATCAACCTGTTAGCAAGCCGGTGTTCAGTGCTCAGAGTACATCGACGTGGTATCAAAACCACTGTTTAATGCGAGGCAAATGAACACTGCCTAATTATCGACGCAAAATTTCTTATTAATATCTGTATCTATACTCCGAAAACCACCACGCGGTGTGGCAGAGGGAACTTCCAGTGCCATTACCTTTGCTCCGCTTCCCTCATCCATTCGCGAATCATGCTTGGGAAGAATAATTGTTGTTAAACCTCCGCATGAGGTCTAATTGCTCTGATATTCTCATCGTAGTCGTTTAGTGAGATGCATGTAGGAGGAAGTAACATGTTGTCCAACTCCTGCAGAACGTCTTCACTGCAGCGTCTCCAATTTATTCGTAACATTCACATTTTCGCAACCGTCCATCTAATGTTCGTAACACTTCATTCAAGTATTTATTGTGGTTTGAATTATATGTAATTATATGACATTGCAGTGACTGTGTTGCTAAGAAGAACGATGCAATGTTCATTTTGACAAGTATGCATGCATGCCTGCATGCATGCATGCATGGGTCTGGTCATATGTCGCGCACGGATGGCCGAAGCGGTTAAGGCGATCGCTCGCGTAAAGCGCGAAAACCGGGCTAGAGTCCCGGTCCGGTACGATTTTCACTGTCCTCATTGCCTTGTACAGCAGATGGTTGTTCGTATTAGCAGACGAGAAATTTAACAGACAGGAAGAAGATGCTGTGATATGCAAATGATTAGCTTTTCAGAGCATTCACACAAGGCTGGCGCCGGTGGCGACACCTACAACGTGGTGATATGAGGAAAGTTTCCAACCGATTTCTCATACAGAAACAGCAGTTGACCGGCTTTGCCTGGTGAAACGTTGTTGTGATGCCTCGTGTAATGAGGAGAAATGCGTACCATCACGTTTCCGACTTTGATAAAGGTCGGATTGTAGCCTACCGCGATTGCCATTTATCGTATCGCGACATTGCTGCTCGCGTTGGCCAAAATCCTCTGTCTGTAGGCAGAATATGGAATCGGTGGGTTCAGGAGGGTAATACGGAGCGCCGTGCTGGATCCCAACCGCCTTGTATCACTAGCAGTCGAGATGACAGGCATCTTATCCGCATGGTTGTAACGAATCGTGCAGCCACGTCTCGATCCATGAGTCAACAGTTGGGGACGTCTGCTAGACAACAACCATCTGCACGAACAGTTCGACGACGTTTGCAGCAGCATGGACTCTCAGCTCGGAGACCATGGCTGCGGTTACCCTTGACGCTGCATCACAGACGGGAGCGCCTACGATGGTGTACTCAACGACGAACCTGGGTGCACGAATGGCAAAACGTCATTTTTTCGGATGAATCCAGGTTCTGTTTACAGTATCATGATGGTCGCAACCGTTTTTGGCGACATCGCGGTGAACGCACATTGGAAGCGCGTATTCGTCATCGCCATAGTGGCGTATGATCCGGCGTGAAGGTATGGGGTGCCATTGGTTACACGTCTCGGTCACCTCTTGTTCACACTGACGGCGCTTCGAACAGTGGGCGTTACATTTCAGATGTGTTAGGACCCGTGGCTCTACCCTTCATTCGATCCCTGCGAAACCCTACATTTCAGTAGGTTAATGTACGACCGCATGTTGCAGGTCCTGTACGGGTGTTTCTGCTGCCCCGGCCAGCACATTCTCCAGATCTCCCACCGATTGAAAACGTCTGGTCAATGGTGGCCGAGCAACTGGCTCCTCACAGTACGCCAGTGACTACTCTTGATGAACTGTGGTATCGTGTTGAAGCTGCATCGGCAGCTGTACCCGTACACGCCATCCAAGCTCTTTTTGACTCAACGCCCAGGCGTTTCAAGGCCGTTATTACGGCCAGAGGTGGTTATTCTGGGTACTGATTTCTCAGGATCTATGCACTCAAATTGCGGGAAAATGTAATCACATGTCAGTTCTAGTATATTATATTTGTCCAGTGAGTACCCGTTTATCATCTGCATTTCTTCTTGGTGTAGCAATTTTAATGGCCAGTAGTGTATATGCGTATGTATCTTATGTGACTACAGAAACTGAATTTTTCTCTTTTGGTGGCTGATCACTGGGAGAATATCTGGCACCCTTGAAGATGATCAACTATGTCGAATATCTTACCAAAAGCAATAACCAGCCGAAGGCCATGGTTCCTCAAAGCAACGTTTACGTATTGTCCGCTATCTTTGGACGATAATTTTATCATAATTTTTGCAACTGGAAGTTAACTGGAATTGGTTTGAGTGAAGTCTAGATTTATCAGATTGACTGGAATCTCGTAATACGAGGGCTGGAACTTTAATAGTGGCAACTGTTTATTTACAGGTCGTACAAATTCAAATGGCTCTGAGCACTATGGGACTTAACATCTGTGGTCATCAGTCCCCTAGAACTTACAACTACTTAAACCTAACTAACCTAAGGACATCACACACATCCATGCCCGAGGCAGGATTCGAACCTGCGACCGTAGCGGTCACGCGGTTCCAGACTGAAGCGCCTAGAACCGCACAACCACACCGGCCGGCCAGCTCTTACAAAATAGATACGTGTTTCAAAGTTTTACTGAACTTCAAAGTAGTCACCAGCATTGCAAATAACCCGTTGCCTGCTATGTGGAAGTCGTAGGGTATTCTTAGCACTGCCAGTTGTGTTGACAGTTCGAGCGGCGCGCTCTATTGCCCGACGAATTTGGAGCAGTTCTTAAGCGAATGTCATGAAGTGTTTCCTTCAGTTTAGAAATCGAGTTGAACTCACGAGGGCTTAAGTCAGGGGAGTGCAGTAGGTGGTATAGCATTTACCAGCCCCATCAGTTAAAAAAATCAGTAACAGCTTGCACTGTACGTGCTTGAGCATTGTCCTGCAAAATGATGGTCAGGTCCTGCAGAAAGTGTCATCACTTCTGTCCCTAAGCTGGTCGTAGGATGTGTTCCAAAAATGAAGTTTATCCGTGATCACATTGTCTGTTCTCTCTCACGCTGTAGAAAGCCGAACCTGGAAGTAAATGAGAATTAAGATAATCAGTCTAGTAAGCATCACCACAACTCTCAGAATTTGAGCGTTAAAACTTTCCGTGATGTCTGACTCCTCTCTTGTAACGTCTTCTGCTGGAGTTCTCTAAGCATTTCCGCAGCGCTCTCGCACCAACTGAACGATTTCGTGGTGCTACTGATAAGTTCCTATAGGAGGTCATCGGTCCCTAGACTTATACACTACTTAATGTAAAGATCCATGCCCGAGGGAGGACTCAAACCTCCGCCGAGGAGGGGGGGGGGGGGGGGGGGGGAGGGCGGAGCCACGCGAACTGCGGCAAGGCGCCCTAGACCCAGAACTGATGACCAATACTCAAGAATCGGTCGAACAAATGTTCTGCAAGCGAATTCTTTCGTGGATGAATTTATTTCCTCAAGATTCTTCCAACAATGCTTGGAATCTGCTTTCCCTGCACTTCATTTTATCTGATGAATCCACTTCAGGTCACTTCGTATGGCTTTCCATACCTATTTTTTCCAGCGTTTTGTGCCAATTGTTTATCCTAAGAACTGAATGCACCAAGAGTGACACGACAACGGAAACTCTCGCTGCAGTAATCACTTAGTGATAGCATAGAGCACCTATTGTGTAATATTACTCAGCCCCATTCTGAGTAGACGCGGCGAGAGGTTCACGAAACACAGTAACATATTCGTAGCCGATGGCAGAAAAATTGCACCAGTTAATTTCACATACAGTAATCGACAGCGTGTTATTCGCCAAATCATTTAACAGAATGTCAGATCACTCTCCTGCATATTACGGTACGAGGGCGTAATTTGACATGGAGGTCACCTGTCTATCATTTGGAATTTTTATATCTGGTGGCTCCCACCGACCTTTAGAATAAAAATTAGTAAAGGTCAGCAATTTGATTAAGTTGTATCCTGTAGCGGTGCATGGGTTCTAAAAGCAGAAACCAAGAAATGAGACACAAAACAACATGTATGTAAAAAGCGCTTGCTTAACTCAGTGAGCTGCCAAATACAAAAGCAGTCGGATCCAGTGTGTTCTGTTCAGTAGCCGAGTCCGTTATACCGTAGTTACTGAGAGACTGGGTACGTGTACTCGCAGGCGACAGTCACAATACAGGAGGGGGTTTATCCTAGCTTGTAGTTGCCTCTTCGCCGGCTGTGGAGTGTGTGTTAGTGTATCCATGGAAACAAAACAAGGGCTGGTGGCGCTACAGACTCACGCTGTATACAGCTTTCAAGCCAGCAGCGCCATGTTAGTAACCCATAAACATTGCCAGACTGCTGCTTCCAATTGCTTCTTATTCTTAATTTTTGCCGTGTCCACGCAACCATTGTTTTAAATGGTAAATATCAATCTTCTTTCGTGAATAACAGTGTCTCGAAGGCATTCGCAGTTTTTTCTGGTCTTAACGGCATATTTGATCCAGTAAGACAAAGCATTTGATCTTCTTAAAGTAACTTTCTTTCTGTTACACGTTTGGAAGAACCAAGAAGCGAAGTACATGATGTGAAAAGACTGTATCCGCAATCCAGCATTTTCCTTAAAACAGAATGACGAAACTGGTGTCCTGTCTATGTCCTCCTCCCGAAAAGGCTGAGAACATGTTTTCCTTTGTCTGGGCGGTTTGCAATATTAATAACAGAGCGCTCTTCGACTCCTAATCATAGGACATCTAAAGTCATATTACGGAGATAAAACCATTATAGTAAAAGTAGGCAGCGCAACTAAACTTCATGTATATATAGAAGGAAATATCTCTTGAACGAGCCCACCCAAGAATAAAATGTGATTACCTTACACGTTAGACAATAATCAGAAATGATGCAAGCTGGAACGTTTGATAAAAACACTTCATAACACAAATAAGGTGAAAAAATAGTGAAATAAGCAGTGGTAATTGATGTGCACTGCAGATTATTAAGCCTTTTTATCACATTTACTGTGGCCTTCAAGGCATATGCTCGGTGTCTCCTAGATACTGCCGAAAATTGATATGCAGATTTCCGTATAAACACTTTGCACCGGCCGGCAATGAGTTCCACCGTTTTGGTTACACGAAGATGGCACGGACGCTACTACACTCCAAACACTGTTCTGGATTTGCGCCCTGTATCATCCCTGATTATTTGGAGGTGTTTTAGCTTGCCTGGCTTCTTCTATAGATGTCTCATTACGCTTTTGCAGATTCTTCTTCTCAGCTGCTTGTGAGTTCGTCGCTCCTATTCTAAATACTATATGAACGAACAGTGGTACAAAACAAAATTCGAAATAATGACCCGGCCGCAATACACGAAAGGACGCTGTTTTGGATGCCGCAAATGTCTGTCCAAATTTATTCAAACTTTGCCGTTAACAGCCTGCAGACGCACAGAGCCAGAAAAAATAAATTCCAAAACTTGAAATATTTCCTGAAAACCGTGAATAACAGACTCACTGCAGGCAATATGCTTTAACATTTAGTTTATACACTGAAGAGCCAAAGAAACTGGTACACCTGCCTAATATCGTGTAGGGCCCCCGCGAGCACGCAGAAGTGTCACAGCACGACGTGGTATGGACTCGACTAATGTCTGAAGCAGTGCTGGAGGGAACTGACACCATGAATTCTGCAGGGCTGTCTAAAAATCCGTAAGAGTACGAGGGGGGTGGAGATCACTTCTGAAGAGCACGTTGCAAGGCATCCCAGATATGCTCAATAATGTTCGTGTCTGGGGAGTATGGTGGCCAGCGGAAGTGTTTAAACTCAGAAGAGTGTCCCTGGAGCCACTCTGTAGCAATTCTGAACGTATGGGGCGTCGTATCGTCCTGCTAGAATTGCCCAAGTTCGTCGAAATGCACACTGGACATGAGAGGATGCAGGTGATCAGACTGGATGCTTACGTACGTGTCACGTGTGATCTCCCAGAGTCGTATCTAGACGAATCAGGGCTCCCACGTCACCCCAACTCCGCACGCCCCACACTATTGCGGAGTCTCCACCAGCTTGAACAGTCCACTGCTGACATGCAGTGTCCACGGATTCATGAGGTTGCCTCCATACCCTTAGAGCGTCAATCTGCTCGATAGAATTTGAAACGACTCTCGTACGACCAGACAACATGTCTCCAGACATCGAAAGTCCAATGTCGGTGTTTACGGGCTCAGGAGAGGCGTAACGCTTTGTGTCGTGCGGTCATCAAGAGTACACGAGTGAGCCTTCGGCTCCGAAAGCCCTTGTCGATGATGTTTCGTTGAATGATTCGCACGCTGGCACTTGTGCAGTCATCAAGGGTTGCCCAGCATTGAAATCTGCAGCAATTTGCGGAAGCGTTGCACTTGGTGTCATGTTGAACGATTCTCTTCAGTCGTCCTTGGTCCCGTTCTTGCAGGATCTTTTCCCGGCCGCAGCGATGTCGTAAATTTGGTGTTTTACCAGAGTCCTGATATTCACGGTACACTCGTGAAAATCCCAAATTCATCGCTGTCTCGGAGATGCTGTGTCGCATCGCTCGTGCGCCGACCGTAACATCACGTTCATTCTCACTTAAATCTTGATAACCTGCCATTGTAGCAGCAGTAACGATCTAATAACTGCGCCAGACATTTTTTGTGTTATATAAGCGTTGCCGATGACAATGCCATATTCTTCCTGTTTACTTATCTCTGTATTTGAATACGCAAGCCCATACAAGCTTCTTTGGCGATTCCGTGCATGTCTTCCGGTAATATCATATGGAACATTTCAGTGTCACTCAGTGTCGTATCACTAGACGCTTAGTCACCGTTTCGCGCCTGTCTCCTCCTGCTCGCTTCTGATTGGCCCATCTCACCTCAACATCTAATAAATGTTCACCTTTTCTTATCAAAATTATTAAATATGTTGAAATTATTAAATGATTGTTTTCAGTACAAGAAAGACCGCCGGTATGGTTGGAAGTTAAAATTTAATAGTAATCTGCAAAGGCAAATTGTAAACGTTATGCGGTTTGGCACCCCGTCCGAACGTTTACTTCCCACTGCTCCATCACAGAAAGCCTGTAGAACGTGCCGTGTTCCCACTCTACGTGACCATTTGGCGTTATGTAGTGTGAGGTCAGCTACCGACTACAGGCTGCTGACGCAGCTTCACTCTCCAATCTGCAGCCTATAATGTAATGTAGGAATAAATACTGGGTTGGTGTGGCATAAATGTCACAACTTTCACTAGAAGCGGATCTTTGGCCCTGCTTACGTGACAGACATTAGCTTCAAGTTTGTGAAGTATTGACAGCTCCCTTAATAATACTTCCATGAATGTAGCGGCCGTTGGGTTAGCTACCTCTAGCGTCGGTACTAGGAATGTCTGGGGCCAACCTGCAAACTATGAGTAGCCATGCCTGTCGTTGTTCTATAGCAAAAGAGACCAAATATTTTCCTTCGAATTTCTTTGGTCTTTGTTATTAAAAACGCAAGGATGAAACTATAGATTACAGGTCACACCATCCTACACCAGAAAAATGTAAAAAAAAAAAAAATATATAGAACCTGAACTGAAATTTTAAACCGTAGTGATTATTTTTTACTTGAAACTTAAAAATAATAAAATAAATAATCAAGATCAGGTATATTCTAAATCCTTACTGATGCGAACTATGCCTACCAACTACAAGTGAGGAAGTACTTACTAGTCACCTAACTTGCTCACTTGTCCCAAACTGTCTTCTCGTAACATTTGTGTGTTTCACGACAGTTATTCAAACTTTTAGGGATGACACGGAAGTTCAAACGTGTGGTATACAGTCATTGAGCATGAAACTCGCTTGCTGCCCACGTTTTCTTCACTTCGCACCTCCGATACGAAACACAAGAGGTTAAACTCACTGCTCTTTGCGAGAAAACGTACTAAAAAGCTTTTCTGATGTAGCGCTAATATGCCACATTGCAGAGCGCAAGTGAAACTGCAGTGACTTTTATTTATATAATAATAAGTTTATTGCACCCAAATAGCCATACAAGTTCAAAGTACAATGACAAAAACACACGAAATTAAAAATTTCACATATTGTGGTTTGCATAGCCACTTATTGACCGTGTCATTTTGGTACACTTTGGTAACGTTTGCATATTTGGTAACACAGCTTACATATGCACATTGCGTTTGCTTCATAATGGCACGTGTTGTTGCAAGTAAGGTGGAGGAAACTATAGACAGCCATTCTGGTGATCACGTGTCTCATTTCGTAGTTTTCCTTTGTCCGTGGTCGGTCAATCATGGCGCCTACGCTGTGAAGTTCTGGAGGCACGTCATCCCTTAGTCTTAGTAGACTTTCGATGCGTTGGTGTTGGGTAGTGTCAGGTTTGTTGGTAGGTCTTCAGTGAGGAAGGGTTTCCTCGCCAGCAGGTATACAAGTCTTGATCGTATGGTTTTGGACACTCCAACTGCTTTCTTTATATAGATCGCCTTTACTCTTTCAAGTGTCGTTAGGTTTTTCACTGTTAGAAGTTGTCCGATAATTTCTTTGCCGTATGTCAGTATTGGGGAGATTTTGGCTCTAAGTAGTGCCGTTGCTGTCTCTATGCTGAGGGATTTAATATATTCTATTTCGTGGATTGCCATAATCGCTTACATTGCTTTCTCTATTATATGTTTTGTGAAACATTTTTCACTTGTTCGTATGGCGACGCCTAGGTACCTGAAGTTTGATACTATTTTCAGTTTTCTCTCCAGAATGAAGGTCTCGTTGATGCAGGTGCTCTTCCTCCATTTCGGAACTCAATCATTTCTGTTTTTGGCACATTTATTGCGAAGCCGTGTTCGACCCACCAATCTTCCATGTCGTTTATTGCTTCTCGTAACTTTGCAATGTCCTTTGCACCTATTACAATATCATCTGCCTATGCATGTGAGATTACATCCTCCCTTTCTTCCGCTGCAAGGATAAATTACAAGTGGCTCGGTGGTTATGCCTGAACTACTCCGTTTGATTGGAGTGTCGCCTCAGATAGGGAGAGTTTGTCCGAGATCCTTGTTTCGTTCTATCGCAGTACTGCGGTTATAATTCGTTTGCATATGTTGTTTTCACTTAGGGTTTCCTCTAATTTTTTGGTCACTAATTTTCTGTTTACAAAGTCAACGGTTTTTGTGAAGTCTACAAATACTACATAAAACTTCGCTCTATCTTCAAGGGCTTCCCACACTCTCTAAGGAGCAGTCACAGTTTACTTTCCTTCCCTGAATCCCAGTTGGTGGTCGTCGATTATTTGCTTTATTTTATCTGTTATTTTTTTGTGAATACTTTGAAAGGTAAGTTTCCTCGGGATGTGCCTCTGTATTTGCTACGGAGCTTGGGATCTCCTTTCTCTTTATAAAGCACTTTTACTATTGACTGTCACCACTGTTCTGGAGTGGTGGCTCTTTCCATGCACTTATTGTTGATTTTTGTCCAAATTGGCGTTTTATTTACGCACTGTCTTTCAAATATTCCCTATAAAGCCTGTCAGAGCTTGCAGATTTCTTGTCGTGCTGTTAATGGCATCTTTGACTTTTGGCACCCATTGTGTACTTTTTTGTGGCATTCTCTTCTGTCTTCCCTCTGGTCTGCCTTTTAGTCCTTCCTTGTTCAGTATCTTGTCGAAGTGCGTCTCCCATTCTTTCATATGGAAGTAATGTGTTTCAGCTCGTTTTCTGCGGCATAGCAAAATATAAGGGTCTCTTGTGGCTTCCTCCAGTAGTTTCTTTCCTTCTCTTGCCCAGAACGTTTTCTTCCTTTCTTTTAGAATTTTCTTGTAGATATATCGTTTTTCGGCTTAAGTCCTGAGGAGTGTAGGGTTCTCTGCGCATCGTTTTAGTCGACGTAGACTTTCTAGTATATCTTTTCTTAGCTTTTAACACTGTGTCGAACCGTTTTTTTTTTGTCGTTCGTCTTTTGTAGCTGGGATTGGCGGCTTGTCTTAGGAGTTCAGCTGTCGCTTCTGCTCCTTCCTCTAGTCGCGAAATGTGTATTAACATTTCAGTTTTTATTACGTCGCCTGATTTTGCTTTCACTTTACCTATATCTATTGTTCTTTAAAGTGCTTCTTGCTCTTTTTTCTTGCGCTTTTTGCCATTCTTATGGATATTTATTTCGAGAGGCATATGTTTCCTAAATGGTGTAAAGTGCAGTCCAGAGAGCTGATATATGGCCCTTGGATGGTCCCCTTATGAATGCAATGTTTATTGGGCTTTTGCCGTTGTGGGAAACACATGTAGGTATATTGGAGTTGTTTAATGGGATAACGTTTTCTCCTGCAATTTTTCTACTATTATTTTTGCTTTGTACTTTTGTATGTCTCTCTTGCAATAATTACTAGTTTTGGTGTTTACTTTTATTTATATAACAATGTGTTCCGAGTCTATTATTTGAATAACTAGCCTTTGTATTACCGTGTTAAAGTATTCCTTGTCCAGAAAGCCAACTTCAAGACGATTAAAGCACCCAAGTGAAAACGTAGACAAGGTAGGGAAGCAGAGAAAGAAAAGCAACGAATATTGTACGAAATGAACTGAGTCGAAAGTAACACGTGAAAATTTGAGAATTACCATTGGCCTTCCGTAAACAATAAAAAACCTGAGCGTAAGTGATTTTAATTGATGCTGTCGTGACTAAATGCAGAGAACGTGATTGTGTGAAGTAATTATTTGAGTTGTAGTGCTAATAGCCACATTTGTATTTATTTTCCGTTTAATGTAAGACAGCACTGCACGTTTCTAGCATATTCTGCTCATATTTAGACGTGTATACATACAGCTACATAATGTCGTAGTAAATCTATAGAAATACTACGGCTACAATTTTATGCACAGTTTTGCTGTGTGTACATACACATGAACAAGAGCAGCATGTGCTGGAAACCCGTACATTTAAGTTAAACAGAAAATAAATATAAATTTTACTGGTAACTGTATTACACAAATAATAAAATACGTTTTTGTATTAATTTTCATTGTAAGAAAAACTTGCTCACATGTTCCTCAAAGCGCCATTCCGTAGATTCTGAACAGGCATGGTATTGAAGTGAGAATTTTCGCTGTATCCGGTCGAGCAACTCAGGCATTGTTGGAATAATATCACAGACAGTGAGAATTGTTGACAGGAGATCCTCTTCATTCTCGCCAGGTATCTCGCACAGAAGACTTTTGCATTATTCTAAAAAGAAGCTATCGATAGAAGTCAGATCAATTAAATCGTGGAATAGAGCTTCTTATCTACTTTACAGCGAACGTGTTCACGAGAAAAGCGTCGAGAGTGAGCTCGTGTTTCGTCACGCTGGAAGCGTATAGGTGCACGAAGGTCAAGCCATGTGTAGCTAAATAGCGGAATTTCTTGTCTCCATCCATCACTACGAGCACCTATATATTGTTCAGTGTTGTTCAGCCACCAACGTTCACGCTTAAGTACAAAATAATGTAGATTATTATCAAGCCATGTACTATCATCCATACGCATGCTTTTGTACTGCATTGTCAGAATTACATCTCACCACGTTTGGCTACATAACGACCGACTCAGTCGCTTCAAAAAAAATGTTCCTTAATGCATTTGCCATTTAGCTTTCATGCTGCTAATAAGAATGCTATAGAGAAGAAAGGAAAAGAAAATTGAGAATCTATTAGATGAATATCCATTTGACTTTATAAAAGGTAAAGGCACCTGAGATGTAGTTCTGCAGTTTACATAATGGCAGCAAGGCTTTAGAAAAGTCAAGATGCATCTGTGAGATTTCTTGACCTATAAAAAGTGATCGAAAAAGTAAAATGGTGCAAGATATTCCAAAAACCTCAAAACATAAGGGTTAGCTACGACACAGGGCGAGTAATATGCAACATGTACAAGAACCTAGAGGGTAAAATAAGAACGGAAGACAAAGACAGAAGTCTCCAGATTAGAAATGGTTGTAGATGGTGCTGTAATCAATCGCCCTATTCAGTCTGTACATCGAAGAAGCAGTGATGGAAATAAAAGATAGATTGAAAAGTATGATTAAGAATAGATGGATATCAGTGATGAGATTCGATTATGACACTACCATCCTTAGTGAAAATGACGAAAAACTGCAGGACCTGTTATATGAGTGATAAGTCACTGTTATTGGAATGATCAGTTTAATGAGTACATACTATGGATTGAAAGTAAACCGGAAAAAAAAGAAAAGTAGTGAGAAGCAGCAGACATGAGAACAGCGAGAAACTTAACATCACAGCTGGAGATCACGAAGTGGACGACGTGAAGATATTCTGCTGCCTTGAAAGCAAAACAACACGTGTTGGACGAAGCAACGAGGGAATAAAAAGTAGACTAACGTGCAATTCCTGTGCAAACTGTGTCCATGTACGTCCACTAGTATCAAACATCACTGAAATGCCAATGGACGCCCCAGGGTGAGAAAATAACCAAACGGGAAGGGGGGAAGATGCAGGCCATTTATCACAAGTCATTGTCACTTCAAAAAACAACAATCTCTTATTGCACATGTACTAAAAATACTAATAAAATACAAGTTATTCAGGTAATTATTCCACAATTCCTTCAATTACACCAATAGATGGTTAATCAATTAATTTAAACGAGTTAAATGCACCAAATTAAGAAACACTAACAAGCAAATAGTACAATCAAGTATGTCTCAAAAATGCACTTAGCACTGGGCGAACAATGAGAGCAATGATGCTAAAGATTGCAATTCCAATATTTAGCTGGCGAAAGGCGTGCTTGACATTGACGCACATAACTTACAAGTGTGTACTAGCAGAAATTTACACAAGTATGGTATCAACACCAAAATCCAACATGTGATCAATCAGAGAAGCTCCTTGCACATATTTAAGATACTGACGTTGGAAAAAATAGTAAACTACTATTTAACCAATTGAACATTACACCAATATTAAAACTGTTACGTTAAACTTCCAACACGGAAAACGTGGAAGGAGCAGGTACGTCAGGTCAGGTCTGGATAAGATGGTTTACTGGTTAAATTAGCGCCCGTTTGCTACTAGATAGAAACTCAGCTGAATGCCGTAGGAAGCCAGGAGGCCGCAACGTCTCGGAGGCTACGGTGAGATGGGAAGCGGCGCGGAGCCCGCGCGCACATAACACAGCCGACTCGGACGGGCTACGCCCGACAAGCCGGCGGGTGACAAATAACACCCCGGGGCAGCGTTTCCAAACGCTACGAACAGCTCGGGAGGCCGAGAGAAAACAAGTAAACATATAATTCATGCATAATAATCATAGAACATACGAAAAAGCTCAGACCAGAACAAGAAACTCATTGTGAGCGTGGCCCAAAGCCCTAACCGAATCTTACGTATAACAAGAATTTTACAATAATACTGAAAGGATTAACCGGTTAATCTTGCAATAAAATATAGCAAGTTAATGTAATAATCAGGAAATCACACCGTACTCAGGCATATTAAATTAAGTGGCATAGAACGTAAGAGACAAATCTTAAGGGCTAAAACTCCAAGTACTACAACGGTAGTTACATTTAAAACAATAAATAATTAATAAATCTAACCAGAGTTATACAACTTAATTACCAAAATGAGCCAAAGTTCACTGGACCGCTAGCATTTGCATAGCACAGCCGCAGGCAATTTTATAGTCGCTACATGAGTCAGGACCCATGCGGAGTGGTTGCGCGGTTTCAGGCGCCATGTCACGGATTGCGCGGCCGCTCCCGTCGGAGGTTCGAGTCCTCGCTCGGGCATGGGTGTGTATGTGTATGTTGTTCTTAGCATAAGTTAATTTAAGTAGTGTGTAGGTCTAGGGACTGATGACCTCAGCAGTCTGGTCCCTTAGGAATTCACAAAAGTTTGAACATTTGACGATCAGTCAGGAAAGCGACAACTTTCAACCCTAATAAGACTCAATTTCGACCTCGATGGTCACTAGCACACTTGGCGACCTAGAAAGTACGACAAATTTAGGCGCAACTGACAAAACAAGAAGACATTGAACAAATTATAATTAAAAGAAATTTTAAAAACACATTCAGATAATATCAAAGAGACGCACCAAAGGGTGAATTTAACACCTGACTCAGAGTGATGGAGAACCACACGCAATCCAGGGCGGCGGGATATACTTCAACTTGTGAACACGTGTCGAAGAAGTAACAAGTACGTTACCCAAAAAGGGCAGAACAAACGGCACCAGAAAATGAGCAGCAGCACACACATGAGCAAAAACGCCTGGTTAATCCAACATAAACCCGCTGAGTCGACAATGGGCCCAGGCATTGCCAACCAACACCAATCTATCGAACACCGGCTGCTTAGTCAATCGTACGGCCGTAAGCTTTCTGAACAGTTCACCGGACGTCAGATGTGTCTCTTCTCTCTCTCGCTGACTGCAGGCTACTGATCGCCGATGTGGTCAACAAGCTGCCCCTAGTAACTATAACCAAAGACTCAGCTAAAAGGCTTCCAAAGAACCACCAGGCGACTACAAAGGGACTGATCGCGCCAGCAGACGAAGATGTAAAACATAGAACGGACCGGCAGGGCTCAGTCACCCATAATTTTGAGGAATGTTTGAAGCACTGATTTGTACGGTAGTGAATCACTGATTGTGGGAAAACCGTAAACGAATGGAAACTGAGCGTTAGCCGGCCGGAGTGGTCGTGCGGTTCTAGGCGCTACTGTCTGGAACGGAGCGACCGCTACGGTCGCATGTTCGAATCCTGCCTCGGGCATGGATGTGTGTGATGTCCATAGGTTAGTTAGGTTTAGTTAGTTCTAAGTTCTAGGCGACTGATGACCTCAGAAGTTAAGTCTCATAGTGCTCAGAGCCATTTGAACCGTTTTTTTTTAATCTGAGCGTTAGATATGCTGTCATTCTCCTGCCAGTTAATAAATACGATAAGATGACTGTGAGTAAGAACAGGGATCGCAAGGATTAAACCAAAAACTTCTGTCTAAATATTTGCTATAATCTGTTGGTAGTTGGTATGTTACATATTTCTATAGTGTCACAATTTTGCTGAGTCGTCACTAGCCGAGAGGAGAGCGGAGGTCTAGGACAGTGACTTGGTCACGCAGTGCCCGCACAGTAGAGCGGCCCGCCAAGGTGGTGCATCGGGTACGTTCGCCGAAAGAAACCACGGCCCAAGCAATCTCATGGCAGACGGGTTGGTGTCGGAGTTCACACATTTTTCCTCTAGTCAGAGTTTTAACTACAGAAGTTGTATAATGAGCTATGAGGTGCACTTAGCCCAGTGCAGAATATTACCGTTTTACGATATGCCATCCGATCGAAGCACAGGCCGAAGTAACGTATTTTTCTCCGACTTCCCGTTTCGTAGAAGACAGCGGAGTGGGTGCCCGGTCTTAGATACCAATCTCTATTGTTTCGTGGGAGCGGCTGCACTTGTGTTTCGCTTAGAAGTTCCGACTCATTGTAGCAGTAGTGCGCTGACCTCGCGCTGGGTCAACAGCCGAACGTTTAGAAAATAGCGGAAACAGTTTTCATTATAATATCAATGCCCAGTGCTTAGCGGAACTTTTTCATTGGTGAACGAGAAATTAGAAGTTGAGACTCAGTAGAGAACGTTCGAGTTTAAGCGACAGAAGTGTACATTCGAGGTACGAGATAGTTTTTTTGACAGCGATGCTACAACATTCAGTGGACGACACGTCGTCTTGGGCAGACGAGCATATCACACGCAGCTTCCCACTTTCCAGTGTGCAGAGTACGGTGAGAAATCGAAGCCAGGGCAAGTGGGGAAGTGAGAGTTATTAACTGTTTGTAGGGTGTTTTTTTCGGTTGAGGAGGTTCCGCTCTTTGGTGAGCGTAGGCTTACTCATGTCCAGGACAGCTAAGTTATTTGCATATGGTAGTCATATGCCCTATTGGCTGAATTAGAGCGGTTTTGTCTTGTCATATATGACCGGAAAGATGATATTCAGTCAATCTATCCCACAGATGTCCCAAAGCTATTCAACTGTTAGTACAAATTTGTTCAATGTCTGTAAATGTTAACTTTCTGACTCTCTGATCTCCAACGATCACAATATTATTTTGTCATTACTTTAGAGTCATTGTGTGACAGAAAATATTATAAAAAATTGGGGTCAATTTGAACTGTTCTTTCATTTAATCAGATTTAGTATCCTCTTTTACTACATTTTGTGAGAACCAACACGCAGGACTCATTTGTTATGGCAGTCTTTTACTATATCATTCCCGTTGAGCGACAGTTTTCATTAACATGTTTGAGTCCATGGGGATATTGTTTGATTTATGAGATATCCAACGGATGTGGAACATTGCGACAGCCAATCGAGCCTATCGAGAACTCAGGTGGCATCTTACACTGGTGTGACAAAAGTCATGGTATACCTTCTACTATCGTGTCTGACCTAATTTTGCCAGCCGGAGTGGCCGGGCGGTTAAAGGCGCTACAGTCTGGAACCGCACGACCGCTACGGTCGCAGGTTCGAATCCTGCCTCGGGCATGGATGTGTGTGATGTCCTTAGGTTAGTTAGGTTTAAGTAGTTCTAAGTTCTAGGGAACTTATGACCATAGCAGTTGAGTCCCATAATGCTCAGAGCCATTTGAACCATTTTGAACCCCCCGTAGTGCAGCACCTCGACGTGGCGTAGACTCACCAAGTCGTTGGACGTCACCTGCAGAAATATTGAGCCATGTTGCCTCCAAATCACTTCATAACTGCGAAACTGTTACCGGTGCAGGACTTTGTACACGAATTGGCTTTGCGATTGTGTCCCATAAATGTTCTATGGCATTCACGCAGGGCGATCAGGGAGGCCAAATCATTCGCTCGAACTGTCCAGACTGGTTTTCAAACCAGTCGCAAACAACTGTGGCTCTGTGACAAAACTGGTCCCGAAGGTGAGTTGTTATCCACAAAAATTCCGTAGTTGTTAGTGAACATGAAGGACATGAGTGGCTGGAAATGATCTCCAAGCAGCCGAACATAATCATTTTCAGTCAGTGATTGGTTCTGTTGGGCCAGAAGACTATCTGCTTGCACATCATCTTGTTGACAATTTGGATTTGTGGGCTACGTGAGGTCTGTGCCGCACTCAAACCCTAACAACAACTGTTACCAAGTGAAATCTGGACTCATTTAACCAGGCCACTGTTTTCCAATCGTATAGGGTGCAACTGATATGGCCAAGAGCCCAGGAGGGGCGCTGCAAGCCATGTCTTGCTGTTAAAAAAGGCAATAGCGTCGCTTGCCTGCTACCGTAATCCATTAACATCATTAACACCAAATTTCACCGCAGAGTCCTAACGGATACGTTCGTCTTATTTCCCACATTGATTTATGCGGTTTTTTCACGCAATGTTGCTTGTCTGTTGGCACTGGCAACTCTAAGAAACTACACTGCTCTCAAAAGTTAAGGGAAGGCTGTTGGCCACTGCGATGTCCTGAGTGAGATGTAATTCCTGACAATCTCGTAAGGTTGTTGACATTGTTGATCTCAGATTTATGAATTCTCTAACGATTTCAGAAATGGAATATCCAGTGCCTCTAGCTCTGACTACCATACCGCGTTCAGAGACTGTTAATTCCCATCGGTCATAATCAGGTTGTAAATATTTTCACATGAATCACCCAAGTAGTATTCACAGCTCCTCCAAGGCACTGTCCTTTTACATTGTGTACGCAATATTACCGCCAACTGCATATGTTCACATCGTTATCTCATGACTTTTGTCACCTCTACATTGATATAGCTCTATGAGTGTAGTTAGTGCATTTCATTTCCACGTAGGGATAACCGAGCACTTATATGACTTCTGCATCTATGCCCTAACTGACATCTGTTTCATACCTATTCGTACTGGCTGGTTCAAATGGCTCTGAGCACTATGGGTCTTAACATCTATGGTCATCAGTCCCCTAGAACTTAGAACTACTTAAACCTAACTAACACAAGGACATCACACAACACCCAGCCATCACGAGGCCCTATTGGTACTGCTTGTACACTACAATTATTACAGTTTTAACGTTCCTGCTGAGCGCACAGCCTGACATGGTTATAGCTAATCGTAATTTACAGACCTTTTTTCTTGATGTCCTCTCTTTGTTGGGCTTAAGCCGACAACCTGTCAGTTAAAATGTGATGTTGTTCGCTACATTCTTCTTCCACTGAGTCACTCCTCAGTTATGAACTGTTAATGTCAGAGTCTGCGTTCGGGTTTATCTCCAGTGGTTGCCCGTCTGATTCGTTCGTATTTTCTCATTTCAGTGAATTTGTGGTTTAGTGTACGTGATGTAGGGTTAGCGGCTCTCACAAACGCTCCCACTCATTCATTCACCACTGGGTTAGCCGACGCTTGTCTCTTATATATTCCCCAATAATTCCCGTTACTTTGTCCGATCTTCACGTTTATTGCGAGTAGCCTCTGGTCACTGATGGACTGTTAGATCCCTCGGGGGCATATTCCAACCACCACGCACGGTGCTTCCACTGACGTGGTGCAGAAAGCCCCTGAAAGTCTCAGCAGAACAACTCGGTATCCTCGGCTGAAAAGATTCTGATCCTTGTGAGAAGGATCCATTGTGTCCATGTGCTCGCCACGAAGCCTGCTATTGATTTGAACAAGGCAGACTGGTGTGTTCGTACGGCGTACAGTAGAATGTTAGTGAGTGTACTGATGCGTGTGAGTTTGTGTACAAGATTATTTTTGCTCCATAAACTGCCTGTCTTGTGTGGTGGTTAAGAGTCAGTCGATCGTCAGTCCGTGTCCCTAAGTGTCTGGTTAGGTTTTTTCTGTAAATATTTCCACTATGTACATTTATTACCGGATCTCTATGTAGTATTCCTTTTAGTGATAAGTAGACAATTTTTTTTCGTGGGCTCAGTGAACCTATTTTTCAGGCACCATCTGCCCATACTGTGCAGTATGCCACTGGCTTTGGCTTCCATTCTCTTCCTGAATTGACTAATAAACGAAACAACAGACCATCAACGTAAGCGGCGATACCGTCTGTGATTATGTCCGCATCAATTTCTGTTAGGGGAGACTCGATTGAAAGGTACGAAAAGATCAGAAATGGCACTGAAGAGTACTTCAATTATTGTCTGGAAATGGAGATGGAAGTACGTCTGTGCTGTAGCGAGGAGCTACTAACGCGAGAGAGCTCCAGTTACATAAGTATACTTTAATGACTCCGCCAGCAACATTGACTATTTCTACATAGGCACTATGAGGGAGATATTCGTCTTATGTAATTCCTATGCGTAAATATTCAAGTGGTGTCTGCTTTGTTAGTTGTTTTAGTTACCAACGTAAAGTTATTGCGTAATTATTTACCAAACATAAAATGTTAATAAATGAATCCTGTTATGTACAACTATATTTGTGAATATACCGGGTGATCAAAAAGTCACTATTAATTTGAAAACTGAATAAATTACGGAATAATGTAGATAGAGAGTTACAAATTGACACACATGCTTGAAATGACATGGGGTTTTATTAGAACCAAAAGTACATAAAATGTCCGACAGATGGCGCCTCATCTGATCAGAATACCAATAATTAGCATAACAAAGCAAGACAAAGCAAAGACGATGTTCTTTACAGGAAATGCTCAATATGTCCACCATCACTCCTCAACAATAGCTGTAGTCGAGGAATAATGTTCTGAACAGCAGAACAGCACTGTAAGGCTTGTCCGGAGCTATGGTGAGGCATTGGCGTCGGATGTTGTCTTTCAGCATCCCTAGAGATGTCGGTCGATCACGATACACTTGTGACTTCAGGTAACCCCAAAGCCAATAATCGCACAGACTGAGGTCTGGGGACCTGGGAAGCCAAGCATGACGAAAGTGGCGGCTGAGCACACGATCATCACCAAACGACGCGCGCAAGAGATCTTTCACGCGTCTAGCAATATGGGGTGGAGCGCCAACGTACATTTTGGTTCTAATAAAACCCCATGTCATTCCAACCATGTGTGTCAATTTTTACCTCTCTATTCCGTGGTTTAGTAAGTTTTCAAATTTATATTGACTTTTTGATCACACGGTATTTTCTTGTAAATTTATACAATGTAAATTTTATGATGTATGTAGTCAATTGCTATTCCTGTTGGATCAGAATTAACATCTATATTTTGTAATCAAGGTAGGAGATTGCAGAGAGTTGCCAGTGAACAGTGAGGATGTATGAAGCTAGTTAATGCCGAGACGGTCATATAAAGTGGTGAGCAAGAAGTAATTTGATTAAGGGAAAGTGTTGTACCTTGGTACACCTCTCATAGTTTCGCCCCTGAAATACAAGTTTAAAATATTTTCTTATTACATTTTCAAATAATGGAATTCACTTTTTATCTGCTGCAGTCTTTTCGTTCCTTCTGTTGTCCAGGTACAGCGTGTATAAAAGCACACCTTACCTACTTGCTGCTGTACCCCGCTCTTTGTAATGTTTTGCTTCAGTTCAGATGGAAGGCTGTCTTGTCGCAGATGGATCAAGCCCTGTGAACCAGTGTGTGTAAAACGTCTTCCGGCTGCGGTTATACTGACTGCTGCAAACATAATCAGCAGCAATATTTTGATTGGGTAGACCATTGACTGCCGTCTTGGGTGGGGAAATGTGAACATCACATCCGTAATTCAGTTGATTTCCTGCAACATGTACAAGAACTTCATATCAGTGGTAGGGACCTGTTGGTGGATTTGGACGTAGAGCCCTTCTTCACTGGGACGTCATAAAGGGACATCAGGGAATTGATAAGCAAGACCTTCGAGACCAAACTGACAAGACCCTTCGGGTTTGTGCTCGCCTCTACATCCCGTTCGTTGAAAATTATTGCGAACGGACGGACGGCGTCGCCGAACGGTGTCATGTGTCAGAGATTCTGGCGAATTTGTTCGTGGAAGATTTCGAGGAAAGAGCCTTTGAGTCTACCTAGATGACACGTTCTAGGCTCAACACAAGGGCGGGACAGTTTAGATGAATTTCTGCATCACCTCAGCCCACTCTACCAAAACAAAAATGGTTCAAATGGCTCTGAGCACTATGAGACTTAATTGCTGTGGTCATCAGTCCCCTAGAACTTAGAACTACTTAAACCTAACTAACCTAAGGGCTTCACACACATCGATGCCCGAGGCAGGATTCGAACCTGTGACAGTAGCAGTCGCGCGGTTCCAGACTGTAGCGCCTAGATTAGCTCGGCGACTCCGGCCGGCCTACCAGAACAGTTTCTGTGAAAGTGGCACAATATGGCACCCTTCCATTTCTTGACGTCCTGGCGAAACGGAAACCAGGTGGCAAGTTGGAACACAGTGTGTACAGAAACCCAACACACACTGGTCTATAAGGGACGATCAAAAAGTTTCCATTCGTGCTTGTATACACTGATCACAGTCGCGCTGGGTTGCATATACACTGCAGCAAAGCTCTCAAACGGAGCCTTTCCCATCGGCCTTTATAGGCTGAGGTGACAAAGTCATCGGATAGCGATATGCACGTATACAGAAGGAGTCAGTATCGCATACACAAGGTACAGGACAATGTATTGGTAGATCTGCTATTTGTACACAGGTGATTCATGTGAAAAGGTTTGCGATGTGATTATGGCCGCACAACGTGAATTGAGAGACTATAAACACGGAATGGTAGTTGGGGCTAGATGCATGAGACATTCCGTTTCGGAAATCTTTAGGGAATTCAGAATTGCGAGATTCACAGTGTCAAGAGTGTGTTGAGAATACTAAATTTCAGGCATTATCTCGCACCACGGACAACGCAGCAGCCTACGGGCTTCACTAAACGATCGAGGGCAGTGGCGTTTGCCTAGAGTTGTCAGTGCTAACGGACAAGCAATACCAAGTGAAGTAAAAGTAGAAATAAATGGAGCACGTACAACGAACGTATCCGTTAGGACAGTGCGGCAAAACTTGGCGTTTATGGACTATGGCAGTGCTCTTGCTAACAGCACAGCATCTCCTGCAGCGCCCCTCGTAGGCTCGTGAACATGTCGGTTCAACTCAAAACAGTGGCTTGGTCAGATAAGTCTCGATTTCAGTTGATAAGAGTTGATAGTAGGGTTTGAGTGTGGCGCAGACCCCACGAAGCCATCAACAAGGCACTGTGCAAGCTGGTGGTGGCGCCGTAATGGTGTGGGTTGTGTTTACATGGAATGGACTGGGCTCTCAGGTCAAACTGAACCGGTCATTTATTGGGAATGGTTATGTTCGGATACTTGAAGATCACTTGCAAACATTCATGGACTTCATGTTCCCAAGCAACCAAGGAATTTGTATGGTTAACAATGCACCACGTCACAGGACTACAATTGTTCGCAATTGGTTTGAAGAACATTCTGGACATTTGAGAGCCCGGCATGCATCCCATCGAACATGTACGGGACATAATCAAGGAGTCATTTCGGGTACAAAATCCTGCGTCGGAAATACGTTCGTGTTTATGGACGGCTGTAGAGGCAGCATCAATATGCAGGTACTTCCAGTGACTTCTTAAATTCCATACCGCGTCGAGTAGCTGCACTTTGCCGAGCGAAAGGAAGTCCGACACTGTGTTAGGATGTATCCGACGGCATTTGTCACCTCCGTGTATATCTACATAACTCCAACAATCACTTCTCCAAGCGGGAAGGCGTTTCATGCACACGGATTCAGAGGGTGCCATCCATCGGCGAACAAGACATCCTTCCAATTGAGCTCGAGCACCAAATTCCGAAGAAATGGCTGCAGCATCAAGAAGATAGGGCATGCGTTTTCACGGGCTGTAAATAGACAACAGCAGAAAGAAAAAATGGTTCAAATGGATCTGAACACTATGGGACTTAACATCTGAGTCATCAGTCCCCTAGAACTTACAACTACTTAAACCTAACTAACCTAAGGACATCACACACATCCATGCCCAAGGCAGGGTTCGAACCTGCGACCGTACCAGTCACGCGGTTCCAGAATGAAGTGCATAGAACCGCTCGGCCACGCCGGCCGGGTAGCAGAAGGAAAAAGAGGACGAGAAGTCACTAGCGTGCTTCCCGTTTGTCGTCAATACTTCCAGAATGGCCGGCTGCATCTTGGAGTGATACGATGTTAAATGTGTATTTCGCTCCCCCCCTCACCCCTCTTTCCCCTTCCCCCCTCCTTCCCCTTCCCCCCTCCTTATCCCCCACCACCCAGACCTTGACACTACTAGATAATCCCCTAATAGTGCGTCAATGTATACGTTGGAGAAACGATATGCACGGCAGAAAAGAAGTGCGTGAACGTAGACGCCACTTTGAATTACGACAGACCACCAAACAAGGCTTGACATCGATTATGAAAACGGTCTTACCATTGACTATAACAAAATCAAAATACTTAGGCAGTCTTCCTCCTTCTGGAATTGCGTGATAAAAGGGAATATTGAAATGCAGGGCCGAGGCGGTATAATTAATAAACAAAGCGGCCTACAGTTGAGTCGGACGTAGAAAATTGGAAATTTGTGGTAAATTCCTATGGGACAAAACTGGTGAGGTCATCGGTCCCTAGGCTTACACGCTACTTAATCTAACTTACGCTATAGACAACACACACATCCATGCCCGAGGAAGGACTCGAACCTCCGACGGGTGAAGCCGCGCGAACCGTGGCAAGGCGCCATAGACCACGGGGCTACCCCGCGCGGACGTAGAACCCAGCGCTGATCCTAGAAAAAGAAAACTGTTCCCATACAGTGTGATCCGCGCACAACGACGGTACCGGGGACACTGGGGAGTTCGTAGCCGAGTGCGGCCATCCCCACCACTCCCACCACATACTGCGTTGGCTGCACAGATACCGAGAGGAGTGGAGGGGTAACGTTCAGCGTATACAGGACGCCGACAACGACGGGACAACAGTCGTCTGGAGCCACCTACAGATGGCAACAAATCTGTTTGCTGAAATATCGGGAAAACCTACGACATGACACCTACAGACAATCGAGAATACTGTAAGTTTTAAATACTACGGATAAACATGAATTCGTATATCAGTTAAATTGATGTCACTTGTAAGAAATTTTATAAATAGGTTTCATATTTTACACGATTGGTGTATGTTAGAGGACAAGTAGTAACGCTAATATTTGTAATTTGATTTTGACGTTATGTTAACTTTCACTAAATACAGAGTATATAAAATAATAACGAATATATTGAGCCGTGCGCGGCTCGTGTTCATGCCATTTATTGTTTGTCATCTTCTTTTACGGTACTGCCGCCTCGTTTTCTTATTCCATTTACTGGCGTCACTAAATTCTGCCTTACTTGCCCGTGAGTGGCAGCAGCAGCGCTTATCGATAAGTGCACTGTCCTTCAATCTCTAGAGCGACCGATAGTATTTCTGGGTCGTTGTGTGTCTGGAAGTCAGTTAGAGACGGACCAGGATGCAGTCGGGCACCGAGCAGCAGTCGGGGACGGAGCAGCGGTCAGCGACGAAGGAGCGTCGGGGATGCAGCACCAGTGAGGTGCGGACAGCCAGTACTTGCGGACCACTGGAGACACACATGCACTGTCCGACTGGAGGAGACTGGGGCGGGAACGACCGTTGGTTGGTCGTTCGGTCGGTCATCCCTTCAGCTGACGTCTGTTTGGTCCTTTGACCGTTTCCAGGTGGTGGCAGTCGTTCAGTTGGGGCGGAGAAGCGAGGAAGTCTTCGTGGCGCGTAGTCAGGCTGGAGCCGCTGGCTGCGTGCACGCGCGGTTGGAGTTGTGAGGCGCTTCTTGAAAGGGCTATGAAGTTCGTCGCCCACCGATCCTGGACACTAAAGCTGAGTGCTCACTTAACCTACTATCAAGTGCCAACTGCTATCACATCTCTTCGTTTGATCATAGTTGTCGCTTTCTGGGAGATTCCCGCAAGCAACAACGTGTGTGCATTGAAGTCGGCTAGAATTGAAACCGTCTTCTTGTGTAGTGTTTAACTTAATTTAATACATTCCTTGTGGCCGTGACTTTCCGGTTACCTGCCCTGGGCGTTGACGTAGTTATCGGCAGTGTATTTTCCTCGTCGTGTTGATGCTGTCCAGCACGGCGTGTAGTTCGACAGCTGAGTTTTGGGCGTTTATTCTGACTTGGCTGGATTGGGTACCAATATCCAGAACGTTGTGCTATTGACATCTTGTTGTCGTTTTGCTGGTCGGGCGGAGCAGAACTGATCTTGTTAGTTGGTTCGTCGGCTGGCTTTCGGTTGGGTTGCCTTCCAATTAAGAGGTTGTCGGACTGGCTGCCTGTCTCACCAAAACGTGCGTTATTGTTACGTTCTGAGCTCCGCTCCTTGTGTTTTACATAGTGATTTCCTTTTTAGTGTTAAGTAAAAAAGAAATTGTTTCTTGTTTGGTACGTGGCCTTCTGCCAAGTTTGAGCCATTAAATATTAAAATGGAAAATTCCTTGTGTCTAGGCCATAAGCCGTAAATTGCTTTCAAGTTGGTATGTGGCTTTCAGCCGAGTTTTCAGCCTTCTCAAATTACAATTGGAAACTTTGTCAAGGCTTTAAGTCATAAGAAATATATTCTAGTTTGTATGGGCCTTCAGCCGAGTTTTCTAGCTTAAATTAAAAATTGGATATTTCTTTGTCTGGGCTTTAAACCGTGAGATTGTTTAGGTTTCGTATGTGGCCTTCAGCCGAGTTTTATGTGAAGCATTTTAGGATAAAGCCTTTAGCCTATTTTAGTTGAAAATTAGAAGCTCTTCCCTTTAGGCCTTAACACGTAAAATTGTTTTCTGCATGGTGTGTGGCCTTCAGCCGAGTTTTAATCTCTCTTAAATTAAACATTCGAAACCCTTGTCTTGCCCTTAAGTCATAAGATTATTATTCCTTAGTATGAGGTCTTTAGCCTAGTTTTACGTGAAATATTTTAAGATAAAGCGTTCAGCCTTTTCAAATTGAGAGCTCTTCTTCCTAGGCCTTTTTGTTGATATGTGGCCTTCAGCTGAGTTTTCAGCCTATTTAGACTAAACATTGAAAATCTTTGTCTCGGCCTTAAGCCGTAGCACTGTTCTTGATTAATGTGTGGCCTTCAGCCGAGTTCTATGAGAAAAATTTAAGCTAAGGCTTTCAGCCTATTTATATTGAAGATAAAAAAAATTTCTATAGAAGAATACCTCTACGTCAATTCCTTGTTTAGGCCTTGTGCCTGGGATTTTCGATGTGGCCTTCAGCCGATCTAAATTAAATCAAAAGAGGTCTTTTGTTAAAATCTTGCAAGTTTTGATTCTGTGTTTTAACAAATAAAGTTTATATGTTGAGTGCAGATGTCACTAACTTATTTTGGCCCCTTTCCACAAATATAACCTCATCCGCTCTGTCCTGCTAGCCCAGGGAGTTCATATATATGTAACATTAATACATTAAATTCAGCCACCGATCACTAAATTTTATACACCTAACTCTGTCCGAACAGGCGTCGGAAGGCTCAATGGTACGACCGACCGCCGTGTCATATTCAGCCAACAGGCATCTTTGAGTGCAGATATGGAGGGGCCGCCTCCCGGCCGCTTCAGTTTTCATTACCAGAGGCGCTCCTTCTCAATCAAGTAGCTCCTCAATTGTCCTCACAAGGGCTGAGTGAATCCTGCTTGCCAACAGCCCTCTGCAGAGCTTGATGGTCACTCATCCGAGTGTTTGCCAAGCCCGACAGTGCCTAACTTCGGTGATCTAACGGGAAGGGGGACACTGCAGGAGCCTCCACGAAGATTGCGTTCACCACTCGAACAACAAGCAATCGGGCGTCCCCTGGAAACGACCTAGTCGGCCAATCCTGCAAACACCGGAGCACCAAAACCAAAGATGACAAAACTCTCCGAAGAGACTCAAAAAAGGCCTTTATCAAGACCATCACTAGTGACAACTTCCTGCAATATTGAAGGCTTATCTGTAAATAAAGAAATTTTATTATCTGACATGTGCAAACGAAACAACTGTGATGTTTTAGTGTTCCAAGAAACACACAGAGCACCAACTAGCCATAGACCAAAAATACAGGGCATGAAATTAGTTCTTGAGAGACCACACGAAAGGTACGGAAGTGCTATATTTGTGAAACCGAACTTAGACGTACGCTCCTGTGCTCTGACCTGCGAAGAAAACATAGAAATCTTAACTATTGAGCTACATTCATGTACTGTAACATCCGTGTACAAACCACCCGGTGCGAGGTTCAAATTTACGGAGCCTGGAAATTTCCATTCAAAAAACATGAAAGTTGTACTAGGAGACTTTAACTGTCACGGTCTCGCATGGGGTTATAAAGAGACAAATGACGATGGCGAAATGCTGGAGGCCTGGGCAGACCAGACTAAACTGAAATTGATACATGACCCAAAGTTGCCTGCATCATTTAACAGCGGAAGATGGAAACGAGGATATAATCCAGATAATATCTTTGTCTCCGAAAAGGTATCCCTGCAAACTGTAAAGCAAATCGAGGACCCAATTCCAAGATCGCAACACAGAGCAATAACTTGCTGCATTACTGCAGTAATCAAATCAGATGTAATGCCCTTCAAGAGACGCTTCAATTTCAAAAAAGCTCATTGGGAACTTTTCACAGAGGACCTTGATAAGGAGATCCTGGAAATTAATCCAGAGATACAAACATATGAAACTTTTATAGACCTTGTCAAGAAAATCTCTCGTCGGCGCATACCTAGAGGGTGCCGCACCCAGTATATCGCTGGACTCAATGGTAGCAGCAAGGAAGCTCTGAAAAAGTATGAAGAACTGTACAATAAGGACCCCTTCTCAGAGGAAACGATCCAGGCAGGTGTAGCACTGATGTCTGGTATCTCCGAAGCGAGAAAGGAAAAGTGGTGCAACCTCCTACAAGAGACGGACATGAAGCACAGCAGTAGGAAGGCATGGAAACTGGTCAAAAGTCTCAACAACGACCCAACAGAACCACAACCAAATTACAGTGAAGTTACACCTGATCAGATAGCTCACCAACTACTCATGAACGGAAAAACTAAAAGGAAGATCAGGAACAGCAAAATTAAAAGAAAATTGAACGAGGAGATTAGCTTCCTAGCTCACCCGTTCTCCATTCAGGAGCTACAAGACGCCATCAAAGATTTGAAAAACAATAAGGCCGCTGGCCTCGACGAACTGAGATCTGAGCAAATTAAACATTTTGGACCGGGAGTACAAGCATGGATCCTAGAGCTAATGAATAAATGTATTACAACAATGCAAATTCCTAAACTGTGGAGGAAAGCCCGGGTTATTGCGTTACTAAAACCAGGGAAAGACCCAGCTGAAGCTAAAAATTTCCGGCCTGTCTCACTCCTTTGTCATTTATTTAAAGTGCTGGAGCGAATGATCCTCAAACGCATAGCTGATTATGTGGACAAAGTCCTCATTAACGAACAAGCTGGATTCCGACCAGGAAAATCATGCTGTGGCCAAATCCTGAATCTTACACAGTACATCGAAGACGGCTATCAGAGAGGAGAAGTAACTGGGGTCGCATTCCTGGATCTCAGTGCTGCATATGACACAGTTAACCATAAGTTGCTTACCCAGAAAGTGTATAATGTCACTAAGGACTACACCCTTTCTATGTTCGTGCAATGTATGCTACAGAACAGACGCTACTATGTAACCTTACAATCTAAAAACAGCCGATGGAGGACACAGAAAAATGGACTTGCACAGGGCAGTGTTTTGGCTCCAATATTATTTAACATCTATACCAATGATCTTCCCATCAGCCACCAGACACGAATGTTCATATATGCTGATGATGCAGCAGTGGCCACACAGGATAAAACCTTTGAACAAGTGGAGGAGAATCTCACAGGAGCCTCAACAGAACTTGCTACCTATTACGACGGCAATAATCTCAAACCAAACCCCAGTAAATCACAAGTATCCGCCTTCCATCTTAGGAGCAAACAAGCCAAACGGAAACTCCGAGTCATGTGGCAAGGGGAAGAGCTGAAACATACAAACAGCCCAAAATACCTGGGAGTAACATTGGACAGAGCACTTACTTTTAAGCAGCACTGTCACAACACTAAAAAAAAGGTCTGTGCCAGGAACAACATACTGCGGAAGCTAACAGGTTCATCGTGGGGAGCTCAACCACATGTTTTGCGCACCACAGGTCTGGTGCTGAGTATCTCAGCTGCGGAATATGCGGCGCCAGTTTGGAGGAACTCTGCCCACGCTAAGCAAGTTGACGTCGCCGTAAACGAAACTGTACGTATTGCCACAGGATGCCTCAAACCAACTCCCACAGACATCATTTACCCCATCATAGGCATAGCACCACCCACTATCCGCAGACAAGTAGCCGCCGAGATCGAAAGATCAAAACAAAAGAATGATCCTCGACACCCGATGTATATGCACCGAAAACAACGTGTCCGGCTGAAATCCCGCAGGAGTTTCATTGAAACTACTGAAGAGCTCGCCACCAAGCCCGTCGCAAGGCGGCTATCTCTCTGGGAAGAAATGGTGCCACACTCCACAATGGAACTACTTGAGGAGGGATCTGCAGGATTTCAACTACCTTTTACAACTTGGAGGTCATTAAACCGGCTGCGCACTGGAGTAACTGGGTGCAAATTAAACCTATTTAAATGGGGTTACAGTGATAGCGATAGGTGTGAATGCGGAGCAATACAGGACTTGGACCACCTACTAATCTGCCCAGCCATGTCTACGACATGCACTAAAGATGATATTTTGAAAGTCAATGACAAAGCAATCTACGTTGCTAATTACTGGGAAGGGAAGATATAATTGGTGCATCCGGACACGGAAGAAGAAGAAGAAATCTAACGGGAACTGGTGTTAGCATTGCGGCATGGCTGTTGCCAATAAATATCATACACGTACATAAATTACATATGATAGTATATTATTATTATTATTATTATTGTTATTATTATTATTATTAATATTATTATTGTTATTGTTGTACAGTAATGTTTTTTGTCTGGTTTCAGTGTATGTTCTTTATGTAAATGTTGGAGGAAGTCTAGCAACAGATAATTTGTTTATCAGAGTATACTGTTATCGATTAGGTGGGCATGAAGAAAGTGATAATGATGGTTTTTGGCGTTCGAATGAGTTATACAGAGATAATAATCCACTTAAGTGTAGTGAAGTACAGTATAGTGGCAACTGGGCTGTAAAGAGTACACTGAAACAGGTTCAGTGAAGTAGGCAGCAGCTTGCTGTACGTAAAGATCAGTAACCTCAGCGAAGATGACATTAAGTTAGTACAGAGAAAGGACGGAGCTTTCTATTTATTTGATAAAACGTTTGTTCTCATCGTTTTAGAACGTCGTATTGATTTGGCATTGAGTGTGCCAGCCCCAATTACAGAAATGTCATGTCGTGGACTGCGCGGCCCCTCCCGCCGGAGGTTCGAGTCCTCCCTCGGGTATTGCTGTCTGTGTCGTTCTTAGCATAGGTCAGTTTAAGTAGTGTGTAAGTCTAGAAACCGATGACCTAAGCAGTTTGGCACCTTAGAAATTCACAAATATTTGAACATTTGTAAATACGGTAACATAACCGTGAAATCACTTATGATAAAAATATCTGACCTTTACGGTCTTCGGGCCGGTCACTAAATTAATGACTCCAATAAGAACTGGGTTGTAAATACGGGACCATCATGATTCAAAAGCAACAGGGAAAGCTCGTTGATAATAGTTTTACTCTAGGAGGTGTTCATTCTCTTCAGCATCAGCTCCCACCCTTGAAGAAAACTGAAAAATTATTTTTAGTTGATATAGGAAGTGCTACGGACCTTTGCTTGCTACGGACCCTTACTACCTCCAACAGTTTTCTCGTATCTTAGTTTGCCTTGCTCTCAGCTGAACGGGAACACGCGATTAACAGTCCAGCCGTATCCCTGGTTGCCTTCAGTCTCTTTTGACAAACTCTGAAACAGGCAGCGTAATCCTCGCCAGACACGAGACAGCCAATTAGCTTTGTTTACGCTGATGTTTGATCCGCTATGAAAGATCTTCTTTAGCAGCTTCATTCATAACTCACGTTCCAAGGAACTCATTAGTAACTCTCATTATCAGATTCATCTGAGAAACTGCCCGATACTTCTTCACCGAGAATGCACTGTGTCTTCCCTACGCCTACTACTAATCAGTTCTAAAGATCGTCGATAGCTCGTCGGCTCCTGCACTTATTCAACGTTTCCAAATGCTGCTAAATGGTATGTCTTCTTCAAAACATAATATTTTTCACTTGAGTCGGAATAATTAATACACCACAATCTTTCTCGGAGTAATTACTTAAAAACCGGAAAGTGAAATTGTATGAAGTAACCTTTCAACCAGGATCATATGTAATATGTAGATGACTTCATTGACGCGTAGGGCAACTCTGTCTTTTAATATCTAAAGCAGTAATAAGCAATAATAGGAGATCTGGTAGGGACTACCCACGAGGGGATACAAGAATGAACTTTGTTGTTGTCCTACGTGGATTCTTAGCAGTTGGAAGGATATGGAGCTCTGAAAGCAACGGAAAATTTGTGTAGTAGGTAGTAATAGATTAAATAGATACAAGAATAATTCTAACCCTCCGACTACATAGCAACAACCGTTAAATCAACAAACGATATGTCAGATATTGAATAACCTTGAAAATGGAAAAGTCCTGATAATGTAAATATGAATAACACAGCGGTAGAAACGTTACACTCATGACTGAAATAACAGCAAAACCGGCTGTCAATATGCAGTAGTCGGAATCTTTGTAAAGGCAGGGTTCTTACTATGAAGATTGTAGAAATACATCAAACACAGACAGTTATGACGGAATTGCATAGTTTCTTTCATAACACGAGTAACAAAGTAAGGCGTTTGCTTCTCCAGGATGGAAATAAGTATAAAGGAACTCACTGTCCTCTTGTATTATTGCATTCTTAGTACTTTGTCCAACCTCTGTTCTTCATAATTTCATAAATTCTCTTTGTCATCGATTTTGTTAGGGTTTGCAGTTCTTACAGTACAATTATATGGCTCTGAGCACTATCGGACTTAACTTCTGAGGTCATCGGTCCCCTAGAACTTAGAACTACTTAAACCTAACTAACCTAAGGATATCACACACATCCATGCCCGAAGCAGGATTCGAACCTGCGACCGTAGCGGTCGCGCACAGTACAATTATAGCTCACTCTTCACATGTCGCTCTTTTCATCTTACATAGCCCTGAAATTGCCTTCTGTTGCGATAAAAACGCCTTGCAAGTATTCCTCAAAGGTTTCCCACGAGGTTCAAACCCGTTTCATGCCAGGGTAACCCATGATATCTTTACGTGCAAACCACTTTTTGTTCGTAGCAGCAACATGCACAGACACATTGCCTTGTTGAAACATTAGACTCTTGTTCCCTATGTCCTCATACTTTCTAATCAGTTTTGTCTGTAGCGTCTCAGTGTACATGTTGGAGTTCATTCTAGTGTTCGTCCAAGCAATGCGTGAGTTACATTTACTGCAGAAGGCTGACCAGATCATAACAATTGCACCACCAAACTATCTGCACATTCTTACATGCTACTGTGTTCTCATATCAAGGCAATAGTACTGAAATCAATCCGGCCCATTTAAAATATTCTTCCCATCACTGAAGATCACTTTATCCCATTTTCAGCAAACTCCTACCTGGCCTGTTTATTTTTGGGTGCTAGAGAAGGAATTTTGAATGCAAGATGTTTACAAAGATGTGACAAAATTTATCATACTCGTCTGGAAGTTACTGGCAGTTGTAAATCAGCAACAAGTTTAGAAGAATAACAGCTTACGGTCCTCGATTTCAGCAAAAGTAAGAGTTCAGATGGCTCAGATGATTCTTTTCTTGCCGATATTTCCGTTCTGTTTATATAGTGCACTTAGTCTAGTGAAAATATCAATCACTGTACTTGAACGATGCAACTTCTTGACGGCTTAACGATTAGAGAATCCCATGTCCTTGTACATGCGGATTGTTGCATTTGCATCACATGATAATTGTTTCCCACGTGAATTTGTTACAAAAGTGGTTTATGTACACAACATTCATTGTCATCAATGGCGTCTGTTTTCTATCTGCGGTAAACACACGTACGCGCAGACTCGACTGTCTTTATCGCGAGTTACACGCTCTACCATCTGAATCGTTGACGTCTTGTTGTATACTGTAGTACCGACATAATATGCGATACCATTCGACTGCATTTCTCATTATGTGGATCTCATACTATTGCATATACACTGCGCACAATTATTTCAACCGACAATGTTCATTTTTCTACAAATATTAATGTCTTTATACTGATTTCCACCACTGTACTATATTAGGTGTTCGCAAGCTGTTGATGACTCATCTCCAAGCATCGTAAAAAAACAGAAAGGCCTAATGGATTTAAAAATGAAAATCTGAATCTGGTAGTAAAAGAAGATTCTAATCTAATACTAGAAGTTGAAGAACACAGATAGAGGAACACGAATAACAGATATAGATTTCTCCAGTCGCATAATTGACATTCAGATAATACTTGGGGACATAAAGAAAAGCAGAAATCATAGCAGGAAGCTACACCTGTCGAATCTGAAATTTTCACATGCACAGAAGTGCCACGTATAAACAATGAGATTTGTTAGTTCAACGTGGGATGAACATAACGCTCGTGAAAAAAATAAACTGTGAATCCACTGAAAGTGTAAATAAATGGAGGGGCAACGGCCATTAATAAATGACGAATTATTGGATACTGTAAAAATGGACGAGATTTGAAAAGAAGTATAGGACTACGTTGTTAACAAACGAAGTCAGCAATGAGTGAGGACAAAATTAAGGATGGCTGCAACAGATTCGACGAATTTAATTTAAAAATAAAGCAAAAAATTAAAACATACTTCCTAAAAGGTAGTAAAAAGTAGAAAATAATAATAATTTTGCCATAAAAGGAAATAAGGCACTCTATTTTATTTTATTTTATGGCATTATTTACAACAGAGTCCGCCTCTGTAGTTTGGATGTCTTCGTATGTGACTGCCATGCTGAGAGGCCTGGCTCGATTCTGCTAGGTACTTGCACCAGGTGAGAGGACTGGAACCAGTCCACTCATCTTCGTGGTGCCAGTTGAAGAGCCACTTGAGCGAGAAGCAGCGTGTCCCGTCTCTGCTGGAAAGCTGACGACGTTCAGGCAGGAGGTATGCAGACTCTTTGCCCATTCATACCCCATCGGAATGGTACCAAGTGGCAGAGGATGGCATGGTGGTCGGGCGTTGTAGCGCGGTCCTCTCGCTCTGATGCTCAGTTTATTTTTTCATTTATTGTACGTAACTGATCAAACTAAAACTTTTGGCGTCTCCTTGAAAACAATCAGTCCACTGCAATTAAAGTGAGAGGTAATGTACGTTAACAGAAAACTCGACACGTGGCTGTATCTCCGTTACATGCACTGTTGAATCCTTCCTTAATTACTATAGCGCCCAATAAATGACGCCTCCTACCATTTACGCCTTGAATGCAATTTTCACTTTGCAGCGGAGTGAGCGCCGATATGAAACTTCCTGGCAGATTAAAACTGTGTGCCGGACCGAGACTCGAAATCGGGACCTTTGCCTTCCGCGGGCAAGTGCTCTACCAAATGAGCTACACAAGCAGGACCCACGCTCCGACCTCACAGCTTTACTTCTTGTAGTACCTCGTCTCCTACCTTCCAAACTTCACAGAAGCTCTCCTGAGCCGGCCGATGTGGCCGAGCGGTTCTAGGCGCTTCAGTCCGGAACCGCGCTGCTGCTACGGTCGCAGGTTCGAATCCTGCCTCGGGCATGGATGTGTGTGATGTCCTTAGGTTAGTTAGGTTTAAGTAGTTCTAAGTCTAGAGGACTGATGACGTCAGATGTTAAGTCCCATAGTGCTTAGAGCCAGCTCTCCTGCGAACCTTGGTTGGTAGAGCACTCGGTTGGTAGACCACTTGCCAGCGAAAGATAAAGGTCCCGAGTTCGAGTCTCGGTCCGGCACACACTTTTAATCTGCCAGGAATTTTCATTTACACCTTGTCGCAGTGTGTTTAAAACTGCCCGTCATGCCTAACCAAGAAAGAACACGTAGAATACACGTGGGTCCAGTAATCTGTTGAACGTGGGTATTAAAATGCCATAAATTACTTGCGAAATACTAAAGTTTGGTCTGAATGCAATTCAACTGTACTTCTCAAATGATGTCTCTAAGGTCATATTACTGGATATCCCAGAAATGCCAGTACCACCCTCGACTCTGCTCAATTGAGAAAATGAATAGTTGTCTTATAGGTATCCCTGTTTTGAAGCTGACGAAGAGTGTTATTGTCATTATTGTTTTATTTGTTTCAGTTTAGCATTGTTTTAGTTATGAAACCGTGACTGATGTGAGAGCACAGAACTACACTCTCGAGGATCCATTTGTGAAGTGTGTGTGCGTGCACAGACAGGGAAAATAATGACAGAGGTTTTAAGCGCGTTTAGAGCTCGCTTCGGAGAAGCCACACCTCTTAAAGCTAGCCTAAATGATTAGAAGAAACATGTTTTGGTTTCAGGCTGTGTTAAAAACAGTCCATGTAGTGGGCGTAACAAAATGTGGGCCGCGAAAACTCAGTCAACTGAGGACTCTCCAATGAACATATACAGTCGCAGAAGAGCCATCTTCACGCTCCACACGTCATAGTCGTAAAATCGCTATACACGGAAAGAGCCATATAGCTGGATCCGTGACTCAAATCGTAATGCAACAGCTCTTGGTGGCCAGGCGACACAGACTGAGGCAGTTTGCAAACACAAATTATTGCATCAAGAAATACATGCCAGCCGTTATCCCACGGTCCATAGTGGATCAACGAAGAAGCAACGAGAGATGGTTGCAGCAGTTCCTACAACGAAACTTTGTCTCGAAATCTGTCAGAAAATCCAAAGAGATTCTAGTCGTATGTAAAATATGCTAGCTGCAAAACACGATCAATACATCAAATATATTCGAAATATGAAAATCATCAACTATAGAATAGAATGAATACAATGAAAATTTGTGCCCGATTGGGACTCGAACCCGGACTTCGCGCTTATCGCGAGCGGTCACCTTACCATTTGGCTATCCGTGAGAAGCGACCGTTCATGATAAGCGGGAAATCCAGGTAAGAAAAAGTTTGAATTCAGAAGTTCTTGCTCACACACTTATCCAGACAAAAAAATTAAGAAATATGGAATAAACTGCAACAGTAAATCACAGAGCAGTTCCAATCGAACTGCGGATTTTACTTAGTGCTCTTTCTAAGTAATAACCGTTATAGGTGCTAAGGTTTTTTATTTGTGATTTTAAATATTGAAATACTTGAGTTTGGTTCAAATGGCTCTGAGCACTATGGGACTTAACATCTGAGGTCATCAGTCCCCTAGAACGTAGAACTAATTAAACCTAACTAACCTAAGGACATCACACAGATCCATGCCCGAGGCAGGATTCGAACCAGCGACCATAGCAGTCGCGCGGTTGCAGACTCAAGCGCCTAGAACGCGGCCGGCAATACTTGAGTTTGCAAATCAGTGTTCGAACTGCTGTACATATTTTCGACCAACATTCAAAGGCACGTCAAATGTTTCTCTAGTCTATTTCATTTCTTGTAGAGAAATCATTTCGAAAAACAAGTAACTTTCCTTCTAATTTTTTTGCTTATGTAGAAACGTCTTGACAGCAAAATTTATTCTGATTTGTGTAATGTTTCTGATATATATTCTCTACATTATGCATCTTTTTAGCCACTCTTATCCTAGTTACAATCTCCTACCCTTTTCAAACAGCTGTCATTGGCACCGTGTAAAAAGTGTTCAAATATGTGTGAATTCCTAAGGGAAAAAGCTGCTGAGGTCACTGGTCCCAAGACTCACACACTACTCAAACTAACTTATGCTAAGAACAACACATACACCCATGCCCAAGGGAGGACTCGAACTTCCCGCGGGAGGGGCTGCGCAATCCGTGACATGGCGTCCTAAACCGCGTGGCCACTCAGCGTGGCTGGCACCGTATAGTGAGAGTCTTTGTTATATGGTATTCAGAGTACTGATTATTGCCTAGGCTATAATTTGGCAAATAATTACTATGGGAGACTATTCATATAATTATTTGGGTTAGTAGTATGCTGCTTTCGTATGGCTACCTCAGAATTTCTAATATCTTGCATTTAAAGCTGACGACTTGTTACCAGTCACTTGTAGGGATGGACGTTCTTCTAACTGTAAACGTATCTTTTTCTGGACGTTTTTATCAAGCACTGACCTCAGATTCAGAGTAATCATGGTCTGTACCAAAAGGCTCATCCTTAGGCTCAACTGCGAAAAAAATGGAGTCTGCCATGTTTGTTACTATAAGGAGGTACGAAATGTCGTAACAACCAAACTAGTTGAAATCTGCTCGGGCACAGGCAGTGAGACACTAGGGACGCGAATGTAGAGTCATCACCTTCTCCCAGAATAAAATAAAGCAGAGCAGTACCTTCAGAAGGCAAGGTGATACTCACCGTCTTTTTCGATGTGCAAGGTCCGACACTCATCGAATACCTAGAGCATTAAAACCCGTTGATAGTGAGACCTACGCAATTCCATCGAGAACAAACGGTCTCAGCTGCTCACTGAAAGAGTGATTCTGCTGCTCCGTAACGCGCGTCCACCTGTCTCCAAGATGAATCGAAGTGTAGTGGCCAAGCTTAAGTGGTAGCAGCTTGAGCATCCGTCCTACAGCCTGGACATGGCGCCCTACGACTTCCATGTGTTTGGGCCACTAAAAAAACGTCTCCAAGGGAAGCACTTCAACTAACACGGTAAACCGAAGAACACAATGGACGACTGGCTCCTGTCACAGATATAGAGATTCTGGGGACAAGGAATTCTTCAGCTCGTGAAACAGTGGGATAGTTGTACTCAGGCCTCTGGCTATTAGTTTTGAATAAAGTCTTCAATTATACCCACACTTTTTTTAATATTCCTTACAGATTACTCATACATTTAGATTGTATTTCAATCGCTGTGACGTTAGATAACACTAAACGTTGAAGAAACTTAGTAAACAGGGCATTATGAATTGATAGCGAATACTCTGTTCAACAGTCACGAAATGAGGAGGTGTACTTGGAAAGCAGAGGGAGATACGGGATGATTCCAGTTAGATTACGTCATGGTTAGGCAGAGAATCCGAGATCAGGTATTGTAAGGCGTACCCATGAACAGATACAGACTTATATCACAATTCAGTAATGATGAAGAGTAGACTGAAATGTAAGAGAATCATCTGGAAGAATAACTGTGGAAGAAATGATAAAATGCATTTGAAGTTCGATATGGCTGTGGATAGAATGATATGGAATGCCACAATAAGCACTTCAGGTGAAGAGGAGTGGACGTCTATGAAAAGGCAATCACAGATGTTGAACAGACAAACATACGTGCAAGAAAGGTAACTGCGAGAAGCCATGAGCAACAGAAGAAATACTTCAGTGGACCGACGTTAGAAGGAAGTACAAAATCGCTCAGGGAAGTTCAGGAATAGAGAAATACAAGTTCCTAAGGTATGAAATAAGCAGAAAGAAAAGCTAAGGCGAAATGGCTATATGAAAAATATGAAGAAATCTAAAAATAAATGACAACCTTCGTTGAAATTAAAAGCAAGGGAGGTACCATTAAGAGTGAAATGGTAATTACACTATTGAATGCAGAGGAGAGAGCGGATAGGTGGAAAGAATACATTGAAAGTCTCTGTGAAGGGTTGACTTGTCGGCTGACGTGATAAAGAGAAGCAGGAGTCGAGAGTGAAGAGATAAGGAGTCCAGTATTGGGATCAGAATTTAAACAAAGCTTCGCAAGATTTAAAATCAAATAAGGCGCGAAGGATAGATAACCTTACAGCAGAATATCTAAAATCAGTGGAGGAAATGGCAACAAAACAACTATTCACGTTGGTGTGGAGAATGTATGAGTGGCGACATATCATATGACCTTCGGAAAAAATATCATCGACACAATTCCAAAGACTGCAAGAGCTGGCAAGTGCATATCGCAAAATCAGCTTAACGATTTATGCATCCAAGTTGCTGACTAGAATAATACACAGAAGAATGGAAAAGAAAATTGAGCAATATAAAATGGAGCAAGAGCTCTAAGTATCTGAGAAAAATGGGGTAAACTATGGGAAAGACGGGTAATATACAATATGTACGAGAACCAAGAGAGCCGGCCGAAGTGGCCGTGCGGTTAAAGGCGCTGCAGTCTGGAACCGCAAGACCGCTACGGTCGCAGGTTCGAATCCTGCCTCGGGCATGGCTATTTGTGATGTCCTTAGGTTAGTTAGGTTTAACTAGTTCTAAGTTCTAGGGGACTAATGACCTCAGCAGTTGAGTCCCATAGTGCTCAGAGCCATTTGAGCCAGAACCAAGAGAGTACAAGAAAACTGAAATGTTCGATTAAAACGGTTGTAAGAAAGGGATGCAGTCTTTCGCCCCTACTGTTCAATCCATACATCAAAGAAGAAGTAAAGAACATGAAAATAAATTTCAAGAGCAGGTTTAAATTCAAGGTGAATGGTTATCAATGATAAGTTTCTCCGATGACACTGTTACTCTAGTGAAAGCGAAGAAGAACTGCAGGATCTGTTAATCGAATGAACATCTAATGAGTACAGAATATGGATTCAGAATAAATAGAAGAAAGACGAAAGTAATGGGAAGTAGAAGAAATGAGAAGACAGAGAAACGTAACACCAGGATTGGTGATCACGAAGTATATGCAGATGAGGTTAAGGAATTCCGCTACCTAGACACCAAAATAACCCATGACGGACTGGGCATGGAGGAAATAAAAGCAGACTAGCAGTGGCAAACGGGCATTCCTGGCCAAGAGGGGTCTATTACTATCAAACATAGCCCTTAATTATTCGAGGAAAAAATTTCTGAGAATGTACATTTGGAGCACAGCATTGCAGTTTAGTCATATATGGACTGTGGGAAAACCGAAACAGAAGAGAATCGAAGCGTTTCAGATATGGTGCTGCAGAAGAATGTTGCAAAGTTGGTGGTCTTACAAGGTGAGGAATGAGGAGGTTCTCCGCAGAATTGACGAGGAATGGAAAATATGAAAACATTGACAAGAAGGAGGAGAGAATGATAGGTCGTGTGACAACATCGAGGAATAAATTTTACTGTGCTACAGGGATCTGTAGAGGGTAAAAACTATAAAAGAAGACAGAGAAATGAAAAGTTTGGCATAGAAGACAAGTTATTTGTGATTCGATTCAGCCGAGATTTCCAGTTATTTTGAATCGTTGTTGATGGTATGCAGTCATTTTTACAGCCGAAATAACTATTAACAGTTTTGTGCCTGTACTCGACACTGAGATATCGTACTGTCCTTTTTACTGGATGAAAGACGCTGTCCAGAATTAGCGAGGCTGAAATGGCAGAAGAACTGAATCCCTGGACGACGGGAAGTAATTTATGGAAGGACAGAAATCTACTTCGTTTTTGTGACACGAGTTGATTGCCTCTAATGCGAAGAACGGAGCCAGTGAATTCGGCTAATTATCTTTTTGTCTCCGGACGCTTGGGTAACAGAACTTATCGAATAAGAAATCAGCGAATTCATACCAAAGAAACGTTGTCGCTCACAAAATGCATATGTCTATTACTAAGTAAACATGTGAAACCGTTACTACTGTTGCGTCTCTATTTCACATAATTATTTATAGTAAAATAACGCTCTTGGAATTATTCATTCACATTGTAAACCATAAATTATTTTTACATGACCTACAGGTAATTTTTAATAGTACAAAGAACATTTCTTACATCTCAGAGTGCTCTCTGACGTAGTTTGAGAAGTGCACCATCCAAAATACAACAGCAAGAAAGGACAGGTATTGAGTCACCAAAAATAATATGTAGTGGAAAGTCGGAAACTTAACGCTAAATAGGAGCAGAACTGCATCTTCTCACAGTTGCCCAGCTCAATAATATGCAGGTGCAGAGTTTTGCATCGATGGCTAGAGATTATTGAGCAAGGGTAATGAACTACTAGTTAATATGTTCATGAATCTGTAAACACTCTTGTGCCAGACTTAGCGGTTCTCTCCTGTACCCGTTATTCTCCGTTAATGGGTATGTCTTAACTGATTTTCGCGATTATTTTTCTGTATGCTTTAATCTAATGTATTTGTAATGTACGGAGCAGTATAACTGCTAATGAGTTTCAAACGGTTTTCCCTTTTGCTATGTCATCAGAAGTCAGAAAAGCAACTTTAGATTCATTTCAAGCGCTTTTGTACAGATTTTTCTTTTTGTATATAAGCCAAACCAGGAGAAGCACATTTCGTAATCCCAGATTTTAGAATGTTATCTGTGCCTAGTTTTTAATTCAGACATTTGCCAATTTATTGCTCACCCTTTTAAACTTAAATAATACGCTATGGACTTTGTTTGGGACTGACCCTCTGACAAATGTTGAGGTATTAGAGCGAATTACGATTCAGGTAGCAGGGATTCTGAGTGTCACATTCCTTTGCCGTTTCTCAGTGTTTACACCACTGTATTTCAACTTGAGGATTAGCATAATGGAAACGAGCGTGCTGTGCCTATTGCTATCAACCTTCTACAGAGATGTCTTTTGAGGTAATACAGGAGAAGGTCTACTAACGGAAAAGGAAGCAGGAATGCGTGTGAACGACCATAAATAGCAAATTGAATGTCACTGTAATAGCCAAAATAGAGACAAAGTGAAGAACCACCAGAATGGTAAAAGTAAATGAGCCTACTAGCTCAATATACTAGACTGAAATATAAATTATAATGGGATAAACAAAATTATTCGGTTCATTAATAGGAATGAATATTTCATACTGACGCGAGTCTGCAATTCGATGTTAGAAAAAGGAAGAAGGTAAATAGTAGGAGTACATGTGCTATTGAAAGGGATAAAAGATGTAGCAGTCTGGTACAATTTACACAGACCAAATCAATTATAGCAAACTCTTGCTTTAAGAAATAAGATTGTATGTGACGAAGGTTTCAGGTAGATTACATATTGGTAATAAAGATTTACAAACCGGATTTTAAACTGAAAAGTACTTCACAAGCAGGTGTGAACTCCCACCATAATTTATTGCTTTTGAACTGCAGACTGAAACCGAATAAATTGCAGAAAGGTTACGATCAATACGTGACTGTAATCATACCTTTAATATCTTCCTATCGCACGGATATAGTCACTGAGATATCCTGGCACTGCATCATACTCCGATATGTTATGAGTCTACTTGAAGATACCGGTATATACATAGTGGCTGAAGTCTTTAGCCGAGCTGAAAAAAATTTGCCAGAAACTGACACAAATTACAATTAAAACATTCTTAAATTCTGAAAAGAGTAATGTGCGTTTTTCGACCCATTTGATCATTCCGATAAAAAAAATTAAAAAAGAAGGGAATCGACGCGTTTGAAATTTAGTGTTACATAAGGATGCTGAAAATGGCCTGATAACAAATTAGGAGATTCCTCGCAAAATCAGTGAAGAAAAGTATTTGAGAGAAACACTACCTAGCAGAAAGGATGGAGACAGAATGTTAACGATAGATGTGTTAATGCATCAGGAAATAACTATTATGTTACTTGAAGGCACTGTAGAGTAAAAACTGTAAGAGAATACACAGATTGGAACATATGCAAAAAGTCATTCAGGATCCTGCGACGTACATGATACTCAACACATGAAGAGGTTGTCACAGGAGAGATGGTCGTGGCGGGCCACATCAGATAAATGAGAAGACTGATGGAGAGAAAACCTTTGTAATTGCAGCTATTGCAGTCTCGCCCACTGTTGCTCAGAATTAAGTATTTATGGAGTTTCTGCAAATCATCTTAGCTGTGAACTGCCATTCACAAGTACGCTGATCAGCTGGGTTGGTAAATCCATCTTTTGGACAGATAACAGCGGCGACATGCCGTGACTTGGAAGCAACGAGGCATTGGTAGGCAGCTGGAGGGAGTTGGCACCACATCTGCACGCACAATTCCAGTAAATTCCGAGGAGGTGGCTGATGAGTTCTGACGCCACGTTCAAACACATCCCTGATGTGATCGATCGGGTTTAGATCTGGAGAACTGGAGGGCCGGCACATCAACTGGAACTCGCTACAGTGTTCCTCGAACGACTTCACCACGCTCCTGACTTTGTGACATGGCGATTTACCTTGTTGAAAAGTGCCGCCGCCGTTGGTAAACATTACGAAGGGGTATCCGCGGTCTGCAGCCAGAGTAGGACATCCCTCGGCAGTCGTGGTACCTTGCACGAGGTCTGCTGTACCCATGGACGGCGACGTGAACGTTCCCCAGAGCGTAATGGAGCCGCCGCAAGCTTGTCTCCGCCCCGCAGAACAGATGTCAAGGAGCTGTTCCCCTGGAAGAAGACAGACTTGCGTCCTTCCATCGGCATTATGAAGAAGGTATCGGAACTCAACAGACCATACAACGCACTGTCACTGTGGTAACCTGCAGTGCCGATGGTCACTTGCCAATTTCAGTCGTAGTGGCCGATATCGTGGTGTTAACATTGGCACATGCATGGGTCGTCGGCTGCGGAGGCCCATCGTTGAGAGTGTTCGGTGCACTGTGTGCTCAGACACACTTGTACTCTGCTCAGCATTAAAGTCTGATTTTAGTTCCACCGCAGTTCACCGCCTGTCCTTTTTTACCACTCTGCACATCCTACGTCGTCTGCAGTGAGGGGTGGTCGCCCAACACCACGACGTCCGACAAGTCATGGAATTTCCGAAGAACTCTTGCCGAGCCTACGGACTATTTCAATGTGACCTAAGATGTAAACCTAAGAGAGATAGCGCGCCTTCCCCATTCTACACACTGACACCACGCTCGCTGATAGAACACGCAAGGTGCGTGTGTGGCTTGGCTCTGAGCACTATGGGACTTAACATCTATGGTCATCAGTCCCCTAGAACTTAGAACTACTTAAACCTAACTAACCTAAGGACATCACACAACACCCAGCCATCACGAGGCAGAGAAAATCCCTGACCCCGCCGGGAATCGAACCCGGGAACCCGGGCGTGGGAAGCGAGAACGCTACCGCACGACCACGAGATGCGGTGCGTGTGTCTGACTAGCAGTTATTCCTCGGCATGCGATGCTGCTATCGCCTGGACGGGTTTATATCGACAGTACATCGGTGGTTGTAATGTTCTGGCTGATTTCGTCTGTACTAACACTAATAAAATATGAGGCGCATTTTATAACGAAATGTAGCCATATTATTCGTGGTGTTGAGGAATTAAGGCTGGAAAACAGTCGACAAAACAAGGTGCAAAGAGGCGATTTTAACGCTTCACCTATTGGTCTTTCTCGGAAACTGTCGGTGGATGTATGTTTGACACGTTTTAAACAGATTCGCTCGAGATTTTAACAGTACTGCTGCCGTTTTTATCGATAATTAATTTCTGTTTCGTTACTAATTAAACAGTCGTTAATGCAGAAATGAGCCAGATTTTCGCAAATTATGTAATTAACATCGCAGAAAAATACGCCGCCGGATCCGAGCAAAAGCCGATTTGTGTAGCACGTACACGAATTTTAATGAAACGCCAGTGAATTTTGCGCTCATATTTACTTATGATGTCACATTAACACTGCTATTCAATTAACAGCTTTGCGCAGTTTCCGCATATACACGGCGAAGCACCTACGCTTTGCATCGTAAATATCTTGTACTCGGTTACTAACAGAATCATTTTTATGCTTCCGCACAGAAGGAAAAATTCCCTCGAAATGCCTTATCATCTATTAACATGCTGAAATTGTTACTGACATATTAATTACCTGTTCTTTCTCTCTCTCTCTCTCTCCCTCGCTCTCCTTTTTCTTATCTTTCATTTTCTTCGCCGTGCGAGGTGATTCAGTGGTTAAGGCACTGGGCTCGTTTCGGAAGAGCAGGGTTCGTATCCCCGCCCTGTCATACTAATATAGCTTTCCTGTAATTTCCCTAAGCGTCCCGAAGGTTCCTTTTAACAATGTTATTCTTCTGTATCATCTTCCCCTAATCTGAGAATGAGTTCCATCGGTCATAAACTCATAGTCGACTGGATGCAAAACAATTTATCTTCCGACCTTGTTGCTACGACTTCTCTAAAGCTTTTGACTGCAGGACGAATTGAACGACGTATATTCGAACGAATTATGAAAATCTTAGAAAGACTTGATAAAAGTTATATTATAGCAGTTTCCTGTCTCATCAGACGTTGTCAGTGATTTTCATAAGACGCTGATGCTTCTTTATTAATGTTTCACGTCGGTCCCATCCTTCCGAGTTAAGAAAATAAATTTTAAACAACTCTTCTTGTCAGGCACTTCAAAATTATCTGTAGCCTCACTTGAAATGGTCAGGGTTGATCGACATATGTGTGGTAATCACCATTTATTTTTAGAATTGCAGAGTTTTGCACTATGTGGAATTCAGTACGATACATATAAAAAATCTATCGATTGGTTTGATGTAGGGGTGGGGATGGAAAGGTAGCGGCATGTACAGCTTAATTTTACACCACTCTAGACAACTGTCGAGAGTATGTTGTTTGGCCCATTGAAGATGCATGGTTTTATGTGACGCTTTAAGAAATGGCATGTAGCATCTTCAGCATCTTCCTCCGCAATGTTTGCTCGGTAAACTAAGGTGGATTCTCCCGGCATTCAGTGGCAGCTGCAATTCGAGGCCATTGACAATGCGTGACATTGATCTCGGGTGCCTGTACTTAAGGAACTTTTTACGATCACTGTTCTTACGTTGCATTACAGCACTGCTTCTGGTACACGATATCTTGTAGAGTAACTGAACGGTCAGCGTTGATATATCGACAAATCGGGGAACTACATTCGCAATGTGGTCGTGGGCACGTCCAAACACGGTAGCTCTTCTCTGCAATTCTGTCACGTATCCGCATCGACCTACCTCACTGTTCTAGTTCAATAAAACATCTGCAACATCTACATCTATAATGAGCAATCCACCTTACACCGTGTGTCGTGCACCAGTGTCATTGCCTGCTTTTCCACTTCCAGTCGTGTGTGGTTCGCGGGAAGTACGATGACTGATAAGCGTCGGTCTGCCGTCGAAACTCTCTCATTTAATCTTCATAGACTTTATGCTAGATATACGTAGGAGGAAGCAGTAGACCTATGTTGGTTGAATGTTCTAGGAACGTGTAGTCTTGGAAATTTATCAGTAGATCGTGTAATGATGCAGAACGCCTCTCTTGCGTCGTCTGTAACTGGAGTTGATTGAGCACCTGCGCGACCCTTTTGGGCCTTGTAAATTAACCTGTTACGAAACGTACTGTTCTCCTTTGCCTCTTGTCTACTTCTTCTATCAAACTTATCTTGTGTGAATCCAAGACTGACGAGCAATATTCAAGTACTAGTCGAACGAGTGCTCTGTAAGATACCTACTTTGTTGATGGACCACACTTCTTGAGGACTCTTGCAATGACTCAGTCTGCCGTCAGCCTCAGCCGCGATTGATGTTATGTGGCCGTTCCATTTCAAATCGCTGCGTATACCTACTCCTAGATATTTTGTGGAAGCAACTGCTTGCAGTGACATCGTATCATCTAGAGCCGTGTTGCGGGTCATGTTGGTGCCGTTGGTAGGTTGGCATCGTGCAAATAGGGATAGTAGCGTCTCGTTATCTTCTTGCGATTACTGGCGCCACCACATTTGCTAGCATTGTCTGTCCGTGAGTTGCAGCAGCAGCAGTTATCGATATCTAGCACTGTGGTACTATCTTTGGAAGGACATCAAGTGTTTTCGCGGGTCGGAGTGTTCAGGGAGTTCGGTTGGGACGGGAGCAGTGAGGTCCGGCAGCGTGCACACATGCTGGGACTGCTGGCGGCGTGCGGGCACTGCCGGATCGAGGGGCCGTAGTTGCGAGAGTAACAACCTCGTTGTCCACCAGACTCAGGACGTTTGAGTTGAGTGAACATTAACCCAGTAAATAAACCTGCAGTATTTTGAGATCACACCGTTTTTTCTCGCATTGCTGCTCGCAGGGTCGCTGAGATGAAGAGCAACGAGCAGAATGTTTGGAGTTGGCGAAATTAATTAGCTGTCCTCCACTTATCATTATTAATCATTGGATTCCTTGTGTTATTATTGGTGAAGTTCAACCAGCGGTATTTTTCTGCCTAGTGGCCGCCAACGCCCCAGTTACCTGCCCTGGAGGTTAGCGTATTTTCGCGTCAGTGTACCTTTCCTCGCGTTGCCGCTGCTGTCTGGTAAAGCGTGTAGATCGACAGCCTCCTTGATTGTGATTTGGATATTTTGTTTCTTTTGGACTACTTTGGTCATGATGGTTCCTTCTGCTTCTGGATGTTCTAAGCACGGGATCCCGAAGACGCAGTGCTGTCCGCCGGTTCCACCTTGCCTGAGTTATTCCATCGTTGCATTGGTTATCAGACATTAGGTAGATTATGCAAGAGAGTTGATCTGCGTTTAAATTGTCACTAGTTGAATTGCCACCCGGTTAAGTGAATACAACTCTTGGCTGCCTGTCTCATCGTTTACGAAGTTGAGTGACTTTCCCAGGAAGATTCTTGGTGCACTATCTGAAGCCCACTTCTCTCTTGATTTAGTCAGATTGTGATGATTGTTTTTTTTTTATATTTTTATTTTGAATTATTTCTGTTTGGGCCTTCAGCCGACAAAGAGTTTGATTTTCTTGTTAATAAGGAGCATAACTTGTCTTAAGAAATTTTAATTACACAAAATATCTTAACACTGAAATGTTGATGATTGTTCTCTAAATATCTCTCGAAGAAGTTTAATTGCTTCTCAAAAATTTTCTATCCAGGCTTTCAGTCGTCCAACTGTTTTTTGAGTCATTACTATTGGGGCCTTCAGCAGGCAAATAATCTGAATTTTTTGTCAATAAGGCCTTCAGCCGTGAATACAACTTCCTTAAGAATTTTTTAAATTAGACATTGTGTCTTAACAGTCAAATTTGATAATTGTTCCTTATTGTCAACCTTATTTGCAATTGTTTCCTAATAAAGTGTATGTGATTTAAGGAAAAAAGTGAGCAACCAATGGTAAGTGATTACGGCCCCGTCCACACCGAATCCTGCCTTTCCCTAAGTACCAGGTCTCGTAGAATAAATGGTATTTCTGTCTATGCATTCGCAATACTTAAAATTATTTATGTTGAGGGTCAATTGCTAGTCGCTGCAATAAGCGTCAATCCTCTGTAAATTTTCTCCACTTAGATGAAATTTTCTGGCGTCGCGTCACCTCTGTACAAAGCAGCATGACCCACGAAGAGCCTCATCACATCTATAGTGAAAAGTGATGGTCTGTTACACCTCCTTGGAGCACTCTTGAAGTTGCTTTTATGGATGAAGACTTTTCTCGGTTCAGAATGACATGCTATGCTCTACTTCCTTGAAAGTCTTCAGTTCAACCACACAGATGGCCTCATATTCCGTATGCTGGTATTTTGTTAATAGGGAGGCAGTGCAGAACGGTATCTAAAATCTTCTGGAAGTCAAGGATGCCTGTATCTACTGTTTCCTGTACGAACAGAGAGAGCTGGGCTTCACACTATCGCTGGTTTCATGTCTAAAATGATGCGTAACGAACGCCCCTCTTGCAGCGTCTGGCACTTGACTTTTGAATCCTACAAAGGAAATTTTCGACCCTCTGAAATGTCGTAATACGCAGCCATATAACATGTTACAAACTTCTACAACAGATCTAGGTCAGAGATACAGTCTTATTCTTTTGTGCCCCTGTTCATTGACCCTTCACGAAAATAGGAGTGTCTTGTGCTTTTTCCCAGTCATTAGGGACGCTTTGCTCCTGTAGACACCTACGGTATGCTACTGCTAGAAGACAGGCTACATGTTAAATAAACTCTGTGTAGAATATGAGTGACATCAGTTGCTTTTCTATCCCTCGGTCACTTATTTCAATATCGGTTATTTTCTCATTTATGCGGAGATCTAAGGGAGAAACGACTGTGTGATACTCCTTGTTGAACACATTTGGAAAAAGACGTTTAGTAACTAAGCCTTTTCTGCGTCATTCTCTGTTTCAGTGACGTTATGGTCACAGAGTATCTGGACAGACGGCTTCGATTCGTTTATTGACTTAACATAAGTAGAAAACTTTCTAGTATTTTCCGTCAAGTCAGTAGAATTTCACAATTTCACTATAGAATTCGCCGAACGGTTCAAGCTTAGCTTTCTTACACTGATTTTGGCTTGTGTTTCTGTTTGTCTGCGGTGGTTTGGCTACGTTTAAATTTGCAGTGAAGGACAATTTGTTTTCGTGGCAGCTTTCTAACATTGTTGTCGGACCACGATGGTTCTTTTACATCCCTCATAATTTTGCTCCGCACATACCTGTCTAAAGCGAATAGTAGGATGCTCCTGAACTTTGCTTACTGATACTCTGCATTGGCTGGCGTCCACGCATGAATTTCTTCAGGTCGCCAAAGCTGTGAAAATCACACGGTGAAAGATCCGGACTGTACAGAGGATGTTTCCGTGTTTCACAAACAAAACGCTACAGCGTCGCCTTCATACGTTTGGCTGAGGGGCTGGGCGTTGTCGTGTAACTTATCGGAACTTGTCTGAACAGCTTTGAATTTCTTTGGATTGGGAGATATGGGATGTTTCCAGTGTTGGCTTTCTCGTTTGCCTTCGGGCTCGAAATAATGATGGGGCCGTCTACTCTTTGATTTCCTCGAGAATGGAATCACAATCTATGGCCAGTGCTCTGAAAACACTTTGCAGAAACGTCTCTGTATGTCCATCTATTTAGAGATCGTTGCGGGACTCAGCTATTTGATACAGAATGTCAAACACCTTTCAGCAGTCTAACTTCCAAACTTATTTTATTTGCTTATTTTATTTGCTAACCGACTCGGCAGTTATGGTTAAAGTGGTCGCTATAGCAAAAAACTACTAATACCAAACTGCTGCCCCCTGTTTTGATCAGAACCGAGGTAGAATTTTCCTAAACGTTGGTCAGGGGCTTGAAGATGGCGTACCAAAACGCTGAAACTGGTAGCCAAATAAAATAAGTTTGGAAACTAGATGGCTGAAACGTGTTTGACATCCTTTGCAGAAACTGTGACCCCACAAAGTCAAAACGACCAGAATACTGTCGGACGAGATCATCATGTTACACCATAACTCCCGCCCCTATGCTGCCAATTGGACGAAGGCTACGCCTCAGCAGTTTCTTTGGCAAAGACTGCAACTTCCTACGTACAGCACGGATCTCTTACCGTGTAATTTTTGCGTATTTGGCGACCTGAAGAACGACATGCGTGGACTTCTGTTTCAATCGGACGAGGACGAAGAAGTGAATACAATTGTGGATCGGTCAGCGGCCGACAGGAATTGATCGCTTCATCTCCATGCGGGATAAAGCTTACTGTGGGGTAAATGTCTTAAGGCGTCTGGTGATTAAAGGGAACGTTTGCGTCGTCCCTTTGTGGCGGATGCTCGGTTTTCATTTGACTGCCCCTCAGTCCCGGGAGCTTTCTGTATACGCTCCTGCATTAACTAATACTACACTCCTGGAAATTGAAATAAGAACACCGTGAATTCATTGTCCCAGGAAGGGGAAACTTTATTGACACATTCCTGGGGTCAGATACATCACATGATCACACTGACAGAACCACAGGCACATAGACACAGCAACAGAGCATGCACAATGTCGGCACTAGTACAGTGTATATCCACCTTTCGCAGCAATGCAGGCTGCTATTCTCCCATGGAGACGATCGTAGAGATGCTGGATGTAGTCCTGTGGAACGGCTTGCCATGCCATTTCCACCTGGCGCCTCAGTTGGACCGGCGTTCGTGCTGGACGTGCAGACCGCGTGAGACGACGCTTCATCCAGTCCCAAACATGCTCAATGGGGGACAGATCCGGAGATCTTGCTGGCCAGGGTAGTTGACTTACACCTTCTAGAGGACGTCGGGTGGCACGGGATACATGCGGACGTGCATTGTCCTGTTGGAACAGCAAGTTCCCTTGCCGGTCTAGGAATGGTAGAACGATGGGTTCGATGACGGTTTGGATGTACCGTGCACTATTCAGTGTCCCCTCGACGATCACCAGTGGTGTACGGCCAGTGTAGGAGATCGCTCCCCGCACCATGATGCCGGGTGTTGGCCCTGTGTGCCTCGGTCGTATGCAGTCCTGATTGTGGCGCTCACCTGCACGGCGCCAAACACGCATACGACCATCATTGGCACCAAGGCAGAAGCGACTCTCATCGCTGAAGACGACACGTCGTCATTCGTCCCTCCATTCACGCCTGTCGCCACACCACTGGAGGCGGGCTGCACGATGTTGGGGCGTGAGCGGAAGACGGCCTAACGGTGTGCGGGACCGTAGCCCAGCTTCATGGAGACGGTTGCGAATGGTCCTCGCCGATACCCCAGGAGCAACAGTGTCCCTAATTTGCTGGGAAGTGGCGGTGCGGTCCCCTACGGCACTGCGTAGGATCCTACGGTCTTGGCGTGCATCCGTGCGTCGCTGCGATCCGGTCCCAGGTCGACGGGCACGTGCACCTTCCGCCGACCACTGGCGACAACATCGATGTACTGTGGAGACCTCACGCCCCACGTGTTGAGCAATTCGGCGGTACGTCCACCCGGCCTCCCGCATGCCCACTATACGCCCTCGCTCAAAGTCCGTCAAGTGCACATATGGTTCACGTCCACGCTGTCGCGGCATGCTACCAGTGTTAAAGACTGCGATGGAGCTCCGTATGCCACGGCAAACTGGCTGACACTGACGGCGGCGGTGCACAAATGCTGCGCAGCTAGCGCCATTCGACGGCCAACACCGCGGTTCCTGGTGTGTCCGCTGTGCCGTGCGTGTGATCATTGCTTGTACAGCCCTCTCGCAGTGTCCGGAGCAAGTATGGTGGGTCTGACACACCGGTGTCAATGTGTTCTTTTTTCCATTTCCAGGAGTGTATATCAACAGTTTCTTTCTCCGATTTTCTAAGACGATTCTAACAGTCTGGCCTCAGAGCGCGTCTTACCGGGCCTACGGAGTGATTTCTCTATCCTAAAATACCGGTATGTGCTCGCCACGTGTACTCCTCGACTCAGGTCCGCTACCTGTGTGCTGTAAACAACACCTTACCTATTAAGAGCCGTGCTACAGTTCTCCGTCTGATAGCGGCGGTCGAGAAATCCAAGATGGTCACAGGGTCGACTGATCCTCTGGCTTCAGCCTTCCACTCACAACTCAGAGGAGCGTGATGGGTTGCGAGAACGATGCTACAAAACAATAGTTCTGCTTCCTCCACCAGTGAGGCTAGATGTCTTCACCGAATCAGTCAGCCGCCCGTAGAAATCGAGGATGGCCTCTGGACCCTGGCTGCAGGCGTCTTTCGTGCCGACATGAGCGACGATTTGTAACCACGGAAACCCACTGCACTCAGTCGCTGCCAGCACAGCGTCCCCCACATCTCGGACGGGACCCTCAGCAAGTAAACATAGATACGATATTCTTTCTCGACCCTACCGCTATTTTCCTGAGCGATCACATCAGATGTCTAACATTGGTGCTCCCAGGGACGAGTAATTGCACCACTGCGATTGTCTGGCCCTTTCAGGAAGTTCGGCAACACCCCCATCAGGCGAGGGGTCTCGTGCTAGCCCAGGTGTACTTTTAGCAACCTCAAACTTGTTTTTGAGGCGTAAGGAGACAGCCGTGAGACTGATGTCTACTTTCGCTTCTGTCCAGAGATTTGCAACTCCGCCGAAGTGACGACCAACAGGGGAGGGCATGTCGGAAGGCGCAGCAGCATCAAGGATAGCCGACGACGCTGTAGTCTCCAGAGGTGGGGAAGCTCTCGTCTCAGGTGCACCTACGCCACCGCAGCTCAGGTCAGCAGCCTGAAGCATGTCGACTGCGGCCAACATAACAAAGAGCTGTTCACAAAGAGTGGATGATTCCCTTTGCATCCTTCCTCAACAGGCGCAGTCCTTATCCATCTTGAACCAGTTTTTGTCTACATCAGAAGTGGTGTAACTGTAACACAAGAATTCGTAGGGTGCAATCTAAGTTCCTGCTTCTACACTTCCTCTACATTAGCCGAGGAAGTCGCCTCACATGTAGCTAATGCACTAAAGTTCACAAGAGAAACTTAGACTACACCGTAAAATACATAGGTGCAGTTCACTTCATCGCAGAGGTAGAAGGAAATCGGAGAACAGCCTAAATTGCTGTGTAATAGACAAACTGCTCCAGCTACAAGCAAGTCCTCTCGGCACTGCGATTGCCGCTACACTCTCTGTCCAAGCACTGTATACAGTGATCTCGAGATTCAAGCCAAGTCACATGATGTTGCACTTCTGGCGATGGAAAATTACACGCGGTAATCACCTCACACGAAGTTACGAACTAAAATTTACGCAACTCATGCAAGAAAAACTTGTAGTTAGCTTTGTGAACACTAGTCTATACAGTAAAATACACAAGTACAATTCACTCCTTTCGAGAAGTAACTGAAAGACAGAAACTAAACTAAATTACTGTTTATTAGCCGGCCAGAGTGGCCGAGCGGTTCTAGGCGCTTCAGTCTGGAACCGCGCGACCGCTACAGTCGCAGGTTCGAATCCTGCCTCGGGCATGGATGTGTGTGATGTCCTTAGGTTAGTTAGGTTTAAGTAGTTCGAAGTTCTAGGGGACTGATGACCTCAGCAGTTAAGTCCCATAGTGCTCAGAGCAATTTGAACCATTTGAACTGTTTATTACACAAACCATATAGAGCTATGCTGCGGCTCGCGTTGGTGCTGTTTGTAGGTTTCTGTCCCCTGTTGGATGCCGGATCATATCGTTTAGTTGACGTGGTTGAGCTTGTTTCTCTTCTTCTCCTCTTGTTGACTGGTGCCACTTGGTTTCGCAAGCATTGCCTGTCCGCTAGTGGCAGTAGCGGTGGTTATCGATATGTAGTAACTGTGGCCCTGTCTCTGGGGCAAGGTCGTGGTTTTTCCGTGTCGTGTGAGTGACCAGTTCGGTTGGGGACTGAGTAGGAGCCAGGTCCACGCAGTGCGCGAATACCCAGGGGCCGCTGGCGGCGCGCATGGACAGCCAAATCGAAGGCCTGTGGTCACGAGGGTGCAAGACCTTGTCGTAAACCGGATTCTGCAAGCTTTCAGTTGAGTGCATTTGGATTCAAGAAGAGAAACCTCCACCATTGTGAGATCTTGTGATTATCCAGTGACTTGGGTTTGTGTTGCTGCTCATAGTGTTGCCGAGGCGACGAGAAGCGAGTGGAGTGCTTTGGGAAGGCGTATCTGATTAGCTTTCCTCGACTTCTTATTACTATTTATTACGTTCAGTTTGTTGCTGTTTGTTAAGTTCAACCAGCGCTATTTTTCCTGCCTTGTGGCCACTAGCTCCCCAGTTACCTGCCCTGGGGTTTAGTGTATGTAACAGCAGTGTATGTTTCCTCGCCTTGCCGCTGCTGTCCGGTGAGGCGTGTAGTTTTGACAGCTTTCTTGATTGTAGGTTGGTTGGCGATTCTTCTACTCTGGTGGTAGTGATTCCTTTCTCGTTCCGGGCGCTCTAAGCACTGTATTCTGCGGGTGGAGTCCAGACCGGCGGTTCCGCCTTTAACTTATTTTTACATCTTTGCATTTGGGTTATTGGACGTCAGATAGCCTTAGCAAGATTATCATTAGTCATTCGTTAGACTGCCACTAGTCTGAGTTACCATCTTGTGAAGTGAATGCAACTCTTGGTTGCCTATCTCGTCGCTCGCAAAAAAAGGTTTTTGCTGGACCTACTCAGAGGTCGATTCCTGGTGCACCGTCTGTGACTGGCCTTGTCTTTTATTATTGTATTTGCTGTTTTACTGTATGTTTCTGAGTTTTTTATATAATTGCCATTCTTGGCGTTACAGCAGATTTAAATGATTGTGCTACCAAGTTTACCATAATTTTGTTCACCCGTTTGGTGATCAGTTGCCTGTCTTTTTAAAATAGCCTTGCTATTGTTCTTCTGTTTTATAGTCGTCCTCCCGAATGCGAGTCCAGTGTGCTAACCACTGCGCCACCTCGCTTGGTATTGTGGGTGAGACAAAGCCAGGCGTTGAGTTTTTGTTTGAAGCTGTTATGAGTCTTGAGGACAATATCGGCTTTTTAGAGGGCACTCAACCTATTTGCAGTCAGTTAGACAAGGTGCGGGCACAGTTGATACATTTAGCCAACCGTATATCTAACTTAAGTGCATTAAAATTAGAGGATCCTGATAAGGAATCAACCGCTGAATTGGGATCGTTGGTTAACGAATTGCAGTTTAAGGTCACATGTTTCGAACTAGATGGGAAGCAAGATTTGTTACCTACCGGGCGGTGCGCTAGCGAGCCCGGAAATAGCGCCCTTGTGTCCTCCGAGGGGTTAGTTGGGGCATTTGCTAAATTGCCTAATGCCCTAAAAGCAGTTACATACCCTAGTTTTCGAAGTTCTCAGTAATAATTAAATTGAATGACAGTGCTAATGCTTGCAAAAATCGTTCACTGACAAAGGTTTTGCATAAATACACATTAAAATTACCAGCAATCAATATTTCCCTGATTTTTACTATGAGATGGGACAACAGAGCTTCCAGACTAGAAAAGAGTGTTTCCTGAAGGTGCTCTGTATATAGTTGCTATTATAAAGGACTTACTACTTCTGTTGCACAAGCGTCTAAGTGCTGCTCTGAGCAAAAGTTATTAATATCAATTATCGTGTAATTAAAACAGTCTCTGTCAAACGTGGCAACTGCTTTTTTCTCAATAGTTTCTCTACATAAGTAGGATGCTAAATTGAAACCTGTAACATTTAACATATCTATACCAGTGATCACATGATGTTCAGAGAGGCAGATTGTATCAACTCGTTTCCTCAACAAAAATAAGCAACTCATTAAGCTCACCACTCAGTCCTCGTATATTGTGATACAATAAGGATAACTAATTTTGTGCGCTGGATGAATTACAACTGGATGAATATTATAATTCTCTTACTTTTTCAATATCTTCAGTTTCAATTAGAGGCTGTTTATGCAAACAGTGTACATTAAAATTTGCTTTCTGGCTGCCTGTTTTATCAATGTGAATGTCATTTTCAACTTGTCTTTGAACATCTGTTTTATGCCCTCCTCACCCTAATAAAACTACTATTCTGTCACTTGTAACTACTGATGCTTTACCACATGTGATAATGACCCCCTCTTAAGTTATTTGCTATTAGCCCAGACAATTTTCCCTTCCCTTTCCTGTTAAGGTGAAGGCCATGCCTAGTATAGTCCCACCTACTAACAGAGTCAACAGAAATTCAATGTTATCGGTTTCAGCAGTCTTAAAATATTATAACCACACTTTCTCACAAATAAATACATAATATTTAGTGCAACTAAGATTTTGTCATACACTTCTACGTGCTGGGATCATACTATTGAAAGTAAAAGCTTACATCAATGCACTCATTTGCTTAAGTTGCTTCAAGAGCGGTGACGCCAATAATTGAGACATGGAGATAATGACGTAATTATGACGTACGTTGACAGTCACAGACCCTCTGTGGGGTACGAATGGTCGCCGCAGCAGCAGCCATGACAGTCAGTGTTAGTGAAGAGGATATATAAGGTTTCGTTGAAAGCATGAAATCTTATACATATTTTTCATTGTTTGTCACATTACGGTCACATATCGATAAGCGAAATTGCTTCATTTTTTTGCCATTATTTCGTGTTTATTGTATTGTAGGTAATGGACATATTTCTTGGGGAAGAAAGCAATGCAATTGTCCCAATGAGAAGGTGCACTCACTGTGTTGTCTTAGATTCCTGCTTGTCAGAAGAGGACAGACAATGAATCTTATTAGGAGATATGAGCCCACCAAGGAGATGACCAGTTAACACAGAAGTGGGCCTCTGGCGTGCTTTGTGCTTTTGTGGGCAAAGCGAATGTTCTTCCTGAGGCCAAAGGACGCGCGTGCTGCAACTGCCTTCCTCATAGACTATTTTGGCGTGCTGTTTCTGCCTTTTCTTCACTATCATCATTGTATGATAGACCACAGTGCAGTCCGGCCAGCGTGAGAAAGTTCAATGTTTTCAGTCCAAAATTTTGGAGTATCCAATCGAAAGTGTCACACGCACCACCATGCTTGGTGCGAAGAAGCTGACCAATCGAGAAAACACTGCTACAGGCCAGTAACGAATGTAATTGGCAACACGCGTTTTGCGTGCCGTTTTTTCTTTAAATAAGTTATATTTTTAGTTCATCACAATGGAAACAATATTGAAACATCTCTCCCATTTAGATATTTTTTTAAAGTGCAGAACTGAGAAGGGAAAACGAAGATTCGTGGAGATTCGTCTCCTGACTGCCGTCTGAAGTTGTTGGGCGCATGGTTTGCTGATTTTTGGGAAATATAAATGATACAAACCACTGTAATACAATCCATATACCGAACTTGTGCTGGTTCGCAACTTGAGTTCATGATTTGATTTTTGACTGTAGCAATACTAAGACAATTGCCACAGTAACATTACTAAGAAGGGGCGGGAGACACTTCACCCCCACCCAAAAAAAATTGAAATTACATTAAATTTATTTAATTTTAAATAAATCAGAAAAAAAAACAAAATTCGTTAATCGTTGTTGAATTAGATTACCAACATACCTTTTATAGAGGTACTGATGTGTAAGTTGGGTCTTGAAACTGAAAATAAATTTCAATGACGTGTACTACCAAATTTCTGATCACCACGAAAAAATATAAGAAAATAGAAATTTCGCTCATTGTTGTTGACGTGCTGTCAACATACTTTTTAAAGCGATGTTGACGTGTAAATGAGGCTCTGAACCTACATATATCGAGTATGATATTTGGGACAGTGACATCAACAAATGAGACTTTTAGTCTTGGGTTAAGATACCTGAAAATTTAAAACATGTAATGAATCTGGTAGAAGAATACATTAAAGAAAATAATTTTGTTTTTTATTTTAAGATATAAAGTAACTGAATCGATTACAATATTTTCAGGAAATGAGCAAAAAGTATCCCCATCCACGCCTTGGTATTGTGAGGATTAGTTTGTGATTTTGTCTCAGTAACTATGAAGTCGTGGGCTCCTGAGATATGCTAAGGCTGTCTTGTTGCTTTTGCTCCATGCAGTCTTCCATATAATTTGGTTCCTTCTCATAATATTAGCATTATTTTATGCAAACCCAATCAAGACTTTACAAAACTTTTCTCTCTCTCAAGTTCTTTTGAATTGTGTCAGCCAATTAGAGTAAATAAAGATGTGTTATAAGCAGACGTGACTTAATTGTTCTACAGCTTTTGCGTGGTTAGACGACCCACAAATAATAAATATTATCTGTTTTACACTTAAGTTTATTGTTCTAATTGTAAAAGTGTTATTGTCGTTCACAGTGTCTGAACTCAACGATCACTTACTTATTATTCAGTGAAGGTAACGGGCATTCCACTCGCACGTCTTGTATGATTATAGATTTGTTTCTTGACTAGGGAGAGTTGAGTCAGTTTCCCCTAGGATTATAACTTTGCTGTGTGTTGTTTAACGATAATTTAGCTAACAACTTTGCAGATAATAGGCAATAATACTTTTACAAAAACGTTATATCATAACGCAGGTCAACAGCACACTGACCTCCAGATCAGAGAGGATTTATTGAAAGCTTTCAGAGTATCCTACAAATAGACGTCATACGAGACGCTAGTGTGATCAACATCTAGAGTACTACTACAACATTCTGAGTCCTTATCAAGCAGACGTGACGGCAGACAAAGTCTAACGCGAGTAATTAAAATTGCGACAGGTCACCATCTTCTATATGAAAAGGTATGGGAAACTTTCCATTTATTCTTTGAACAACCAAATTACATTCTAATAGTAAATGAAGGTTGTTGGAAACTTTAAATCATAGCCTGTGGAATAAAGGTAAAGGTTCAGTGAAACTATGTAGGCAAAATGTAGCTCATTGCTGTACGACGAAGACTGTGCAGGAATTATACTGAATTCATTGTATGTCTCGCATTGGGGCGGCCAAAATAAATAAGCTTATGTAGCAAAAGGTTCAAATGGCTCTAAGCACTATGAGACTTAACATCTGAGGTCATCAGTGACCTAGACTTAGAACTACTTAAACCTAACTAACCTAAGGACATCACACACACATCTACGACCGAGGCAAGATTCGAACCAGCGACCGTAGCAGCAACGCGGTTCCGGACTGAAGCGCCTAGAACTGCTCGGCCACAGCGACCGGCGCTTATGTAGCACACCAGGGCTTGTAGACAGTCACGTTTCCTTCGCTTGTTACACAGGCAAATTACAACGAAGGGTCGCTAACGTCTGGTAAGCATTTGCAGTGGCTTTCGGAGAGCCTCTCGATGTAGATAAATGTACATTTCAATTTCACAAAAACAATGGCAAATGCCGTGTTTTGAACAGGGGTGCACCTCTTTCAAAACAGACCGAAGATGCCCGTTAGGATCAAGTTTTGTGAGTGGTAATTTAACTTTTTGACTTTAGTGACAATGTTGGACCCCACCTCTCCTTCTTTCCAAACTACAGAAATTTCATTCGGTCAAGATAAAAAATATAACGTTTGTAACCAATACTCAGAGCACTAAAAATCTTCGAAATTAAAGCTCTCTGTATTGCAACAGGGTTAAAATGGTCTCTGCCAGTTGCTCTGCTCTCAGCTACTATAATACATACTGATATTTCTTGCTGTCCTTGTCAAGACATATGTGCAAGGTATTCGTTAAAAAGAACTAAAACAACAAACCAGAAGATACAAATTAGACATGTCGGCAATAAACTTTCTTTTGGTTGTATGACCTCTTCATGGTGTTTAAAGCAACAAATGTTTCAGCTCCTGGTATGGCAACAGTTTTCAGGATTGTTGCAGCTATATATAGCTTACTGAGTCTCTGTACGCGCACAGCACATGTATGGTATACAGTATGATGAAGTCAACCAGTAGGTACAGACACTAGTGGGTGGGAAAATTAAAGCTTTAAATTTTAGTTAAGGAGCATATTAATGAAGCGAAAACGAATATTTAAGATCCAGCTCAAAATATGAGTAATTACTGCCACCACGTACTGCAGTCAGAGACGCTAAACGCCATAGATTCAAAGACAGTTGTGTCTGTACTTGAGGATGCTACTCCACTTAATTAGGATGCATGCGCCACAGGGCAGGAAAGGTAATTATCCTAAAGGAGAATTTGCGACCGCCTATAATTGAGAGATTTTAGTGGACGACAAGTCATGTGAAAGTTCACTCTTCGAAATCTGGGGTTGAAACACTTCCGTCAAGAGGTGGACCGGCACGCCTGATGTATAATTACTATTGATTCAATTAATCGTAATCTATATCATGTTTCGACCGGTTGATGAATGTATGATTCTGATAGTATGTGTTACATCGGTGATTGTAAAGATCGAGGCACTAACACTATAACATCCACGATATATATTTATTTATTTATTTACTACGAGTGGAATATTAACGTGTGGAAAATTACGTAACTTAATAATATTCATTCAATTATGTAATTATTTCTTAAAAAGATGATAATTATGTAAAACAGAGACAATATTTGTCTCATATTCTTTGTTAATCTATGTCATTCTTTTCTTTTCTTTTGTACCCTTTTGTCGTCTTTTTCTGATGTACGTCGCCGACGCAAGACGCGAATCGATTTGAGGTCTGTTGAATGAAAAACATTTAATGGGAAGTTATTGTACTTTTATGTTCATTTGCTGGTAAAAAACAAATAGAGCCAAATGCGGTAAAACTATTTATGATTAATTATTGAAAAATCACTTCCTCTTTAATTATAATTTTGTATTAATTGTTTTATCGTAGCTGCAAGAACGCAGCCATTGTTAGTTACGATTATATAGCAACTTCGTCTGTACTTCTAGTTGAAAATAGCATGGGTTTGTGTTAAACTAACATTTGCATTTTCTAAGAACAGTGCTGATGGTATTTATTGTTGAACAAGATTTCATTGCTGATGTATGAGGCCAAAATTAAACTAGGCACGAATCACGGAGAAAAATATTTCTGGTAGCATACGTCAGTGTTGTGTGCGGGTGGTATTCCGTGGTTCCCTTTCATGATCAATTTGCTAAGAATAATTAAATCTATCGAACACAAAAATTATAAAAGTTCTGATGTACAATCTGTAATTTTAGTGAATGAACACAACTTACAGTCAACATTATTACACTACGTCAGGTCGAATTCTTGTGCAATTTGAACAAAATAATTATCCGGGAGAAGTTGTAGTATGAATAATGCATTACACATGTGTATAATATTGTCAGTATTATTTACAAAAATCAATGCAACTGCTAAAAAACAGAGTCAATTCAAACCGCAGAATACCATAGAGTATCGTATCATCCATATTCATTGCATTTGTCCATGTTGATGATACGCAAAAACCGCCACAACACGTCTTTATATCTCTCTATCTGTGTAGGTGTTTGATGTCCTATATTTGTTGTGTTGTGCGAATCTGACAGAGCTTCGGATGGGTCTCACGGTAGGAGGGGGCAGGGGCTGACCGACTCCTAAATATTAGGACACTTAGAGCAGCGTACAACGGCCCAGGCATTGACCACTAGGTAGGCGTTTACGGGTACCGTATTGTCTGTATCGGTACCAGCGAATTGGTTGCGGTCAAGAATTCACAAACTGCAGTCACGCACTGGGCAGTCCTGGACGTTGGATAAAGAGTCCAATATAATGAAACTCATCGTGCGTTCGGCCGGTGCGGAATAAATTATTTTTACAGTCGGCCTCTCTGCTCAAAGAGCTCCTTCGTAGACTGTTGTTTTCGCCGGTAACGCTTTTCCTAGAAAACCGGCGGGCGATAGGCTCTGCTTTCTTGAGGGAAGCTCAGCGGCTGCTTATCGTTAAAACTTTTCTTTCTTCTCATTTGAGGAAAAAGTACGACAGCCAGACTCCACTCCCAGTGGAGGGAGAATTTCGCTCATCCAGGGCATGAAGTAACTCATTGTCGGATCTGTAAAAATATCTGTAAGTGGGAGTGTAGGATGCCGTTTCCTAGAAATTTCAGACACGAGAAAACAGCCAGCTGGGTGATTTAAAAAGGATATCTGAGGAGATTGGAGCTCGGTTTTCTCAGAATTTTACACGCGGCAAGGCAGCTCATCGAATAACTTCTGCTCGGTCGAGCGTTGGATCGTTGTTTTAAGGGGAAGTTCTCCTCAGACAGCAGTCACTACTTTCAATTTTTTTTTTTTTTTGAAAAACTAGTAAAGCAATGAACGTAGATTTTTTGCACATTATTTGTTGGTTGTTGGACAACATTTTCTGATTTTATTAAGACATTTTGTTGTCTCGTCAAGATAACGTTCTAGATCTCCTGATCATCAACAGGTTTGAACTTTTCGACTTAGCTCACGCAGGACAGGAAATCAGTAATCATAAGACCGTTACTTTGTAACTGAATACGGCCACACATACGAATGAGTGCGGCGGGGCGGGTTGCTGTCTCAGTATCCTTTGAACAACTACCCGGATAGGTTTTACGTTGTGTGCTCCCTCACTCTGCGATATTAAATACTGGTTTAGCCGAAAAAAGCAGCGTTGACGAAAATTCTACTAAATGCCTACCACGCAAGGGTCCAGTCCATGGGCAACAGCTGAAATTTAATTAAACTGTTGAGCGTTCGGGATTCTTGCATGACGCGTTTGAATAAAGTCTCAGATTTCCTTTAAGTTGGTTTATTATCTTTAAAACACAGTAAAAGCTATGAAATCCGTGTTTAATGTAACGAAATCGATTATGTAATGTTACTGACTACCTCTGTTAGAAGTTCACACCCGAAAGCAGCCATAAGATATTTAATTCCACCCAATATTTTGAACGTCCTAAACAGTCACTGACTCACGATTACTTGCGAGGTAACACATACAGTCGTTTAGGATTCTGGTAAAGAAGTGTTCGCCATAATGTCTCGTCATCTGCACGAAACACGCCACGTGGGGATTATGGACGACATGAAATCTTCAAATGCGAATATGTCCTAAAATAATTCTCACAAAGCTCAAACATTCACAAGATACTCAATACTGTAGTCGTTTCTTGTCAACAACCCTAGAACCGACCGATCAAACACGCGATTTTTTTTTTTCATTTTAGTACGAACTTGACCTCCGTGGTTTAACACAGGTGTCTACCAGAAGACGGCTCCCATATCTGAGGAACAACTCTTACTCGAGGGAAATGCTGAATTCAATAGCCAATCAGATCATCTCGAGCTCTTCTATACTTGCGGTATTTCTAGTGACAGCGAATCAGATTACCACAGGTAATTTAACCAGAAATCTCGTAATTCCAAAACCAAGTAAAATTTAATGAAAACAAAATACGATTCCTTGCCACAAAATAAATTGCTAGTGAATTTAATACTCAATTCTCATTCTGGCTGCCATTTACAAAATCCACAAATTTTCCTATTGCAGAACAACTTTTACATAGTTTTCATAAAATATCACATTATCACTTTACGTATGCCCTCCGTTCACTCTCCGTCTCTCCACTTCTATCACACAACCAAAACACGATGAAGTAATAATTTTCTAATGTATTTTTAATTACGACAGAAGTCTGTCATAACAAGCTAAAGACATTTCCAGAAAATTAGATTATATGAAACTATCATTTTGGTTGCAGTTCCAGTTGATACATTACATTGATGAATACATTACAATCCCTTCTTCAGTTGTGTGTTTTAGGTAAAAATTTATATCTCAGAAAGTTTTGAAGTTACTGATTTAAAATTTTAACGGTATGGTTGCGTCATACATAGAATTCGGTATACTAAATATGAAGAACCTCGATTGGTATTTAATAGCACTTCTTCAGATTCATGGAGAGTATGTGTAATATATTGGAAGCAGCCTTAGATAGAAGGCTCGCCCAGCTCATTAACCAGCGTCAGTTATGCCGGCGTGAGAACCAAATTCTGCTCTCCTCCTGGATCCACAGGAGCGCAAGATGACAACACGTAATAATTTGCTACGTTACATTAGAAGATATTTCAGCTTAGCACCAGAGACGAAAAAAGAGATTTCAGATTACTCGACTGGTCAAAATGAAACATTCATCTGCAAGATGGAAAGTGATGTGCATCGGCAGGCCGCTGTGGCAGAGCGGTTCTAGGCGTTTCAATCCGGAACCGCGCTGCTGCTACGGTCGCAGGTTCGAATCCTGCCTCGGGCATAGACGTGTGAGATGTCCTTAGGTTAGTTATATTTAAATAGTTCAAAGTCTAGGGGACTGATGACATCAGATGGTAAGTCCCATAGTGCTTAGAGCCATTTGAACCATTTTGACGTGCATCAGTGGACAAAATCCTAGTGTATTTACAATGAACCTTGGCCGTAGATAGGTCCGAGAAAAGTTGTAAGGCATGGGAAAGACAGCAGTGTTACGAAAGTGCTCCGAAACCAAATGGAGTTTCACTGTAAATTTAAACGTGGCCATATCCTGACGGAGACCCAGAGACTGACGAAACCAAGATTTGCGTGAGGAGAATCATGCGTGAAGTATTCAATGAGTCTGAAGGAACAATTCTACTCTAACAGAAAATTCTAATAAGTTTCTGTCTTACGGTAAATCAGTACACGGATGAAAGCAATCTGTTCAGAACTTATGTGGCCATAATGACGTCGTAATGGAGGATGACAGAGAGAAGGCCGAAACACTAAGTTCCTTTTCAAAACCAACTGAAATAGCTGAGCAAAGGAAAGAGCACTGGATCTGAAGACATACCACTACCATTTTTGATGGAATATGCGAAATACTGTTCCTCTTCTAGCAGCTGTGTACCGTAGGTCGCTGGTGGAGCGAAGTTTTCCTGGTGATACAAAAGAAATGCAAGTGACGTTTTCATGAAAGATCGTCGAACAGACGTAGAAAACTGCAGATCTATATGGTTCAAATGGCTCTGAGCACTATGGCACTTAACTTCTGAGGTCATCAATTCCCTAGAACTTAGAACTACTTAAACCTAACTAACCTAAAGACATCACACACATCCATGCCCGAGGTAGGATTCGAACCTGTGACCGTGGCGGTCGTGCGGTTCCACACTGTAGGGCCTAGAACCGCTCGGCCACCCCGGCAGGCTGCAGACCTATATCGCTGATGTCAGTCTCTTGTATAATTTTGAAATATGCTTTATGTTCGCTTATTATGACATTTCTAAGGATATAAAATCTTCTTTTGTAGGAATCAACATGAACTGCAAAAACAAGATCGTATCAAACCTAGTTATTTTCGTCCACGAGACCCCGAAAGCCGTAGATAACGGCGCCCAGGGATATGCTGAGTTCCTTCAATTCCAAAAAGGATTGATTTTTAAAGTCCCTTTGACAACAAGGTCATTAAAGACTGAATCATCAAAGACGGAACACAAGCTTGGAATAAGCAAAGATGTAGAAGGATATCGGCCGTTTCCTTTAAATGGAACCATCCAGGCTTTTGCCTTAGGCTCTTTAAAGAAAACTCAGAAAACCTAATCCGGATTTCCGGACGCGGATTGTAACGTTTATACCGTAGTCCTCCCGACTGCAAGCGCAGTGTGCTAAGCACTGCGCTAACACACGTGTGTTCGATGCAGTTCCAGACTGCAATTTCAGAGCGTACGAACATCTGTGCAATTGTATTGAAGGCTTATTAGCCGAGAGAGCATGTCGTTCAAACGGAGAGATGTACTCAGACGTAGAAATTACTTCGGGAGTACTGCAAAGGTGTGTTACAGGACCCTTACTTTTCAGATTATATTGTTTGTAAAAAGAGTACATGCGTATTGCAAAGTATTATGTTATCAAAACTATGGATCGCTGCACCATGGCTCGGTTATTGGAGGAACTAATACATTTTCTAGTTTGTATTCATTTCCCCACGGCGTCGGTTGTCTTCTGTTAGCTTGGTTATCGTCACATGTTGTAAAATGGCTACCCCGCAGAAGAAATCATTTTGAATTCTCGAGCTTTCGAAGTGTAATTCCGTGATTACAGTGCAAATAAAAAAAAATGTCTCTGAGCACTATGCGACTTAACTTCTGAGGTCATCAGTCGTCTAGAACTTAGAACTAATTAAACCTAACTAACCTAAGGACATCACACACATCCATGCCCGAGGCAGGATTCGAACCTGCGACCGTAGCGGTCACTCGGTTCCAGACTGTAGCGCCTAGAACCGCACGGCCACTCCGGCCGGCACAGTGCAAATATATTTCTGGTTGAGGTACCAAACTGATCCTCCTAACGGATGGAATGTTACCAAAATGCTGTCGACAGTTGGTGTACACATGCTGTGTGTGTACAGGAAAGAGTCCTGAGCGCCCTCGTGTTTCCGACTTCAGTTCAAACCGCTGGGCAAAGCAGTCTTAAAAGAACAACTCGTCGTGCCATTCTCGAGATACAGCTGTCTACAGTAACAATTTGATGTGTTTTGAGAAGTTGGTTGTTTATGAAGCGGTACGAGTTACAGCTTTTACAGGCTCGACATCGTGACGAGAAACGTAAACATATGGTATTTTCCGACGAGCTTCAGAACGCTATTGCCAATGATCAGACTTTCGCACAACGCATCGTGTTCATTATGAAACGATTTTCCACCTTAATTGGAAACTAAACAAACACAGTGTTCGAATTTGGGGCCTACAGAATACACATGCACACATTTAATATGTACGAGATTCATCAAAATTCAGTGCGTTTTGTGCGATATCCATCTCGTCCGTTTACGGCGCGTTCTTCTTTGATGGAAACATGGTTAACTTTCAGCAATATCTTGATATGATATAAAACTGATTGTTTCCGAGGCTGAAAGAGGGCAACTTTATTTTTCAACGCAACGGGGCACCCCCACACCGGAGTCGCCAAATATTTGAATATCTGAATGAAACTGTACCGAGCAGTCGGACTGGTCGTCAAACAGCCGGCAACTTAGTGGTTGTCACTGGGCCTCTACTGTCACCGGATTTGACGCCCTGTGACTTCTTCCATGGTTCTTCATTAAGGACAAATTTTAAGTGCCAACACTACCACAGATCCACGAAAAATTAAAGAAACGCATCTGTACTGCTATAACATAGTGACGAAGGAAATGCTTATCCGAGTATTTGATAAATTCGAGTATGAATTGTACTGTTCGTGTTGCTGGTGGAGGAAATATAGAACATCTGTAATCTACACTTGGCAGATTCGTAAACATGTGTCCCAAATTTCGGAGAAATGTGTCTTACAGTTCAATAAATATACACATTCGAAATACGTATATCATTTTTGAACAATCTGTATATAAGTAAATGGCATATTAGATAACACTGCGAATTCCATGAGGTTTTTTGTGGAGGCATAAACAAATGTAATGCTCGTCCATAGGCAGGAAGATCCATTGTTATGTTATCACACGATTACAGAACACTGCCGGCCGGTGTGGCCGTGCGGTTCTAGGCGCGTCAGTCTGGAACCGCGTGACCGCTACGGTCGCAGGTTCGAATCCTGCCTCGGGCATGGATGTATGTGATGTCCTTAGGTTAGTTACGTTTAAGTAGTTATAAGTTCTAGGGGACTGATGACCATAGATGTTAAGTCCCATAGTGCTCAGAGCCATTTGAACCATTTTGAACAGAACACCCTCTAGAAGAGGTCAGTCAGACCCATTTCATATTTAGGAGAACGCGTACGGAACAATGCACTCACATAGTGGATGGACCACAGAAAGGTAATAGAAGGTAAGACATATCCCCGATTGAGATTCACCTGAAGGATGCCCAGGAAATGCAGTCCCCCAACAAAGGGAGTAGCTCACATAGGCATCGTTTGACCAATATTTGAATTGTTGCTCTTGGGGCCGGGGTTCTGGCTAAAGTGATATAGTCTCCTTCTCTATTTACAAGAGTTTCCCGACCGCGAGGTAACTTTCGCATTGCGCGACTGTAGAAATCACCTGGTTTTGAGGCTAAGAACTCGTCGAGAATTGTTTGGAGCGCAGTTTCATCCTGAAGGTTGTCAGGCAGAGAATGAGAAAGGTGAAAATCTGAGGGCACTAGATCAGGTGAATAAGGTGGATGCGGAATGAGTCCCCAAACCAACTCCCGTATAGCGTATTTTGTCAGTCTAGAGGAATGCGGGAGGTCGTTATCGTGAAGTAACACACTACACACGGTCTTCCTGGTCGTTGTTCTTAAATTTAATCTGCAAGACGTGCCTACGTGGATGTTTGCATCTTATGGGTCTCAACGGCAAAGCCGTTAGCTCCCTTACACGCATGAAAACAAGCAAATGTGAAGATAGACTTGCAGCGTCTCCTGGCCAGTCGTCATAAAAAGCGTGAGATAGAATTTTTCCGTGTGTGTAAGACCTGTTAACATGTATCGATATAGTGCCACGCACATGGCGAAAGAGAAATAACTTAAACACGAATAAACATGACCAAGTGAAACAATAAAGTAAGACTGTGTAAACATTTCACGAATGTATTATGTGTGTATGGAGAACATTCATAATTATTTGACGTTTTATGCATTTTTTAACTTTGAATCCATGACATTATTATCTTGTTAAATGAATTAGTGATTATGATCTGTGCCTCAGATAAAAAGGACAGTTCAGTACATGTATAAATAGTAAAAAGCATTGTAATAATCTCTCTGTTCTCTTTGGGTTTCGTTACGCGTAACACTTGCGTGTTAAGCAAATGTATATGCTAGCCGTGAGTCTCTTGTTCATGAAGCTTCAGATCCGACATTAGGCAAGTTGTTGCAAAAACGTGTGTAAAATTAATGCATTTTTGTTTGAATGTATAGAGTTTGAGCAAATATGTTTTTAAAATAATTTGTAAAGTTGCCGGCCATTCGTCCCGTAAATAATTTAGACATTTTCGGCATTTAATTTGGTGAAAGCCGCTGTACCAATCTGCGAGGGCAACGGCCGCAGACGCGGCACATTTAAAAAAATATTTATTTCAGGCATCGCAGTCGCCTCGCCGGTAAAGCGAGGTAACATAATAATATTTAACATTTTCTTACAGCTTACAGCAGTGCCGGCAGACTATCATATTATTCAGTGCATTTCTCAGTTTGATTTGGAAGGTGCTGTGCGACATGTTCTATGCGGCCGAAAACAAAAATAACGAATAACTGTGTTATGACTTTATCATTTTCACATTTTGTGGTAAGGTCTGCTCTGTGAAACTAAAGCAATATTTTACATTTTTTCCCTGAGATTAAGAGAACGCGGGCTAGCCGCGCGCCTGTTCTAATTAACAGTATTCAAAAATCCACTGCATAACGTAACCAACATTCAGTGCTGTAACGATCATTTGAATTTCATTACTGACGTTCCTGAATACTATGAAAGGTAGTGAGTTCAGATACAGTTTTCTTTCTTTCTTGATCACGTTACAGTAGCAAGTGAATGTTCTCTACATGATTATCCAGAGCAAATGTGGAAAAGCAATAATTTGATCTCCGGTGTGTCACATTTATGATAAAAGTGTTTATTCCCTCTCCCACTCCATAACCACAAGCCGAATAAAAATTAACTCCAGTAGTAAAAAAGTGAGAGGTGGGGTAAGGAAGACGGAATGAACTCTAAAAGTGCTACATCCTGATGCACTCGAAACGATCACACAGCCACCCTATTTGACATGCGCTAAATCGACTTATAAAGAGGGAAAGTAGCTGTACATGAAATAAGAACACAGAGAAATCTAAAGACAGAAGATTTAAAAGAGATGCACTGGAAAATGTGACTGCTGATCACTTACGAAAAACTTGGGTCAGCCAGTCACCCTATTATGAAATTAAAACCATCTCCCTCAAATCTTGGAAAGAACGTTGGACAGTTAAGAAAACTTTAAAATTTGAACCACATTTGTATGAACATTACTTAAAATAGAGGGCAGATCCGTCGGGAAATCCGAAGCAGCCCACTGCTCGGAAAATAAAACAGAGTCTGTAACCTCCCCCCTCACTTATCGACCTTAATGACAGTGAAAAATGAAACCGCGTGTACCTAATGGGAGTTTTGGAAAAGCAATCGTCACCGAAGTTAATCTATCGGTAAAGAGGGAGGAAAGGATTACATCTAAATGAAAGGAAAAATGCAAATGAAACTGGTGGAAATTAATTTTGAAAAGGGGTAAAGTTAATTAAGAAAGTAAATGTGCGGCCGTTACGTTAACAATTAACTAGCGGTAATTAGATATTTGAGATTTGGGGGAAATCACGGTCGCCAGTCCTAAGGACAATTACTATAGTAACTGAAAAAGAAAGGTTATTACACATATAATTAACACTAGAAGCGTGGCAACTGAAGGTTGACACGTGTAGTGTGAAAACTGAAAGTTTGTCAGAAGTAATAAATTTCGCTACACTCTGACTTAATTTAGCAAAAGAATTAATAAAACCGGAAAATCGAAAGTTAATTTAGTGACTGAAGTTAATAGTGAGCTTTCTTTCTGAAGCACATCGAAATCCAGTAAAATACGGTTAGTCTTGGACTACCTCAACAATCATTTCAAAAGCAACTTGACTCTACGCAATTTAGAAACAAGAGATTTTACTTTGAACTTGAATTAAATGATTCTGAACTATTAACAATAGTAAATTTTAGTACGTACCAAGCTGAGCTGCAGTCACAGGTAAGCTAAAATATGCTAACAAAACTCGCACTCTAAATTTGTGCTCGTGTAACCTAAATATTGTAGCCAGCTACTGAACTTTGAAATTAAAGCAGTGAAATCTAATTATATTATTTTAATGCTGGCGTTTGAATTTCAACGACACTCGGGTTCATTTCGGAAAAGGAAGGGACCCTGCTTGGCAATGCAATTGGGACAATGAGCAACAAAGGTTCATGCTAAGTTGCTGTAATTATAGTTACGAAAATGGAACAAGATTAAAAGCTGAGGTCTGCCATACAGCTCTAAAACTTTACGTGCGTCCAGTCTTCCTTGTCGGTTGATTGAAGGTTTGAAGCCGTCGATCGAGGAGGTGGCGACAGTCACTGATTGTCGGCCGTCGCTGTTGCAGAAGCTGGATGTTGGCGCGCCTTCTTCTCGACACGGTCACCAGGCGAAACGGGCTCTTGATGTGCGCCAGCTAATGCTTCCCGTCCGCGACACCATGTCAGAAACTATCATCGCGAGTCGAGCGCAATTACATGCTGCCAAACCCCGAAAGCGCGGCAACTAGCGGGAGCGTCACACAACACCTGCTCCACTCGCTACTCCCGCCAGACTCTCACTTACTGTTCTGCCCGCGCTCCACGCGGCAGAGTTAACACTACCAAAGATCCTACACACTTTGAGTCTTCACACGACCTATCGATGTAATCGTTCGATAGCAGTTTTCCCTAGGCAAGACCCAGCGTAAAAATACAAATAATATTTACGAAACAAACCAATTATACATCGACATAAGTGCATAAATATAAATATATCCAAACAGTAAAGCAATTACAATATATAAAGAGACAGAAATGTCATATCTTGAGGTAACAAAACAAGGAAAAAAATAATAGTACAATAGATGGAAATAGGAGGATATGCATTTCCGGCGTTACAAGTCCAATAAAATGTGGTCCACTGTGGTCTGCACGCGAAAAACGCCACTCATTGGAGAGTCCTCTCCCCGGAGTAAGAATCCATGCGTCATATGGTTGCGGCCTACGCGAAGACGAGTAAGCTCTTTGTCTCGTCGACGTGTCTGGAAGGATGTACGCAAAGGCCTAGTTGTGAGCTTTCCTACACGGAGCTTATTGCCGGTCGCTTCCAGGCACTCGTCTTCCCGTCAATGCGTGACTTTATACCTCAACTGCGAGGTGATAGCAAGCAGAGGGGTTGCACAATAAAGTAACTCAGGATCACTACACGCCTTATTGGCTGCTAGATCCAGCCTTTCGTTCCCCGCGATATCCATTTGTCCTGATACTAAGCAAAACGACACCTCCTCGCACAGTCGTTGTAACTGGAGAAGGACGTCCTGGATATTCTGGATTACTTTATTTGCTAGGTACAAACGTTACACAGAGTGAAGGGCACTCAGAGAATCGGAACAGACAAGAAATTTAGAACGGGATAAACGTCTTCGACCCATCCGTAAAGACAGCTACATAGCTGTGATGCTCATAAAACTTCAAAAATTATCGAGCCAAAAACATAAGCTGGAGTGCAAGCTCTCCTGTACTGCGCTAAATCTAAAATGACACTGGGCTGCTGCAGTAACTAGAGCGGCAGACGATAGAAACCCTGAATTTGGGGTTGTGGGGTAGTCCACACATTGACTTCAGCACACTTTGCAAGAGGATCCCAAACGGCACTGTGGCTCGTGAACGCTGGCAGAAAATGCGTTCCAGAGGCGGACGAGCAATAGTATGGTACGCGGGTGAAGTTGGAGCTGCGAGAAATTTTCATGCATGCTGCACCATGAGGAGATGCCGCCGGATGGTGAGTGGCGGTTCTCTAGCCTCACCACAGAGAATGGGTATGGGGCTGATCCTATAAGCACCCATGGCCAGCCGAATCCCCTCGTGATGAACAGTGTCAATGATCTTCAAAAAAGAAGGCCTCGCCGATCCATTGACCATGCACCCATAGTCCAGCCGTGAAAGCACCAAAGCCCTATAAAACTCGAGCAGATGCGCCTTACCCGCTCCCGAAGACCTGAGGCTAAGGCACTTGGTGATGTTCAACGCCCTGCGGGTTCTGGCTTTCAGGTCTCTCAGGTGTGGCAACCACGACAATCTGGAGTCAAAAATGAGGCGTAGAAAACTCACTCTCTAAAATTTAGGGTTGTGTGGTTGTGTCCCTCATATGAACTTAGGTAAATTAAAAATACGACGAGACCCAGTAAAATGAACAAACATTTATCTGCAGAAAACTGAAAAGCCACGTTAGCAGCCCACTCTACACTGTACCCGGGTAGCTCAGTTGGTAGAGGACTTGCCCGCGAAAGGCAAAGGTCCCGAGTTCGAGTCTCGGTCCGGCACACAGTTTTAATCTGCCAGAAAGTTTCATATCAGCGCACACTCCGCTGCAGAGCGAAAATCTCATTCTGGAAACATCCCCCAGGCTGTGGCTAAGCCATGTCTCCACAATATCCTTTCTTTCAGGAGTGCTAGTTCTGCAAGGTTCGCAGGAGAACTTTTGTAAATTTTGGAAGGTAGGAGACGAGATACCGGCAGAAGTAAAGCTGTGAGGACGGGGCGTGAGTCGTGGTCGGGTAGCTCAGTTGCTAGAGCACTTGCCTGCGAAAGGCAAAGGTCCCGAGTTCGAGTCTCGGTCCGACACACAGATTTAATCTGCCAGGAAGTTTCATATCAGCGCACACTCCGCTGCAGAGTGAAAATCTCATTATGACAGCAACACCTCCTTTGGCTCTGCCCCCAGGCAGGTCATCCTTGCGGTGAAGGATATTGCCTCGAAGCACAGAAGTATCAGTGGCTTTAAAATGTGTTTCATGTAAACACAGGAATAGGCGGCGCTCCTGCATTATCAATTTTAGTTCTTCCACATGCGTCCAGAACTCATTAATGCTCCATTGTAATAGGGGTGACAGGCCGGCTGGAGTGGCCGAGCGGTTCTAGGCGCTACAGTCTAGAATCCGCGACCGCTACGGTCGCAGGTTCGAATCCTGCCTCGGGCATGGATGTATGTGATGTCCTTAGGTTAGTTAGATTTAAGTAGTTCTAAGTTCTAGGGGACTGAAGACCTCAGCAGTTAAGTCCCATAGTGCTCAGAGCCATTTGAACCAATAGGGGTGACATCAATCACGGGGACTGCATTTTCACCCTGTGTTTTCGTCGGAGAGGCAAGCCTGTAATTGGTGGGACTCAGTCTTGGGGCGATATGATTACCCCAGTCCGATATTAAGGTCTTTTAGCTACACCGAAGAGTCCAGGGAGACGTAAGATAGTATGACGTCGACATCGTCTGACTGTTTTCTTCCGAACTCCGTCGTTGGTAGATGCTTGGCCTTTCATTTTTTGCCCTGGCTAGGCTTCGAAGCAACAACCGCGGCAGTGGTAGTGGCGCCGCTGGGCGGTGGACCAAGGTAGACCTTTATAGGAGCAGGGAGCGGCAGCAGACTTGTCTGATATTTTGGAAGGCGGTGTAGGCTTTGATGGAACTGGAGCAGCACAACTGCACTGGCAACCACCGTTTGGGTAGCAGCATCTGTTTTCTGAATTGGTTGTTTAAGAGCAGACGCAAAGGTTACAGCTAACTTCGGGGGCTGCATGGCATTATAGATATTTTTGGACTCTCCATACGAAATACGTTTAGTTCTTTTTATTTTCTTATCTTCCATCTGCAAGACGTCTCACTTATTGACAATAAATGTCAGCGGTGATGGCTGCACTACGGGGGAGCAATTCGTACTACGCCACACCATCGCTCTTGCATGCAGATTTCGCACGATGATGGAATGATCACAGTTCATCACATTTCTCAGTTCTCGAGTACACTGACGATGGACATTGTGCATTAATAGGTTTAAACGATCTTCGTCAATCCCCGAAGGCCTTTGTCAACGTGGATGATGATTTGGTTTGTGGGGCGCTCAACTGCGCGGTCATCAGCGCCCGTACAAATTCCCAACCTTTGCTCAGTCCAATCTCGCCACTTTCACGAATAATGGGAAATGATGAAGACAGCACAAACACCCAGTCATCCTGAGGCAGGTGAAAATCCTTGACCCCGCCGGGAATCGAACGAGGGACTCCGTGCTCGGGAAGCGAGAACGCGACCGCGAGCTCACGAGCTGCGGACGTGCGTACGTGAAGAGTCACTAATGTCAAAACCAGCCCCCTTAAAACGAGAAAGCCATTTCCTTGCCGTGCTATGTCCAATGGCATTATCCCCACATACGGTGAAAATGTTTTCGGCTGCATCCGCTGCTGTCAGCCCTCTACTAAACTCAAACAGAAGAATATTTCGGAAATGTTTAGATTCCCCCACATGGCACTCCATATCCTGGGGCCCACAACACCACTATCTTCAAATGACTTAATGACAATAAGTAAACTCAAATAGCAACAGTGAATCACAAAAAGAATGAGAATCGATAAATAAATCCATAGAAATCGTAATACCAATATGAAAAAAAAAGAAACCTAATAGATTGCAGAGATGAGGAGGCTCGTATACAAGAGACTACCGTAGATAATTGCATCAAACCAGTCTTTGAATAGAAGATCACAACAACAACGCCAAAAAGAGAAATGGACACTGCCAGTGTCTATTTAAATGAACGGGCAAGACTGAAAAAATTCATCAACAAAGCTCTCATTTTTTACGGTTTAAACTTTTTTTAACTTTCCGCCAAATATTCACATTTCGGAGCACGTGCTCGCTAGGGTAATTGAATCTGGCTGTTATCTTGTGTTTCCTGCTCTCCTCCTATCGCTGACAGCCAATTCCAGCGCTCGCTGCCGTTCGACAGGTGTTCAGCGTTTTGATTCATTTGCAATCAGGTGAACGTCCATCACGAGCAGCAATTTGGCTTCGCTGCTTTCAAGCTTAGGGCCATTCTGTGACGCCGGGTCGGCGTACCGTATCGGCGTGCGCTTGCAGATTCGCTTTCTCGTTGTAATTAACTGGACGGTTGAACACGCTCACTGGTGACGCACGCTATAAAGCTTATCATCTCGCAGTTTTGCTGGTAATCTCGCTATGCTGTAGGCGGAACGGGAAAACGTGACGTAGACAGCGAGGTGCCAGTGTCACTGTCACTTTTGTCCTCTACTGAATTTGAAGCGTTGAGGTATGGAGCTGTTGCTACTTATGTAAATTAGCTGTATTAGGCGAAGGTGGGTTCATACAAACGACGACGATAGTGATTTTTTTTTAATTTCCTAAATTATTTTCTAAGCTTTTCTCTTAAAACTATATATTACATAAAATTATTGCGCGATTTCTGTCGTATTAATGTTTAAGTTAGCCGATATGTCAAGCAGTATATTTCTGAATACAGTCAGTAAGAGCAGACGCGAATTTACCATCTTTCGTTGTCGTTTCAGGTTCTCCATTTTTCCAGTAATCGGTTTGTGTGGTATGACAAAAGTATAGAAATCTACAATTAGCTAGCCTATGTATTGATTTCTTCCGTTTTTGCATTCTGTATGAAAGTATCCGCTCCAGAAAAGGTTTCGGAGCATCTCAGATTTACACTCGGCGAGTTAACTTGTAAACAAGCACGCATCCGTTAATCAAATTCGCACCTAACAACTTTGTGAGCATCTTACACAATATCATTATGGTTTAAGTCTGAGGACGAAACACCATTCTAACAAAACAGGGAGCGTGGAGTATTGTAATTAAATTTTCACTGTTTTGATTTTTTGCTCCCAATCTCTTCCCAACACTCCTAGCTGGTCGACTCTACACACACTCTATTTGGAAATCACTGTGTTTTAGACGATTTAGGCCGTATGTAGAGATGAAATTCGGATTTTAGTTAGGATTAGTTAAGATAAAGTATGGTCCTACAAATAATTCAGTCACGGTTGAAGAATTAGACTGTAAATCTAGCTATTTGTATCTATATCTATATAGATCTTTCGCAAGCCACACCGTACGGTGCGTGGCGGGATATACCCTGTACCACTACTAGTCATTTCGTTTCTTGTTCCACTCGCAAATAGAGCGAGGGTAAACCGACTCTCTATATGCCTCCGTATGAGCCCTAATTTCTCGTATATTATTTTTGTGGGCCTTGTACACAGTGTATGTTCACGGCAGTAGAATCGTTCGGTAGTTGGTCAGTCGGCTTCAAATGACGGTTCTCTAAATTTTCTGAATAATTTTTTCTCGAAAAAAATATCGTTTGTCCTCTAAGGTTCCCATTTGAGTGGTGAACCACTCATTCCTATAATTTGCCCAATAAAACGAAGTCGATCATTCGCCTTCCTTAACATAAGGCCTTTGCAACGTTCGCCTACATATTTAATCGACGCGACTGTCAAGCAGCACACTGTTAATGTTGTAATCGAACATTACAGGTTTGATCTTCCTACTCGTCAGTATTAACTTATATTTTCCCACATTTAGGGTTAGTTGCCATTCATCACACCAACTGGAAATTTTGTCTGAGTCGTCTTGTGTCTTCCTACAGTCGCTCAACTTCGACATCTTACCATACACCATGCCATCATCAGCAAATAACAGCAGACTGCTTCCCACCCTTTCCGCCAAACCATTTATGTACACTCACGCTCATAAATTACGGATAATGCTGATACATGCCCACAGACGGCCACTGGAACAGTTGTCTCCAGACACACAGTCTACAGACAACTGAACAGACATGGTTTATTCGCCTGGAGAGCTGCAAGGAGCATTCCACCGACTCATGTTTGCAGGAGAGACCGTAAAGCCTGGTGTCAAGAACGCAGTACATGGTCATTGAAACAGTGGTCCCAGGTTATGTTCACGGACGAGTCCCGGTATAGTCTGAACAGTGATTCTCGTCGGATTTTCATCTGGCGTGAACCAGGAACCAGATACCAACCCCTTAATGCCCTTGAAAGGAACCTGTATGGAGGTCGTGGTTTGATGGTGTGGGGTGGGATTATGACTGGTGCACGTACTCCCCTGCATGTCTTTTACAGAGGAACTGTAACAGGTCAGTTGTATCGGGACGTCATTTTGCACGAGTAAGTCCGCCTTTTCTGGGATGTAGTGGGTTCCACCTTCCTCCTGATGGATGATAACGCACGGCCCCACCGAGCTGCCATCGTGGAGGAGTACCTTGAAACAGAAGATCTCAGGCGAATGGAGTGGCCTGCCTGTTCTCCAGACCTAAACCCCGTCGAGCACGTCTGGGATGCTCTCGGTTGACGTATCGCTGCACGTCTTCAAACCCCTAGGGCACTTTAGGAGCTCCGACAGGCAATGGTGCAAGAATGGGAGGCTGTATCCCAGCACCTGCTCGACAACCTGATCTAGAGTATGCCAAGCCGTTGTGCGGCCTGTGTACGTGTGCACGGTGATCATATCCCATATTTAAAGATTAAAAAACAGTCTTGATCGCAACTTTTTATTTTTGTTGGAGTGACCGGTTTAGATTCTGTTTAAGAAACATCTTCAGGCTCCAGAACGGTGGGTGGACTCCGTGGTGCAAGTTGCGTCGACCCTCGACGCTGGAATAACTGCACCATTCAACTTGCACCACGGAGTCCACCCACCGTTCTGGAGTCTGAAGATGTTTCTTAAATAGAATCGAAATTTTAATTTTAAAGATCGCTGATAATGTTTTCAAAAATTTTGTATCCCATATTGATGTGAGGGTACATGCGCAGTAAACAGTGGCACTTTGTAGCACATGTGTTTCGGGGCGGTTTTCTCAACTTATCACCAATACTGCGGACTTACAGATCTGTGTCGTGTGTGTTTCCTATGTACCTATGCTAGTAGCGCCAGTTCTGTGTAGTGCCACGTTGTGTGGCACCACATTCTGCAATTATCCATAATTTATGAGCATGAGTGTGTACAGAGAACAACAGCGGTCCTATCGCACTGCACTGGGGCACTCTTCACGATACCATTCTCTTTGACTGGTACTCGCCGTCGAGAACAACATACTGGGTTCTATTATTTAAGAATTCTTTGAGCCACTCACTTATCTGTGAACTTATTCCATATGCTCGTATCTTCGTTAACAACCTGCAGTTGGGCACCGTCTCAAATGCTTTCCGAAATGTAGAAGTATGGAGCTATGCTCAACAATCAAGTTTACTACCGTGAAGTCCACGTGACTCCAAGAAATCTCACGTAATTCCGATAAATCTCTCTTTCTACAATATACTTAGTATCAGTACAATTCACTGTACTTAAATCAAATTGATTCTTTTCACAATACTCGGCGCTCTAATTTCACGCATTTCTCATATGTAGGCATTACAGTACGAAGACAAATCCACGCAACGAGAGTGCTCAACGCTGACAGTGGAAGCTCAATGATGACTACCGATGGAAAAGAACAGTTCCACCACCCTCACTAAACAAAACAGTACGCAATGCACTTACACATTATTGTATACATGTGAGTCAACTGTCCAAGTTGAAGAACAGGATGTGAAAGGAAACATATGCAGATGAAAAAATACTAGATGATGAAGATGCTGTATCACACTACCTTCGTACTGCTCTAATGTAACATTCAAACTATTGTATTCAGATAGAATCCACACTATGTTGAACCTACGAGGAATGCTGTATACCTGTTTTTTTAGTGTAATCTGACGTCGAGTACAGAGTAGGGAGGGCAAAAAGGAGAAAATATATGATTACTACAATTAACTTTAGTATCTCAAAAGGTAATAGCATCAATGATCTGCAGACGGAAGCCAAGCTGTCGTCAGTGAAGTACTACGAGTTCAAATTATATTTGAAAGAAAGATCGAGAGCAGTGCAAAGAAGAAAACGCAAAATTTGTATGGCTTCATAGGCCTCACATCTACAGTGTTACTACAATGTTTCAGAATTTATGAGATGGCCGCTGGCGAAAAATGCATCCTAGACTTGGCCGTCTGCTTGTAAGACTTCCGGTACGCAAAGAAAATGTGTGGGTGCCAGGATCGGCACCTCTGAAGCCTTGTCGTATATCCGCCCACGTTTGAGGGGTTGCTGGCCAGGGTCTCTTGCACTCTGTGCACTGGAGACTAGTAATTCTCTAAAAATCCTTTCTGCCGCTGACTTCGGAAAAATGAGAACTTCCTGTCCTTCTTCCACATCTTTGATCTCCATATTTACTGTGCTGATTTCCAATACGATGTAATTAATAGTCATCGGAAGGACAGTGAAACTACCTTTCGCCGGGATTAAAGGAGAAGTGTCGACATTAAAAGCGCAAAAAGAATGCTGTTTCTAAACTAATAGGAAAGAGTGGACAGGAGGAAATACATTAAGGGGATCAACTACGGTTAGGACTATCTGCTGAAGTGACAGAAGAAGATGTCGTTGTCTATTTGGAAGACATATGGAATCCAGTAGTAGACTCAGCGGTTGGAAGAGAAAACTAATCAAAATGGACAGATAATATTCCTAGGTAATTTCTAACATTACTGAGGCAAGTGACAACCAAACGTTTCTTCAAGTTAGTGCGTAGTATCCATAAGATAGAAGAGCTACAGGAATATCATCCTCAAAATCCGCAAGGCAGTAAACACAGATTACGTGAGAACAATCGCACAGTCAGCCTAAAAGCCCATGCATGCAAGCTGATAACAAGAACAACATGCTCGAAATGGAAAAAAAAAACTCAGAATCGATTAGGAGACGAACAGTTTGGTTTTAGGATAGGTCCCGGCATTTGACAAGCAGTTATGACGCACCTGATAATGGAAGCAATATTGAAGTAGTAACAAGATGTTTTTATTATATTTCTTTCCCTAGAAGAAGAATGCGGCAACGTAAAATGCTTCAAGATGTTAGAAAGTGACGGAATAATTGGTATAAATTATACGAAAAGACGGTTAATGCATAATATGTACAAGAATCCAGAGAGAGCGATCAGAATAGAATACTGGAGAGAAGTTCTCTAATCAAAAAAGGAATAAGATACGGATGCTGTCTGCTACTCACCCCGTGCGTGGAAGTAGCAACGACGGAAGTAAAATTAAGGTTAAAGTGTGGGATTAACTTTAAAGGTGAAATGGCATCAATGATAATATCTGTGGATACATTTTTATTGTATTTTATAGTAACTTTGGTGTATGTCCTTTGGATTTTTTCCTGTGGATATATGATGAAGGTTACAGTGTAACTAATTAAATTCCCTCCCTCTGTCCTTCCCTTCCCCCTCCTCTCGTATCTTCCAGCGTTTTACATCATTTACGTATTCCACCTCCTTTCCTCTCTCCGTCCATTTTCTTCACTTACGGGCGACGTACTTCAGTTATTTTATATTTGTCCTGATTCATTGGTTTCCACACAAATTTTTTGGGTGATAACCAAATAAAGCGCCGTGTGTTTGGCCTGTATACTACCACAAGAGTACGAAGTCCCTCTTTTGTATATCAATACTTTATTAAATTAGGCATTTTCTACTTATTTCAGTGCTATTATTTCCCGCACTGTCGCAAACTTATCGCGCTCATACATGTATTGCCCTCTGATGGAGCTCTACCCCATTGACACCGTGATGTATGAGGATTCCCTTCCTTAGCGCTTGATCGGTCGCAGAGGACTTGAGGACCTATCTCTGCACTTCTGATCTAATCTCACACCCTGCGCCTATTTCTTATGGGGTTATGTGAAGGAAGCTGTTTACGTCCCGCCTCTACCAACCATTCTGACCGGTCAACAGAACCGGTTCACTGCTGCCGTGCAGTCAGTAACAGCAGATACGCTTTTGCGTGTGTGGGACGAGTTTGGCTACCGCGTCGATGTTTGCCTCGCAGCCAACGGTGCCCACTTTGAACATTTATCACATTTCTAATTGTTAAATAAGTATTAAAATCTAATTAGTCACAAATTATTACAAATTATTAAATCGATATCAAACATTAGGGAAAAACTCTGAAACTTCCTCTTTTCATTGGTACAAAGCTGGTACATTTTGGATTTGAATAAATACGAAGTTTCGAATAACCCTGTATATACTACAGGACGCCGCTAGACAGTGGATGATTGGAAACGAGTGATTTACAATGATTAATGGGAAACCGATGGAAGTGTCTGAATTTGGCAAATGCCTGGAGAACGTTACCTACCAGCATGTGTATTTCTGGCAGTGCAGTACAAAGGAGTTGATGCAGTATGGGAGTGTCTTTGTGGTAAACTTAAGAAGACGCTAGATGAAAAACACATCTTAGAGGATTGTGTGCTGCTCACACCAGAGGAAACGTTCGGTGACGATGATTGTATCAGCATGTCGTAAAACACCATCTGTGATGCAGTGATTTGTGGACTATCAATTCCTGAAATTGACAAGCTTGTGCAGAGTCCCTACTTGAACCTCATGGGACACCTATGGGAAGTGTAGTGTTGGCAGAAGAGCCAACACTGTGTTTCTAGAGGAGGCCGAAATGCACGCGTTTAATTACACGCTGACTGGCGTGACGTCTGGAACAGGACAATATCTTGAGAATTGCAAATAAAGTACGTAGATGGTGTAATACTTAACTTTAATCCACAATTGTAGAACATCTCTCTTGATGATACATGCTTCACATAATAAATATCAATTGAACACGGCGCCTTGCTAGGTCGTAGCAAATGACGTAGCTGAAGGCTATGCTAACTATCGTCTCGGCAAATGAGAGCGTAGTTGTCAGTGAACCTTTGCTATGAACGTCGGCTGTACAACTGGGGCGAGTGCCAGGACGTCTCTCTAGACCTGCCGTGTGGTGGCGCTCGGTCTGCAATTACTGACAGTGGCGACACGCGGGTCCGGCGTATACTAATGGACCGCGGCCGATTTAGAGGCTACCACCTAGCAAGTGTGGTGTCTGGCGGTGACACCACAGGAAGAGTTGAAGCGTCCACTTCGAACCAGACTCCGGTGTTCGACATCACTACCTTCTCTGGTTTCAGCTCTTGAGGAAGTATGAGCTGCCATTCGTCCACAGACATTCAGGAACCTCATTGAACGTGTCCCCAACAGAGCTCAAGCCTTCATAAAGGCGACTGGTGGTCACACTAATAGGTTTCACCAACTGCGACATGGCCGCGTATACAAGCAGTGATCCAATACTGTCAAATGTTTTTTATTCCAGTCTTTGATCACAATATGAATTCTTTAGACGATGACCGGTTTCATTCCGTAATGACCATCCTCAGATCTTTTTTAAGGACATGGTGAAAATGACCATCCTCAGATCTTTTTTAAGGACATGGTGAAAAAAAGATCTGAGGATGGTCATTACGGACTGAAACCGGTCATCGTCTAAAGAATTCATATTGTGATCAAAGACTGGAATAAAAAACATTTGACACTAATAGGTGTGCCCTTATTTTTGATCAGATGTTGTATTTGTAGATGAGGTGGAACTGTTACTTCATTGAGAAAATCGCCTCATTTTCCCTCTCTCTGGTTGTTCTTCACACGTTATTAAGCTGAATGGCGTCGAGTTGATCTGTAAACGGCTTGTTGTGAAAGAGCTCCGCAGTACTTGCGTTTCCCCTTATTGCAGAGCGACATTGCTCATTCCACCACAATACAGACATTCTACATCTGTAGTGCACCGTATAGTGCACAGCCGAGAGTACCCTGCATTCCTGTTAATCATCCCCTTTCCTGCTCCATACGCAAATGGAGCAACGAGAAAGTGACCTTTCACTCCGCACGTTCCCTAGTTTCTCTTGTCTTCGAGGTCCTTATTCGAAATGTGCGTTGGCGGCTATAGAATCGTACTGAAGGAGGCCGAAAATGCTGATTCTTCAAATTTTCTGAGTAGGGTTTCGCGAAAAAAACGTTGTCCTTAGAGAAAAAATTGGCTCGTCAGTATCCAGCGCAGAAAGCGTGGGTTCAACGAAGCAGCACACAGATCACACTGGACGCGTCTCCTGAGATTGTCGACGTTTGTTTGTCACTATCGTAGGGTAATGTGTGTGGACCGAAAACCACTGATGCGACGAGCATCTTTTCCACTCTCCCCCCCCCCCCCCACCGCCCAACGGTACCACCTGTTACCTGTTCTGCGTGACAAAAAACAGAGTTAACGTTACTATTAACTTAACGAGCTGCACATATGCACGATATAATGAGACAATGTATGAAGAGATATTTGAATGCGAATATTAACTTCTTCAGATCTAGTTAAGCTTATGAAGTCCATTTAGGAATGTGGCTTGGAAACTACGACTATTTGATGTAAAAGAGACATCAAAACAATACCTTCCTCCAGGAGGCGTTTCGAGGGCTTACTCCCACATCTTCAGATTGATCAGCAGATTACAATTTCATCTGCTGGATGTGGCCAGCTGTCTGTTTTGACTTTCAATTCGCAACAAATTGGTTATAATTTGTCACTTGTTACCCTTATATCGCACTGAAATTATAAATTTAAAGAATAATAAAGTTACTTACAAGATGTTTTCTATGAAAACTAGCTCTCTGCGTATTTATATACATTCCCATCATTAAATGGTGCAAAAACACGAAACAACAGCACGCACGCTCCATATACTGTACAGATTTAGAAATACAGTGACCTGTAAGTCAGAGATCATTGCCAGCCTACATTACAAATCATTGATAGAGAAAACCTTTAGGTTAAGGTTCGTCCAGTCGTACCCCTTATGAGAGAATTATTGTTTGCTAGAGTAAGTTTGTTTTGCGTAGAATGACACTTTATTTTTTAATCTATCAAGCAGCTTCCACATAAATGGAAAAATCTTTTCTCAAAACGAGTTTTCAACGTTCTTCAGATATGTATCTTTGGTAGATTAAGGAGGCTGGTTTCCTAATCCGTACCCCTTATATAGTCTGTCGGTAAATTGAAGAGCGACCGAGCGAGTCCCGACTCTGGCTGCCCACCTGCGTCACTAGGCGCTTCTACGAGCTGTTTCACAACGTGGTATCTACCCGTCGTGGCGCGCGCTTTAAATCCATGGCGGCGCAGTGTACAGATACGGCGACGCCGTGTACAGATACATCCTGGCTGCGTTTATTCTTAGACAAATGCCTTAAGACAATAAGGAACACAAAAGACGATAGCTTCTTCCACAACACAACATTATAGAGTAAATAATATTGAGATAAGAATAGATTTCAGGATTCTACTACGCGTACAAATATAGAGCCGAATGCCTGCTCATGTGAATGTATTTTCCTCTATCGCTATTTGTAAAACGAACCTCATCTAATGCAATCAATCTGTAAAATTTAAGGCCTCTTCTTACTTTGTGTTTCTACTAAATGGTAGAAGTTTTCTTCTAAGAGTGTTTAAAAAGTAACCAGAAATTTATAATTTTGCTTGTTGTATTAGTCTTATTTGCATTACTTTTTTGTTACTGTCTTCGTAAACACGTATGAAAAGTATGTGTCCGATGTTATGCCTATTGGGTATTTACTCTGTTGACAGCTGTCAAAAAGGTTACATGTGCTTTGGTAGCATTAACGATTATTTGTTTTGTATAAAAATAGATTAGAGAATCTGTATTAAATTTCGTTACAAGAATGGAATAAAGTGTATGAAATTTTTAGAAATGTTAAATATTGCTTTTGGTTAGTCAGTTATCGGTAAACAAAGGGCATACAAGTAGCATAAACATTTCAAAACAGGCCTTAAAGCACAGCAGTTTCACAAGCATGGATGAGATCCCGAGGAAACAGTTCCTAGTGTTTCGGGAATTGGAAAAAGCACTGGCGTAAGCGTATAGTATGAAATAGGGAATATTTTGAAGAGGCTAACATTGCTGTAGATTAACAAATAAAGTTCTTACAAAAAAATAAAAATTAATATGTGAACGCACCTCATAACTTCACAGAATCCCTACTGCGAACCTTGCAGAACTAACACTGCTGGAAGAAGGGGTCTTCTTCTCTACTTATGTATCGGAACCAGGAACTGTAACGCTCCTTAAGCACTTGTCCGCGATTCACGTCCCGCTCTCATAGCTTTACTTCCGTCAGTACCTCATCTCCTACCTTCCATACTGCAAGCTTTTTACTTAGTAGTCCAGAATCGGTATACATGTTTCGAAGGAAATTTCAGCAGTGTTTAGAATAGCTATTGCGCATATGCTTTAAGCAATATGTCTTAGAATCAGGTGAGTAGTAACCGAGATGGAGATTTAGAGAGAGAATACATTCAAATGCTGCTGTTCGATAAGCATCAACGATTTTACATGATTGTGAAACTGATTATAACGATGGGTTTCCTCCCAAAATTATTAGTTTTCCTTCGTGGCGATTCCAGTTAACCAAGCGCCTTATTTTCGTGTTCCTTCCTTATACGTCCTATTGTGGTGAGGCTGACGTTTGTATAAATTGCAGTCCTTTGTTGGGACTGCTAATATTAGCTAACAGTTCTTTTTGTGCCGCTTCCTTAACACACTTTGTAATAACATTAGAGACGATCTAACGCTCGTTACTTCACAAATACCTCCTGTTCTTCGTATTCTGCACATTTTCTTGCAATGCAGGGCGATTATCCATCTCTTCTGGACACCGAAGTATATCAGTGAATATACAGCGTTAAGTGACTGGCACTGGCATCTAACAAGGGAACCTCCCCATCGCACCCCTCTCAGATTTAGTTATAAGTTGGCACAGTGGACAGGCCTTGAGAAACTGAACACAGATCAATCAAGAAAACAGGAAGAAGTTGTGTGGAACTATGAAAAAATAAGCAAAGTATACAAACTGAGTAGTCCAGGTGCAAGATAGGCAACATCAAGGATAATGTGAGCTCAGGAGCTCCGTGGTCCCGTGGTTAGCGTGAGCAGCTGTGGTACGAAAGGTCCTTGGTTCAAGTCTTCCCTCGAGTGAAAGTTTACTTTCTTTATTTTCCAAAAGTTATGATCTGTCCGTTCGTTCATTGACGTATCTGTTCACTGTAATAAGTTTAGTGTCTGTGTTTTGCGACCGCACAGCAAAACCGTGCGATTAGTAGACGAAAGGACGCGCCTCTCCAATGGGAACCGAAAACATTTGATCGCATTGTCATAGTTCAACCGATTCCTCCACAGGAAAACACGTCTAATATATATTCTATACGACACTGGTGACGGCATGTACGTCACATGACAGGAATATGTTGTCGACCCACCTAACTTGTACGCTTGGCGAATGGGTAAAAAGATTCTTCTTCCTTTTCCGATTTAGGTTTTCTTGTGGATGTGATAATCACTCCTAAAAAAGTGATGAAAACATAAGAGTTTGTCACATGAACTTCAACAAGTGAATGCAACAGTTTCACAGTCGCACAGTTTTCCCTGTGCTCTGTCAAAACATATCTTTTGTTTCGATGTTTGTTTAGGTGTAGCGTCCCCATACTACGGCGCAGTTACCTCGCATCGGACGGACGGACGGACAGATAATAATTGTCTGAAAACAAAAAGTTAAACTTCTCACTCAAGGGAAGACTTGAACCAAGGACCTCTCGTTCGGCAGTTGCTCACGCTAACCACGGTACCACGGCGCTCCTGAACTCACACTGTCCTTGATGTAGCTTATCTTACGCATGGACTACTCAGTTTGTATATTTTGCTTATTTTTTTTCATAGTTCCACACAACTTCTTCCTGTTTTCCCGATTGATCTGTGTTCAGTTTTTCAAGGCCTATCCACTGTGCCAACTTATAACTATATCTGACGGGGGGGTGCGATGGGGAGATTCCCTTGTAAGATCTCAAGAACAGAAACGACGTGTATCACTGTACGCCGAACTACTCAGCTAGATGGGTAACGGGCAACTGATTTTGGGTGCCCCTGTAGGCCGGTGGCAGGGTTCTTCCGGGAGAGAGCACTTCCCCCACCAAAAGGGTTGCTCGCTCTTGAGTTTACAGACAGACTATAGCGTAAGTCGTACTTAGGGTAAGAAGTCAGCGATGACATAATAGATTCATGGACTAATGTGACTAAAAGTCACAATAACATATTACAAACTAAAAACGTAACCTTACTTCAGTTGTTACAAGTAATGAAATTAGCCTACACAGAGGAATCAAAATTTAATATATTAAAAAATTAAATTGCTTAAATAGAAAATTAGTTGGTTGAACACAGATATCACAAAATATTTATTAATTTTACTTTCAACACTAACGCATAGGTCATGTACCCAACCTTTACATTTCATACACTGACTCATATCTTCATCTCGATCTTCCTTACATAGCTGACATAACCAATTTATTCTGTCCTCATTTCGGTGAATCTCAAGTGGGGCATATGAAACACCTATGAAAAGGTATGAAAAAAAGCTTTTTGAGTTTCCCGTTCATCAAAAAACAAATTTCGTTGTATATGTTTATTAGTTTCAGAAATACAGACGTGCCAAATCGGATGATTCTCTCTGATACTTCCCTAATTTTTTATTTGCTTGTTGAAGCGATGCGGTAAATGATATCTCTCAGCAGGTTGGTGGATTAGTTTTCTTAATTCAGTAATAGTTATTCCGGAGAAAATAGACCGTAAATTAATTAAATGCTCCGCTAATTCATCTTGCATCTACGCTCTCATATCACTAGGTCCTCCAAATTTTGATGCTTCATTCAAACACTTGAAATAACGACGCACTGTAGGTTTTGGTATATTATATCTTCTACATGCTTCATTAAACCTAATTTTACTGCTCCGATGTCTCAGTAAAGTTTCGTCCGTGTACTCCGGCTTCCATTTATTGTACACTCTCTTCGTCATATTGATCAGCTGAAACAAACTGCTTTTACGTGAGATGTAATTTCGACCAATGCCTAAGTCGTACCAATATGACTAATGAATTCTCCACAGGTATGAGTCAGGTAGTGGACTTCTACCTTTCTAATCAGAGCTACAGGCTTAATCTTAAAGCTTTCTATCGTTTTATTATGCTTAAATGAACGGCAGGGTACCAAGAAAATATATGTGGTACAAAATAATTACTTTATCATAATTTTCTTCTCTGAAATTGCTTACAAGTGAGCGATATAATATAAGAAAAACAGTCAAATATACTTACTTTTGAATATTTTTTATGTCGCTACAGCGAGCGGTCCGCTGACTTGCTTTTGCTTACTCGTACACCCTTTTAGTTCAATTTTACGCTACTTGATGTAGCAGCTTATAAACGTGGAATCAGTTGTTAGTGGAGGACGACTTAGGCTGTGGTACGACTAACGCAACTTTACCCTAAATAAGTGTTTAAGTATTTACAGACGTCGTTTAAACGTATGTATGTATTTCAACACATTTATCTGTTAATGAATCGCTTTGGTGATTAGGGAGATGAGTTCATGTTTTCATGATTGCACACACCGCTGTCCTCTGGTTGATGGGAAAGCGTCTTCTAAGGCGAAAAAGGCAGCCTTGACATCGGCCGAAGCTGACACACGGAGCAATTTCGCAACCAAGAGAGAAGACATGGGAGGCGTAATAGTTTTATGAGCAGATCCCACCAGTCCTGCGCAGCACAGTGCGGGAACAAAGCAAGCCACCACCGCATGACCCTAACCCAACAGTGGTTCCCGGTGTGCCACTGCAACGCACTGTAGTTGACCAGCGCTTAACTGTCGCACTACACACTGCACTGTCATCCATCCTTCCACTGTCAGAGTCCGCGATGGTAGACAGTGACTCTTCAACAACATGTTTTAGAACACGGCAGTAAAGTTTTGCAGAGGCGATTTTAACCAAATTCAGGCTCGCTCTACAACACGGACGAACTACACGCGGGAGATCCCGCGTCTCCACGAACTGACAGTACAGTGTGGCATGGGTCGACTGATGACAGACTTCATTTTAATGTAAATATATATTTTCTGCGATCTCGCAAACAGTGTTCTATGACACATTTAGCGATATAGGGTGCGTGAAATTGGTCTAATAATAAGCTAACAGCACCGCACGCCATTGTCAGAGGAAGAGTTCTAGCAAACATCTGCCACAAAGTACCAAATGTAAACAAACACGTAACTCAGATACACGTCGTGTGTTACTTGGCATGATTGTCATATCAAGTGCTCATACTTTTGGCCTTCAATACTGACACTGACACGCGCTATGAAGTGATTCCAGAAAGACAATAATGTACGCTGACTCTCATCTGGACTTGTCTCTAACACACCCGTGCTATACGGCAGTTGGTCTCCGAGAGTCATCGATGTCTACTTGTAGATCTTTTGTTTCCATTTTCCCTATTGATGAAAGTACGGATATGCTGTCCAGTGAGAGCCCACTCACATTTATGCTTCCCCAACGAGCGATCCAACGACCTCCGAAAGTTTTCTTAAAAAAGTCGTCTTTAAATAGGTGTGCAGGATGGTGGGACATCCGTCATGTTGGTACTAAATGGATTGCTTTACATTAAGTGTTACGTCTTCCAAAAACTGCGGCAGCATATGTGAGGAAATGTAAATCATGGTGGCTATTTTGAGAACCATCAATTAAAATTGGGAATATGAGACAATTCTCTGTAAGCCAGGAGCACAGGCTGGGAGACCAAATAGTTTCCAGTACCGGTTCCATACACAATTTCTAATCTGTCAGGAAGTTTGAGATCAGTGCACACTCCGCTGCAGAGTGAAAATTCATTCTGGAAGCAATCACCCAGGCTTTGCGCTAAGCCATCTCTCAGTAACATGCTTTCTTCGAGGAGTGCTAGTACCGTAAGGTATGAAGGACAACTGTGCAGTATGGAAGGTAGGAGATGAGGTACTGACGGAAGTAAAGCTATGAGAGCGGGACGTGAATCGCGGACAAGTGCTTAAGGAACGTTACAGTTCCTGGTTCCGATACATAAGTAGAGAAGAAGACCCCTTCTTCCAGCAGTGTTAGTTCTGCAAGGTTCGCAGTAGGGATTCTGTGAAGTTATGAAGGTAGGAGACGAGGTACCGCCGTAAGTAAATTTGTGAGGACGGTAGAGCACTTGCCCGCGAAAGGCCAAGGTCCCGAGTTCGAGTTTTAATCTGCCAGGAAGTTTCATATCAGCGCACTCCGCTGCAGAGTGAACATTTCATTAGTAGATTCGAATGCCGGAAGCTGCATTAAATGTTCAAATGTATGTGAAATCTTACGGGACTTAACTGCTAAGGTAATCAGTCCCTAAGCTTACACACTACTTAACCTAAATTATCCTAAGGACAAACACACACATCCATGCACGAGGGAGGACTCGAACCTCCGCCGGGACCAGCCGCACAGTCCATGATTGCAGCGCCTAGACTGCTCGGCTAATCCCGCGCGGCGAAGACTGTATTACAATCAAAACAACTTCCAATTTTCCCGGTAAAAATATTAACTTAATCGAAAATTGTGAATAGTGAAGCCTAGCCCGCCGCTGTGGCCGAACGGTTCTAGGTGCTTCAATACGGAAACGCACTGCTGCTACGATCGCAGGTTCGAATCCTGCCTCGGGAATGGATGTGTGTGATGTCCTTAGGTTAGTTTGGTTTAAGTAGTTCTAAGTCTAGGGGGCTGATGACCTCCGATGTTAAGTCCCATAGTGCTTAGAGCCATCCGAACCATTTTTGATGAAGCCTATCTCTGGAATGGGCTGCGCTGTAAACGTGTCGTGTTTATGTAAATCAGCAATCTCAAACTCTTTAGTTCTACACAGTAATTTTCGATCAAGGCAGAAAACTTTGTTTGATACTGTAAATCATCAAACACTGATTGTTTCTTGAATCATAAGTTGAATAACTAATTTTCGCTTCTTTGGAGCTTTATTACACACTAATGTCGAACAGTTCTTGACCGTCAGACATCAGTCAGACTACTCATATATAATCTCATTAGAACTTGGACAGTTAACACAACGATATTCATTTATTTTTCAGTTACCATACTTTTCGTAATTAATTCAACTGAGTGCCGAGAACGGCTACAGTTTCCGGCATAATCGTCTTCTCGCGGTGGCCATCGGTTACTATGTGGCAGTGTTCGGCTTATTAACCCAGGTGGCAGCGCCGAAGGTGGTGGCGTCCGCCCACTGTGGAACTGTTCGTCACGACATGAAACGAACGAAAACAAACATTTATGAACAAAAATTACAAGAACAACACATTCAAATGAGAAAACAAATTCGGAATCAAATAACTTAACAGCTATAGTACCATTAACCTATCTTCTCACCTGCACACACTGGGATAGTGAAAAGAGTCCTTGTGTAACTGGCACTAATTTCCGTTAACACCACGTCTACCGACTGAGCTCTCCAAGCACGACTCGCGGTCCGCCGTCACAGCTTTACCTCGTCTCCTACCTTCCAAACTTCACAGAAGTTCTCCTGCATAACTTGCGGGACTAGCGCTCCAGTAAGACATGACTAAGCAACAGCCTGAGGTACTGTTCCAGAATGAATTTTCACTTCCCCCCGCTTCTCATTTGCATTCTACCAGTCTTCTTCTTCTTATTTTTCTTCTTCTACTTCTTACCCTTAATCCCTTATAGTATGGTGTCCGCTGTACTCAAGGTTTAAGAATTTTATTGTATTTTAACGTTTCGTCCGGTTGGTCTTCTGGTCGCCTCAGTCGTCACTTACCTTGCGAGAAAACCCATGTGCAACTCCTCTCTGTCAATTGCGTAAAGTTTGTTCTGTGTCATCATATGTTACCTGTTTACACATCTTTTTTTCTGAGACGGAAATTGAGGAGCAACGTAGCGTTTCCTAAGGGCGCGTGGGAAACCGCCTACAAACCAACTGTCTCACCGGTGCTCCAACCAACCACGATCGTTAATAAGTTCCGCGTATTCTATCCATCTGACTCGGATTGCTGTCTCGCTAGTCAGGGCGCTGCGTATACGTTACACGAGCAGGTTTCATTTCTTCGCTGATCTCCACCGCATTGAGTCTGAGGCTTTGAATTTCCCTTTTCGAATTTTCTAGCTTCTCTACCACCTTCAAATTTCTGACATTCCACGCTCCGTTTCGTGGGATGTCACCTTTGCATTAATTATTCAATATTTTTCTGATGGTAACCTGGCCCCATCCCCTTGTTGGTCACCTCCCTGAGATCCGATTGGAGAACTAATTCCCTAAGCTTCAGCATTTTCATGCCGTTGGTTATTATTGATTATTCCGCCTTTTAGGGCCAGTTTCCCACCCCAAGGGCAAGAGATTGCTCTGAAAGTATGTTCGCCCGTCAGTCCTCTGTGTGAAGGCCGTTGGCGTAGCGAGGGCGATTCCCGATACCGGAAGTCTTCACTGAGCACGCTCGTAATTTTTATTCAGAATTTAAGCAGTGGTTGAGTTCGAACGCGATGCCCAGGACGTTTTGATTCATAGTCAGAGAGGCTAACACTAGACTATTGTTGTGTTAGAAACTTTTATTAATGACTTACGAAGACATGAATTAAATAATAATTGTTTCCAGGTTCCAATAAGCGCCCAACAAAGCTGATTTGCTTAAATATCGTCTTTTTTTCAATACCGGAAGATAATTCTTGTTATGTACCCCTAAGAACAACTCTGACGGTTCCTTCCGCGTTTTTATCATCTGTACTGTGCTGGTGTCCGCTAAAAGGTTCGTCATGGATGAATGTATATGTATTGACAACGTATTACAGCTGCAGCTTAGTATGAATATTTTATGTGTCATAGACAATCACTGGTAAGCTGAACCGCTACAGATTATACATATTGTTTGGATGAGCAAACACGTACACAAATAATTTTGAAACTCACGATTAATTGTTTGCCACAAAACGTATGTCACGTATTTTGCCCAAATGATATATGCACGGGTGCGTTGTACATGAAGGTGAGCTCTCTACAGCTGAGGATGAGCATACATTTGAGCGAAAGGGATTAAAAGTATCAACTGATAGTGTACTCTCGGGTGTAGAGCACATTTGTTTCCATTTTATGCTAAATATTTCGAAAACCGACCCATTCGTCTTCTTCGGCTGCTGCATGTTCCGCTAAAGAGTGTACCCGCTGTCAGGACTCCAAACCGTCGGGCTTTTTTAGAAAAGTGACTAAAACACGGTATATGGAACTCCAAAGGCAGCAGGGAGAATGGAATGAAACAGGGTTGTAGCATACGATCCAGTGTTCTTCATTTCATACATAGAGTAAATGGTGAAGGTAACCAAGCGGAGATTAGGAACGAAAATTAAAGTTAAGGAAAAGGAAAAAGAAGCACTGAAATTTGCCGATGAGGCTATAAAGTTATCAACAAAAGTAAAACAAGGTTAATGCAACGTAGGCTAATTTGATGACGTAATCTTGAAAGAGCTAGATTTGGAAACGAGACACTGGAGTGAAATGTGGATGATAAATAGTTCAGAGAAGAAGAGAAGGTTTTAAGATGTGGCTCTAAGTAAATATGCTAAAGAGTAGATGTGTAGATGGAATAACTAATAGAAAATTACTCAATCGAATTGGGGAGAAAAAATAAATTTGTTGTATAACTTGAAGAAAATGAAGAGATTAGTTGGCAGAAAACATTCTGAGGCATCAAGCAATTGTCACTTTACGATAATGATAAAGACTGAAGCAGTGAATTAAAATTTGTACCACAGTCAAGATTCGAACCCAAGTCATCTGCTTACCATGTGTATATGGTACTCGTTGCGCTTCAATACCTCTACGGCTACCGCAGCTGCACAGATTATCCTAGTATGTCTCCCTCCCAGATACAGATTCCACTTCACGTCTCTGTCCGTAGCTGTTTCCCTTCTAATCTTGCCTCAATGTTGCCGAGGGTCTCCGATACTGGAACAGCATCTTAGTAATGAACGAAATGGGATTAAACCTGCGTGTGCGTCAGGCTTAGGTGTTATACTACTCGTATACAGTTGATGCTCCTGAAAAATACTGAGTCTCACCTTTATCTACGATAATGATGTGGGCTGAAGCAATGGAGCCTCAGTAAGCAGAAGACAAGGATTCGAATCCCAGCGCTTGTAGATATTTTAAATCACTTCTGCAGCCTATATCATTGTAGATAGAGGTGAGACTCAATATGTCTCAGGAACATCAACTGTATATCATTGTCAGTTTGATAATGGAGGGACGTGTGCGAAAAAGGAAGGTAAAACTTGTAGTGGAAGATCCAATGAACAGCAGTAAGCTGATTTAAACTGGTGTAGGCTGCAGTATTTACGCAGAGCTGACTAAGCCTGCACAGAATAGACTAGCATGGAGAGCTGCACCATACCATTCTAGAACTGATGACCATAATAATGACAACCGTCTCGTGCAATACCATAAAATGAAAGAAGAGACTCTTTATGTTCGACATTCTATGGCCTTGTGCAGTGCGTAGAAACCGCTACACTTTCAATCGCCAAAGATTATCACTAACGTAATCAAAGTTTCGTGTCTTCATTTAATTTTACATTACGATGCTTCATTATACCCAATCTGATCATATTCAACTCAGTAGCCGGTAAAAATGGAGGGACAGATATACGAAACGCGTTTCTATCAACGTCAATGGAAAACCTTACCCGACAAGCTATGAGAGACCTTACAACGTATAGCCCAAGGATAAATAAATGAGTGTATCAAAAACGGTTTGTCCAGATGGTAGTTCATTGTGGAAAATTGAAGCGTAACGTAATAAAATGTAGGCCGGAACACTTTAATTATCCTCCTGTAATGCTTCACCGAAGAAAATTTCACTTCCAACTTTAGATTCGAAAGTGAGAGGTCTAGGAGTAACTGATTTGAAGTATAACATTAAACATCCAAACATTTCTTTCGCCTGGTCTTCGGAGCTTCTGTGTCGCCGTGCAAAGCGTTAACCACGGCAGCAGCCACAATACACCCAGTCTTAGCGGTGTAGGCACGCCAACATTATTAGCGATGTATTTCTCCACAGATTTAGTCGGAAACATTTATTGGCAAATCTAGGTTAATGCTCTCCTGCTACACCACTAACTAAGCCAAATTAAGTTCACTAGCAATACATCAATCAACATGAAAAGTTAAAACTGTCACTATTTTCACATAAGTAATACGTGCTCTCTAGCAATTTAACGTTTGGAATCCGTGGTCTAGGGGCACCGTCTTAGACTGGTAATCGGAACGTCATGCTTACCGGATTCGAATCCAGCTACTGCTTAAATTACGAGTAAAAATTGTCACAGCAATGGGGTCCGAAGACTTCCGGTATAAGACGGCACCCACGTTTGGCCTACGGCCCTCTCAAAGAGGGCAGAAAAACGGAAAGAGGTTCACGGCACTCGCTTGCCCAGTGAGTGGGAAGCTGCCCCCAAAAGGAAGAAAAATCAGCAATGATCAACGGCATGAGGATGCAGAAGGCAATGGAAATCATTACATTAAGGACACAACGTGTATCGAGAAGACATGTGCCCTATAATTGAAAATGTGTAAGGATCTTTACATTCACAAATCGGATTCCGGTAGGGTACTGTCAAAGTGAAGTTGATCATGAGAAAAAGACCGAATAACCAAAGAAGGGATAACATTCTACGAGTCAGAAATTTGAATGTTGTAGGAAATCTAGTGGGGGGTCAGTGAAGTGAAACGCAAAGAAAGTAAGGATTTCCGGTCAGACGAATAGAAGGTAAATTCAGTATCGATATAAAATTGTATAACGGAATTAGGATTTGTTTTGAATAGGAAAGTAGATCACTGTGAACTACTGTGATCTGTTCAGCGACATAGAGTTTTCATCAGATTCGACAGTAAGCCAACGCCGGTAACGATAGTTCAGGTATTGATGAGAGGCAGCAGACGACGAACAGTTAGAGAATGTATATCATGATACTGGAAGGGTATTTCAGTGTGTAAAGCGAAATGAAAATCCAATAATCATGGGGAACTGGAACACGGTTATGCAGGAAGGAACTGAAGAAAAGCTCATGCGAGAAAATAGGCTTGGGAGTAGGAATGTGTGACAAGAAAGACTAATGAAGTTCTGCAATAAATTTCAGATTGCAACAGTGATTACTGTGTTCAAGAATGACAAGAGAAGGATGTATACTTAGTAAAGACCAGGAGACACGGAATGATTATAGCTGGCTAACATCAAGGTCAAGCAGAAATTCTGAAACCAGCTTTTGGATTCTAAAGCACACCCAAGATCAGATACAAACTTAAATCACGACTTAGTAATGATGAAGAGTAGACTGAAATTTAAGAGCATTCGTCCGGCTGAATCGGTATGGATTGAAGTGGGCTACTGAATTAATGAGGATAATGAGACGCGTTTGAAGTTCACTAAGTATGTAGATACCGCGACGCGAAATGTTACAGTTAGCAGTTATGTAGAAGGGAAGCGATCATTTCTAAAAAGGGTAATTACAGATGTTTGACAGTCAGACTAGATTCGAGGAGGGTAACTCCGAAGAAACCTCGGTAGCGGATAAAATACTTCAACTGACAGACGTAAGGAGAAAATACTAAAATGTTCAGGAAAAGACAGAACTGCATCAATATACGTCACTTACGAATGAAATAACTAGGAAGAGTAGCCAAGGTGAGAAAAATGTGAAGAAATCGAAAAGAAATTATCATCGGAAGGACTGACTCAGCATACAGAGAAGTGAAAACAACCAACGGTGAAATTAAAAGCAATGGTGCTAACATTAAGAGTACAACGGGAATTCCTCTCTTAAAAGTCAGAGGGAAGAGTGGATGGGTGGAGAGAGTACACTGAAGGCTTCTATGAGACTGAGGAGTTGTTGATGATTTTATAGAAGGAGAAACTGAAATCGATGAGGAAGGCAGATGATCCAATATCAGAGGCAGAAATTAAAAGTGTTCTGGAAGATCTGAGACCAAATAAAGGAGAAGGGATAGATAAAATTCCATCGGAATTTCAAAAATCACTGTGGGGATCGACAACCAAAGGACTATTCATGTTTTGATTACATACTCTTTTCCGGTGTAATGACTGATGATACTCTTCTTTGGTATGCCGCCGGACAATGCACTCACCTTGACAATATTTCAACGGACCAACTGGCCCCCATTTTCAGGTGGGTAAGCCGTAGCACAATATCGCCAGAACTGCATCAGCATACTCGGTTGAAGATGGACTTCAGCTTGTCCGCTGAAATATTTTGTCAAGATGACTATATTATCCGGTTGCATACCAGAGACGAGAATCATCATGGCATTTTCAGGTGGGTATGCTGTAGCACAATATCGCCAGAACTGCATCAGCATACTCGTGTGAAGACGGCGTTCAGCTTTTCCGTTGAAATATTTTATCAAGATGACTATATTATCCGGCTGCATATCAGAGACGAGTATCAACATGACTATTCACGATGGTGTGCAAAATTATGAGACTGGCGATATGCCATCAGACTTTATGAAAATGACCATCCACACAATTCCGAATACTGAAAGGGCAGACAGCAGCGAAAATTAACATACAATCAGCTTAACATCTCATGCATCGAAGCTTCTGACATGAGTAACACACAGACGAATGCAGAGTAAAATTGAGGATATACTAAATGACGATACATTTGACTTTAGGGGAGATATAAGGTATCAGAGAGGCAGTACTCGTGGTCCGCTTGACAATGCAAGCAAACTGGAGAAAAATCAACATATTCTGATAGGATTTGCCAATCTAGAAAAAGTTCTCAACATTGTGAAACTGTGCAAGATGTTCGAAATTCCGAGACATAAGATTAAGCTACTGTGAAAACGGGTTGCATACATCAAGAACCAAGATGGAACATTAAGATTGGATGGCCAAGAGCTAAGTGCTCGAATTAAAAAGGGTGTACGGCAGGGATGCAGTCTCTCACCTCTACTGTTCAATCTCTCCGTCGAAGTAGCAGTGACGGAAAAAAAGGAAAGGTTCAAGAACAGAATTAAAATGCAAGGTGAATGGATATCAGCCATAAGATTCACTGATGACATTACTACACGCAGTGAAGTTGAAGATGAATACAGGATCCGGTGAATCGAATGAACTATCTAATAAGTACATAATACTGATTGAGAGGAAATAGGGAAAGAATAAAAGTAATAAGAATTAGCAGAAATGAGAATAGCGAGAAACAGGTCACCACTAAGTTGACGAAGTTAAGGAAATACCACTCCCTTGGAAACAAAGTAAACGTGAGGGACGGAAAAAGGAGGACATAGGAAGCAGACCAGCACAAACAAAGCCAAGAGAAGACTCCTGGCATCTGATCTAAGCCTCAATTTGAGGAAGAAATATCTGACAATGAGTTTTGTAATCATATTTCGATACATCAACGACCTTCAAACAATATTTCATAAAAATTCAAAGGCAGTCTTGCTCGCATATCTGTCGACTAACGCCCACGCCTCACACGTATGGGTCCGGCTCGCGTGGCCCCCCCCACCGGATGTTCGAGTCCTCTCTCGGGCATGGGTGTGTGTGTTGTTCTTAGCATGGGTTAGTTTAAGGTAGTTTAAGTAGCGTGTAAGTCTAGGGACCGATGACTTCTGGAGTTTGGCCCCTTAACGACTCACACACATTTGAACAGTTTTTGGTTTCGGCTCCGTGTCACTGACAACTCCCGCCGCCACGTGAGTATGGTCCGATGACGCAAAACAGACTGAAACCGGTCACGATTTTAAATAATTGTATAGATGCGATCAAAGCTTCCTTTTAATTTTATTCAGTTGCTCAGAACGTATCTTTGGTGCATGGTGCATTGCATTGGATGGTTGCACGGTGAACTACATTGGATGGTATTGAATCATGGATAATATGAAAGTTGAACAGAAGAGATGTGTCAGAAGAGATGTGCTGCTACAGAATACTGTTTAAGATAAGATGGACTGACAGGGTAAGGAACGAGTGGATTCGCAGCAGAATCGGAGGAGAAAGGAACATACGGGAAACACTGACTAGGAGAAGGGACAGGATGATATATCATGTGATAAGGCATTAGGGAATATTCTCCTTAGCAAAAGAGGTAACTGTAGAGGGTAAAAACCGTAGGGAAGGCAGAGATACTTCAAGCAAATAACTGAGGACGTAGGCTGCACGTGCTACTCTGAAATGAAAAGTTTGGTGCAGGAAAGGAATACGAGGCGAACAGAGTCAAAGTAGTCATAAGAGTGACGACTCAAGAAAAAATAAATCTAAAAAAAAGTTTAAAAAATTAAACCATTCTTGGTATACTACCCAATTTTCAACCTCTTCTAAGCTGAATGACAGCTTTAATCTGCTTTTGATCACATAATCCTAAATGGAATTCCCTTGTAATGCTCCGATAATTTCATCTAGAACGATGTTCTGTTGTTTATAAAATAATCACGAGTAGCTATACGTGCAATTATGTAGATTGGGTTCAAAATGGCTCTGAGCACTATTGGACTTAACATCTATGGTCATCAGTCCCCTAGAACTTAGAACTACTTAAACTTAACTAACCTAAGGACATCACACAACAACCAGTCATCACGAGGCTGAGAAAATCCCTGACCCCGCCGGGAATCTAACCCGGGAACCCGGGCGCGGGAAGCAAGAACGTTACCACACGACCACAAGCTGCGGACTATGTAGATTGGAAACAGCTACATCTCACCCTTACGCAACCTCAGCTATCCTACTTTGTTAGTCACAGACTTGTTGGGAGATCCAACGCTTATGCTGGCACTGAATCAGGTCGTTACGAAAGCTGCCGATTATCGGTAAATTCTCCATTACGATCCGTTGTCAAGTACGTCGGATTTTATAGTGGCCGATGCGACAATTTAATCTGCAATTCACGTTAACAAATTGCCAATTAACACAACGTTTTATAGCAGAGATATAAAATTCGTTACAGAGACTATTCTATCAGCACAGAAAGCACTTTAATCTGCATGCGTTCTGTTATTATATTTAGCTGACTGCTGATATTCTGAGGACCTTTCTAAATTACACAGATAAAGGTAAGCAAAGGTGATTTTATTTGCTTTATTTTCGAAATATCACTTATTTTCATATGCTAAATAAATGTTTCACTGTTATAGCGAGAGCTAAACGTCAATCGAACTGCCAAAGTTTCGTGATGAAACAGTAAAAAGCCTGCTTAGAAAATTTTCGTAATACTTTTGCATTCTCTAAAGCAAAAATGGTTCAAATGTCACTGAGCACTATGGGACTTAACTTCCGAGGTCATCAGTCCCCTAGAAATTAGAACTACTTAAACCTAACTAACTTAAGGACATCACACACACATCCATGCCCGTGTCAGAATTCGAACCTGCGACCGTAGCGGTCGCGCGGTTCCAGACTGTAGCGCCTAGAACCGCTCGGCCACTCCGGCCGGCTCTCTAAAGCACTTTATCTTTTATTCCAGTAGTGGATCCTGAGCCAATTTTAAATCATTTAATAAGTTTTCGAAGCGTCCTCAATAAATCCAATAAGTATTTAACGGTTCCACGTTATGAGGGAAGATTCTCGAAATCTTTAGTTACGAGTAAGTTTCAAATGGTTGAAATGGCTCTAAGCACTACGGGACTTAACATCTGAGGTCATCAGTCACCTATACTTAGAACTACTTAAACCTAACGAACCTAAGGACATCACACATACCCATGCCCGAGGCAGGGTTCGAACCTGCGGCCGTAGCAGCAGCGCGGTTCCGGACTCAAGCGCCTAGAACCGCTCGGTCACTTCGGCCGGCTACGAGTATGGAACAAGATCTTGATACCAGTACTCAGATCGCTTTGAAAATCAAGCAAAAGTGATGTTTATAGAAATTAACTTAACCTTCATTGTTATTTTGTTCCTTTTCTTCAAAAACATTTTCTGTCCTTTAAAAATCTGAAATCACAGACGCTGTCGCAGATCACCTTTCAAATGTCATGTCAGTGCTCTCTCAATACGACAATTTCTAAAGGCGAAGAACAATGATGTTTATAATGTTTTCCGAGATACAGACGTTAATACTGACATAAAACAAGAGTTTTTACATAACATGTTATCTCAGTCATCAGAAACTCGTAACGGCGGTAGCGAAATCAATGAATGCGTTAGTGGATGTCTGAAAATTTCGGAATGTTGAGGGCGACGTAACACAGGGGGACTCTATTATGAACAGAGAATGTCGAAACGTAGCATACTGATTTTTATGGAATAACTGAATCTTCTATCATGGTCCAGGTTAAAACACGAAGGAAGGCTAGGATTTCTCATGAAATTTTCCCAGGTAGGAAAAAGATGGAAAAGACGACGACCATTGCCCCATTCTTATATACAAACAGTTAAGACATTCAGTACACAGAAACGATTGTAAACATGAATATGGAAAACTGAAAAGAGAAAGTGTGTCTCGATACTCCTAGACACCAGTGCAGTCTTATCAATAATTAAAATTTTGAAAACGGAAAATGTTGTGAAAGGTTATGGTTGTTAGAGCATTAATCTACACTAAATACTGTAAGATACGAGCTTCATGCTTCGACATATGTATCCTAAATCTGCCATACATCAACAAGAGCAACATGTCTATTCCGAGCTACCCGTGTCTGTTTTTGTTACCTGAAGTCTTGAATACCTTGTAATCACAGCTGTCACTAAACACAAGATTCAAGAGCTAAGTAGCTAATCGAGGAACCGGTAATGGGTGATTTTAGAATAATACGTTCACTGCCGGCACGGTAGTTCAGCGTGTTCGGTCAGAGAGCCGGTTGGCCTCTGTAATAAAAACTGAGTGGATCAACTTGAACGGAAGTCATGTGATGTCCGCAACGACCAAACACAACGATCAACAACGAATAAAATGCAAAAAAAAAAGTTGGGAGAGAACTTGCCCGCGAAAGGCAAATGTCCTGAGCTCGGGCCGCAGTCCGGCACACAGTGTTAATCTGCCAGGAAGTTTCATACACTCTTTTGGCAAATAATTCGTAATAAGTATATGAATTGTGTCCCTGTAAGCGCAACTGTTTTTTCCAAATCTACGACCTACTATAAGAAAAGTGCTGTAATTTCTCAAATATCGTTTACAACTACTTTATACACCACGAGGCAAATATGTGAAGCAGCCACAAGGCGAAGAGGAAACGAAATTAAACTTCATTGGATGGGAGAGTGTATATGAGGACAATCAATAAGTAATGCACCACATTTTTCTTTTTTTTCTGAAAACAGGTTCGTTTTATTCAGGATTTCAATACATCACATTATTTCCCCTCTTTTGGCTACAAAATTCTAATTTTCAACACAATCTCCGTTTCATTAGACGGCCTTAGGCCACCTTACTGGGAGGTCCTGCATGCCCGCTTGGTACCACTCTACTGGTCGACGTCCGAACCAAGATCTTGATGCGGAGTAGGGCGCGGCTAGAGGAGCCATGTCCCGGATTGCGCGGCCCCTCGCGCATAAGTGTGTGTGTGTGTGTGAGTTCTTCTTAGTATAAGTTAGTTTAAGTAATGTGTAAGTCTAGGGACCGATGACCTCAGCAGTTTGGTCCCTTAGGAATTCACACACACACACACACACACACACACACACACACACACACACACACACACAAAATGTCATGCTCCAATACTAACCTTCCCATCATCCACGTACTGCTGACCGTCAAGTGCATCCTTTATTGTATCATGCATGTGGAGGTCGAAAGATGTGTGATCCGGGCTGCAAGGTGGATGAGGAGGAACAGTCAAATAAAGTTTTGTGAGTTCCTCTCGGGTGCGCGAACTTGTGTGAGGCCTTGCGCTGTCATGGGGGAGGAGAAGTTCGTTTGCATTTTTGTGGCAACGAACACGCTGAAGTTGTTCCTTCAGTTTCCTGAGGGAAGCACAGTGCACTTCCTAGTTTATCGGTGCACCGTGAGGGAAGACGCCAAACAGAACGACCTTCAGAATCGCGGAAAACTTTACTGGCTGAAGGTGCGGCTTTGAACTTTTTCTTCGGCGGAGAGATAGTACGGTGCCGCTCCATGGGTTTCAGTTTTGTTTACGATTCGAAGTTATGAACTCATGTTTCATCGCCTGTGACGATCAGTAAAAAACTGTCACGATCAGCCTAGTAGCGCCCAATAAATTTCTCACAGATGGTCCTTCAGTGCTCTTTATTATCTTCTTTTAGGCGGCGAGGAACCCGGCGTGAACACGCACTGGACTACCGCACTGGTGGACGAGCATGTCAGCACCACGTCCAATTGTGCACCGAGGCGTTTGATTGCCACCTGTCGATCACCTCGAATGAGAGTGTCCACACGTTCAGACATTTCATGAGCCACAGCTGTGTGCAGCCAGTCGGCACGCAGGAGATTGGACAGGTTCCGCAGGAACACCTTGGTGCAATGATGAAATACGCCACGCCCAATGACCCACCGTGCTTTTGTTTATTGACACGTTCCCATAGACTTTCTGCAAGTGCCTACGAATATCTACAATGCTCGGGTCTCCCGCACCTGGAACACACCTCCATTACAGACGCTACTTTGAAGGCTACTTATAGCACCGCCAGCTGTCGAAATCTCATGAAATTAGAGGGGTTGAAGCGGGAATATTCCACGGTACCCAACAAAAATTCCGCATTTTTTTCAACGAAATTGGCAGAGAAAAGAAGTGCGTTGCACTGCGTATTGAGCGCCCCTCGTAATACTGTTGCAGTGGTTATAAAATAGAGAGAACTATACAAACAAATTCACAATATTACCCAATTTATCAATATAAAGTGGCATTCCCTCTGGTCTGTATCATGCACTGATTCGGTTGGAAAGGTGTCAAAAGATCGTTGTACCCTCTCTTGAGGCAAGCTTTTGTAACTAGTCCTACATATTCTGGATACTAGCACATACTGGCATTGGGACTGAGTTGACATTCAAGGATCTTTTCGTTTTCATTTATTACACGTCCACTTTCACCGATGATCCGAAATATTAGGACCACTGTTCAGACAGGACTGAGTCTCGCATGGTGGCGTTGCCAACTCGAGACGAAGGAACTACAAATATATAAGCGAACCAGCTATGAATGCGAAGTCATTCTAGCGACGCTACGGGTCGCAAATGGGTAAACCCACTGAAGAGATTTTGTTAAAAGCTAGATTGTTATGGTCCGACGGATGGAAACATGTATCCCGGAAACGGCGACGACGAACGGCAGTTCTCGTGCTGTTGTCGTGAACACCTGTGGAAAGTAGGTGAAGGACGATGAAATCACGAGCAGGAGACGAGGATTGCGCGCTCTATAAACTGAGATAGACTGAGGTTTGTGGCAGATCTGACAACGGTGTACAACCCCAGGTTAGGTACATGTGTTTCGGAGCACAACATTAGGTTCACATTGCTGAATGTCGGCTCCGCAAGAGACAACCACTCTGTGTTACCAGGTTGACCGAACGACACGGTCAATTGCAAGTGCAGTGGTAACGGATCGTCGAGATTCAACATTGGATCAATGTAAACGTATCGTTCGACAGGATGAATCCCTTTTCTCATTACACCAGGTAGATGGGCGTGACTGGATACGCCGTCATCGAATCTAACGGCTTCGAGCGAAAGGAGCACCACGCCACGGACACAGGCCAGTAGAGGCTGAATTGTACTATGGGGACATTATGCTGGGCCATATGAAATGTATTCGCAGTTGCGAATATGGACAGCTATTCGCTGTATAATGGAATGACGGCAATGAACATCTGTGCCTGACCAGGACTCGAACTAGAATTTCCCGCTTACCGCGAGCGATCACCTTACCATTAGACTATCCAAGCACTGCCACACCTAAACATCCATATGTCTTCAACCATTTGTCTACAATTTGCACTAGTGCATTCATTCTGTACATTTCTGTACTGGGGAGACATTTTAATTGAAAGGCACTTGCCCGGTGTCGGTGGATACATACCATATTACAGTGCCTGTGTTACTTAGAAGAATGCTTGAAGTACCGTATTTCTCTGCCGCCATCTTGCGAGCGACTACCAATTAAAATGTCTTCCTTGTATAGAAATGTACATAATACATGTACGAGTGGAAGTTGTAGACACATCGTTAACGACATATGGAAGTTTGGGTCTGATCGTAAGTCGTGCTCAGATAGTCTAATGGTAAAACGAACGCTCGCAATAAGCTAGAAATTAGAAATTCGGGTTCGAGTCCTGGTCCGCTAGAAATTTACATTGTAGTCATTTCATTATACGTCTTGTGATTGTCCACATTCGCAGCATATATTTCATAGCGTCTGTAGTCGCCGCAGTGCCCGTATGCATCACAATTCGGAGTAACACAGGCACAGTAATATCGTATTTTGTGCTTGACGTCCTTCTCAAGGCCAACGGATCTTCTAGCGGGGTAATGTTCCGTATCGCAACGCCATAATGGTGTAACAACGGTTGAGCGTGACTGTGAAGGCACGTTTATGTCTTAGGCACCAAATTCGCTATGGCCTATACGGACTATTAACGGAGATGTTCAGAGAACTCTTATAGCTTTGGCTGGAAGATGAAACTGTTCCCGCGATAACTTAAAGTAAATAAGAAAGCCGATATTCGAAGGGAACTATATGATAATTCTATAGGCATCTTGATGTAGCTTGGGTAGTTAGTATAAGAACAGGACACGAGAGATTGACACACATGCCGAGGAATATAGATAATTTTTACCTCTTCGAGGACATAGAAAGGAGTCTCTTTGATTTCTTTGCTCACCTGTCGAACTTTTTCCCATGTTCCACCTCTCCCTCCTCTCTCTCTCTCTCTCTCTCTCTCTTTCTCGCCCTCTTTCTCTCCCCTTTCTCAGAGGTACATTGTATTGCATCGCGTATCGCTAGTGACTGCGGTCGCGCTAAAATCTTTGATCATCTGGAGGCCATTCTATAGTAAAATTATCTTTGGAGCTTTTCCATATGTAAGCGAGACATACGCAGGGCAGCTGTATCTGGAGCAACTGCAGTTTAATCTTTCGTAAAGTCCAGACATGGCAAGTTCTCCGTGGAATGCCAATATAGTATGTCCAATAATCTGTTTGTGATAGCTTCTTTTACTACAGCCAACGAGGATCGGCCTTAATGGACGTATGGGTCTTGCATTGCACCGTTGTTTAACAAGGTAGTCTGATCTCACATTACGTGAGTTTTTTTTTTTCTTTTCCTTTTTGTGGATGTTGGTGAAAGCGTATATATGCATCCTATTACAACTTTGGTGAACTGCGACTTCGCATACCAACTACAGTGAATGCTTTAACTCCACGCCGGCCGGGATGGCCGAGCGGTTCTAGGCGCTACAGTCTGGAACCGCGCGACCTCTACGGTCGCAGGTTCGAATCCTGCCTCGGGCATGGATGTGTGTGATGTCCTTAGGTTAGTTAGGTTTAAGTAGTTCTGAGTTCTAGGGACTGATCACCTCAGAAGTTAAGTCCCATAGTGCTCAGAGCAATTTGAGCCCTTTAACTCCACGCATGCTGGCAGATGTAAATAACTGACTATCGCCTGGATGTTTGTCACGCGTCCGGTGGAGTGCATATTGAGCAATTTTGAAAGATAAATGAAAACTTCGAGCCCAAATATAATTGTGAAAAATACTCCGAGGAAAACTGTGCATGTTTGTAGATGACATATCTTTCGTGTCATGCGAAACGACAGCACCATTGATCTTGTTCTTGGCTGCGTACAATTTGTGTTAACGGAGTGCTACCTCTGTGAGATATGTCACTAAGTGCAATACCGCCGTGGTCGTGCTGGAGCGAGGCGCGAAAGGCGGTGGGAAGTGAGCTTGACACCAGTAGGACGAACACGTCACATGGAAGCAAGAACCGAGATTGTGGTCGGGGTGCGACGGTGTATGGCAGTGGCGAGGAATTGCTGGGGAGACACCTAGGAAAGCAGTTGACTCTAATTGTCCAAAATATTCTTCAAACCAATCGCGATCAATTGTGACCCGGTGACATGGCACATTGTTATCCATAAAAATTCAATCGTTGTTATGGAACAAGTAGCTGAACATAGCCTTTTCCAGTCAATGATCTGTTTACTTGGACCAGAGGACCCAGAATTTCCCAGAATGTTCTTCAAAACAAGAAAATGTTTACCATCCATAAAAATTCCATCGTTCTTTGGGAATATGAAGTCCACGAATGGCTGGAAAGTAAAAAACGTTGTTGACTATACTACATTTTTCCCCTTTGTTTTATGGCGTTTCCCTTCCCAGTGTTTGGTCGGACATGCTGGCATTGATGTTTTATTAATGAGAAAATCCCATCTGCACTCAATTATCCAATCCATGTTAACACAGCCCACAACATTATGGAGCCACCACCGGCTTGCACAGTGCCTTGTTGACAACTTCGTTCCATGGCTTCGTGCGGTCTATGCCACACACGTACCTTTCCATCAGCTCCTACCAACTGAAATCGGGACTCATCTGATTAGGCTACGGTTTTCCAGTCGTTTAGAATCCAACCGCTATGGTCACCAGCGCAGGACAGGTGCTGCAAGCGACGTCTTGCTGTAAGCAAATGCACTCGCGTTGGTCTTCTACTGCCATAGCCTATTAACCCATTGGTTTATAATGCCGGCCCAGAACCGGTCGCAGATTTCAAGTCCGTTATTACACTGCCGGCTGTGAGAAGGGTCGAGCAGCTACAGCTTCTTCTCAGTGTTTCTTCTTTGTTAATAGACAGCATGACATGTTACACACCACTGGAAAGCTGATAAATCCCGTAGTGCGGCCGTAATCACGTTGGAAACCTTTTCACATGAATCACCTGAGTACAAATGACAATGCACTGCCTTTTTATACTTTGTGTATGCGATACTACCATCATCTCTGTATGTGCATCTCGCTACCACATGACTTTTGACACCTCAGTGTATTGTGTATTGCACGTAGGTCACGCTAAAGTGAATACTGTGACCTGTTCATACGAGTATCAGTGTGCGCAGTGCGCGTGATTGCGTAAAAGTTAAAGGTAATTTAAAATGTTGTTACAACTGCGGATCTGTGTCGCACTCTGTGGTTTTTATATTAATTCAGTGTGGATACTGTTATTGAACCTGTGGTTCGGGAATGAGTATTGCGAACTGCTATATTCTCTTACATGAAAGAATTCTTTATCTATGTAACAAGTGCACCGATCACTTAGGTTCATTCGTCGGTAATACATTGGCAGTTCGTGATTGGTGATAGCTAGTAGAAGCCAGAAAAGTAGTAGCTAGCAGTAATTTTACTCAGTTTCCTGCCGGCCGCGGTGGTCGTGCGGTTCTAGGCGCTCCAGTCCGGAGCCGCGCTGCTGCTACGGTCGCAGGTTCGAATCCTGCCTCGGGCATGGATGTGTGTGATGTCCTTAGGTTAGTTAGGTTTAATTAGTTCTAAGTTCTAGGGGACTGATGACCACAGCAATTGAGTCCCATAGTGCTCAGAGCCATTTGAACCATTTTGAACTCAGTTTCCTGTTATAGATAGGTGAATATTTTTTTGGTATAGTAAGTTACTGTTGTCATAACTATGAAAGCCAAAGGACATATATTGTGAAGTGTTACGCAGCTGTACGAATTGCCTGTAGGGGGCCAGACTGAATTGTTTTGTAGTACTCATTTGTGTTATTTCAAGGACATATTTTGTCTTCTTGCAGAAATAATAAACATCCGATCATTTGCAAAACGGAAGGTTTATTAAAACCCCATTACCACAGTTTCTACGTTTATAGAAACGTCTTCAGAAGGAAATATTGACAGCTGGGTCACACGTTACGGCAGAGGCTGTATTTTAACTTACATCTACCACAACATGTAACCCAGTTGCCAATATTTCCTTCTCGTGAAATCGTTTTTATGAAGTTGAAACCATGACAAATGTGTTATAATAAACCTTCCATTTTGCAATTGACTGGCTGTTTATTATTCCTACAAGTACATTTCATCCTACATTCGTTGCTCCAGCCACGTACAAAATTTTAAATTTGAGACATTTTGTATTGATCAAGCACTGCTCAACTTTATACTTGCCTCGTGGATTCGGTTGTCTATAACAGTGTCTTCTGTTGTGTTGGGTGTGTGATAATCAAAAAATATTGAGCACCATGTTTTGCAACCCCCATCCCAGACCCCATTCCACCTAAATCTCATGTTCACCTTGTAAAACCTAACGATTCTTTTGAAAACATAAATTTGGTAGTCCCATTCGTAAGTTAAAATTCGTCTCATGTGGTAACATCTGCTGAATGTCTTCCAAATATCCTCATATTTTGGAGATGTTTAACCCTTGTTTTACGAAATGTGCTATACTCTTCGACGGTGCTTTTAAGTGAAATCCGCTACACTGTGCACCCCTTTTCACTCAGGCATGATTCGGCATTTAATTTGTAACGTTCCGCCCGCCTGCAGCAGGTATTTCACTGTCGCTATTTCGTCCGCTGCGCACCCCCAGAGCCGCACGGCCAGCTACCAGCGCCACCCCTCCCCCCCCCCCCTCTCCCACTCCCTCACGGCACCCAGCCTTAATCAAAGTTGGGCCGTATATCTGCCGGCTTCACTCCCGACTAGCCATTAACAACAGTTTGGGTCGCAGGCAATTAAAGGTTAATTCTTTAGGCGCGCCATCTTCCCTCCAGAATCCTCTGTCTAGGCCTGCTACGTAGCTTCGTCTATTCCGGTCTTAGTATGGAAACCATTCTCTTCAGAAATCCTATTAATAAATTAATTTGTTCTGTCAGCGTATGGGCTAGCAGCATACAACAAATGGTTCAGATGGCTCTGAGCACTATGGGACTTAACTTCTAAGGTCATCATTCCCCTAGAACTTAGAACTACTTAAACCTAACTAACCTAAGGACATCACACACATCCATGACCGAGGCAGGATTCGAACATGCGACCGTAGCGGTCTTGCGGTTCCGGACTGTAGCTCCTAGAACCGCTCGGCCACCCCGGGCCGGCCAGCATACAACAAACTTAACGCATTGCCTGTTCAAAAATGGCTCATAGTCTTACAGGACACATTACTCGTCGAAGCCAGTTAAAAACATTTGCATAAATATCATAAATATATGCAGAGGAACAGGTACTTGTTTGAGATGAGGCCCACTGTACTTGTGTCCAACACTGTAAGTATTCAGAGGTGAAGCATATCGTCCTGCTGACTCTCTCAGCACATTTCTTATTGTCTGTGTTCGTCCTCCGGCTATGATACTGCTGTGATACAAAAATAATTGTCACCTACATTAGACATTTCGCATATATTCTGTTCTAAAACCTGGAACTTCTAGAACCATTAACCACGTTCATGTGTGGACAATTCTGACCACCCAGTTACTTTATCCATCCAGTTTACAGCATGTGCAAGCTTTCAGGCTTTCAGGACCACATGGAAACGGAATCCAAGACGGAATTCTAAAGATCTGCAGTTAACTCTTAATTTTATTTACGAATGTGGATAGGTTCACACAGGCAGGAATAATACATTATCGCAATGCCACATTTGTCAAGGTATTAATCCTTGAGCGAAAATGGAAGCAAGTCAGTAGGTGTGTTTTAGTATAACGGAATGGCTGTCAGTCCTGTACAACGCTGGAAAATGCAGCCGCTTTATAAGATATAAAAATTTTCACATGTTTGATGAAACTTCCTGGAATTATTCTGTACGAATAGATCGATACTACATTATAGGTGTCTGGTACAAAACCTCTACAGTCCTTAGGTGGGAGCTGGGCAGGATGTGATGATGAGGACCTAGCAACGCTCGAGAGCACCAAGATAACATCTTTCACAGTAACATATTTATTAAGCAGTAGTACAAGATTGTCTGCCAAAGCTGACAGCAGCAGACCACCATCTGTCTGACTTGCAGTTTCGCCAGCACCAGGTGTTATGTCACAGCGTGGTCATCAACCACTGGATTCTCGCAGCCAGCAGATCTACATTTCGATTTCCGGAGTGCTCTTGTTGACGTCGAAGATTTGCTCTCAAGAGACACACCCCAAGATCCATCTGAAGAACTTCCTGGCGCGCTTGGGTCAGCTCTCATCCCCTGTATAGGAGGCAGAAGACAAGAGCATAAGTGTTTGCCACAGGAATGGGATGAGCACCAACAATGGCCCTCCTCCATCTTGGAGGCGGATGACTGACAGTGTCCGGGGCATGTAGGACTGGACTCCAGCAGACCTTCAGGGTGATGGTGGCCTCCGCGCCCCATCAGCGTTGCCTCAGAAGTTGGCAGTGCCCCTGGCAGCAGCAGCGTCCTTCCAGCCATACTCATGATTCCGTAATTGCTCGAAGACAGCTAGGTATGCCAAGGGTCCTTCTAGGCTCCACACTCAATGGATGTTTGCAGCTGAAACATGAGCTGAGACTACACACTGAGTAGACGGCAATCACACTCAGAAATTCTTCATCTGTTGAGATGGGTGAGATATTTACGCTGGCACTTCCAGTCCGCTCTGCGAAGTTGGGGATGACTATGACATCATTGGCCATGCTTTTCCGTGCTGTCAGCGCTCATAGTCACTTCAGTCACTCGCAACTACACCTTTCAAAGACTCTTTCCCGCTGGTTCACCTGAATACTTATTGTTCCGTTGTAGCGATCCTTCCTTTACTCTGATTTGTCACCAGTATGACCGTATTTCTCGCCCTCCAGTATGTCATTATGCTTCACTTGCACACTTGGGCACTCAGTCGTTGCACAATGCTGTAACAACCTCCGTGTTTGCGGCAAATAGCATTTCCCTCTATCTGGCGGAATGCAGGTAACTAAATTGGCAGTTTGGCTTCTAGGAGCTGAAAGGTGTGACTTGGTCGAATTTTTTGTGTCCACCGGGGATTCTAACGTGATTTGTGTGTTTGTGTTCTCACACGCGCAAGCTCGCGCTCGCATGTGTGTATGTGTTTGTGTGTGTGTATGTTGTGTACATAGTTCCGCGTAGTCAGCGCGTACACAACTTTCCCACTAGAGCGCGCCCCGCTAAGCACAACAGCACAGGCGCAGCGCTCGTCCATCTCCGCACTACGAGATGGCGCTGCCTTAGAGACGGACCAAATTCTGCTTCCGCCGATCCGCGCATTAATATGTAACGCAGCCAATGAGATTGCTGCTAACGTAGAACCTTTTCTCCTCGCAGATCGCAATCGCGCATTGATACCTGAACGCGTGAGCTATTATAACGAGTGTACGGACCTCCAATTAGTCAGTCTGCATTAGTCTGCATTAGTCTGCATTTGTCTGTACCAGTCTATAGTCAAGTTTCAGTCTGCGCCTAATAAGATTACCATATTCCTGTACATAGCCATGAAGATAAATGAATAGACACTTTGTCAAGCATCAGAGATATGTGAGAATAAGATTAACGTACGAAGACCAAAGGAACTTCAGATTGTCAATTGTAAATAGCATCCAGAATCAAGTTAAGTAATTTTATGATTGTTATTATTTTAATAAATGTGTGTGAAAATTAATGAAGTTCTGTTTAAAGTTGGTCACCGTCAATCTGCTACTCTAAGCATGCAAGTGGTATTTCTATCGTCTGGCCTAACGGCAGAAGATAAACACGCCACGATAAGACCACGAGACATATTGCTGACACTTGCTTACTTCGCTAGAGCGACAAGTCAAATAATCTGATGGTGTGTGTACCGAAGGTCTTACAGTACGCACACCAGAGTGTATAAATCGAAAATATCGACAATATTCAATATACACTTTCAGTCATCAAGAACATTCATTCATTTCAAATATTCCGATAATTCAATTAAAGTAAGTAATTATGAGCCGTGGCGGGACCGGCGCCAGTAGTATCTCTGACACGAGTACGATCGATTTCCTCGTACAGAGGTTTGTCTTGGGGCTTGGGCCGGCTCGGGATATAAGCGAGTGCCGACTGCGAGTAAAGGCCGGTTCCCACTAGAGCGCGGCAGCGCGGCGTGCGGAAACGGCAGCGGCAAGCGTTTTTCGCGTTGACGCGGCGGCTCGCGGAATTGGCGTTCCCACCTGGAAGCGGCAGACGCTAGTGGTAGCCAATGACGGACAGCCACTGAGGTACGGGGCAGGACCCACTGAAACGCGCGGTGCGTTTGATTAACTATATCTTACACCTACATGAAGGAAAGACGAAGTTGGGTGAAGACATACCAATTTTTCATTTTCTGTACAATGTGCTCTTTCATATATTTCATTATTCATGTTTTCTCATTTCACCATAAACAGATTTCATGACTACCGTTCACGATTGTTCACTATCTCCTAACACAGTGAAACAATGTACAACAAGAGAGATTATTCAGATAGTTAAGCGAGACAAAAATTTAAAATGTGGTACGGTAGCAGGTACACAAAAGCAGTAAGAACACAAAGGCTAGGTGGAAGGGATGAAAGTGGAAGCCACCTGATAGAATTTCCCACAGAGCATAATGTAATCATCGCCAGCACCTTGCCTAAGAATCACGAAAGAATAATATATATTTGGAACAGTTTTCGAAATCAGATTTTAAATTGTAAGGCATTTCCTGGTGCAGACGCAAACCTGACTGAAGACTGTCAATAGCAAGAAAAGCGTTCTGAAAAAGAAAATTTGTTCACACCGAATATAAATGCTAATGGTTGGATACTATTTTACAAAGGTATTTGTGTGGAGTGCAGCCTTGTATGTAAGTGAAACGTGGACGATGAACAGTTCTGTCAAGAAGACAATGGACGCTTTCAAAAGGTGGTGATTCATAAGAATGCTGAACATTAGATACGAGGATCGTGTGACTAAAGAAGAGGTACGGAATTAAATAGAGGAGGAAGAGGAAATTACGGCACAACTTTGACTACAAGACGGGTAAGTTGACAGGACATATTATGAGGCGTCAAAGAGTGAGGACAAAGGGGTTGGGTGATAGTATTCTGATAATAATCATCTGTTGAAATGCTATTCTGCTATTTTATCGATTAATGTAAGCAGTGAATTTACTATTCCATGCACTTCTCCACGAAACATTTAAACCAGACCTGAAATCAGCTGAACACCAAATCTTTCAACCACTGTCTGACAACTACTGCATTCTCTTTCAACTTTCTATAACTATCACTGGCTAGCCCCACACACACATAAAGATATAAGGAGGACAGAAATAAACAAACATTAGTTTTCAGCATATAATTCTTTAGATTGGCAACATGCACATAAACAAACCAAACAGGAAGGGACATGAGGTGAACACACTGTAGTTATGACTTCAAATCAGTGTTTTCGGTAAAATGTATACAGCTAGTGACAGAAGAAAAAAGAGCGAACATGAAAATGTGCTTATGTTCCATAATCTAAGTTTTAGTTCAACCTCCAGCATGTGACCAGGTGAGGGGAAACGCAGATGTCCGCCAAAAACTCGATTCACTGTAAGTAATCAGTTGTTGTTGTTGTTGTTGTGGTCTTCAGTCCTGAGACTGGTTTGATGCAGCTCTCCATGCTACTCTATCCTGTGCAAGCTTCTTCATCTCCCAGTACCTACTGCAGCCTACATCCTTCTGAATCTGCTTAGTGTATTTATCTCTTGGTCTCCCTGTACAAGTTTTACCCTCCACGCTGCCCTCCAATACTAAATTGGTGATCCCTCGATGTCTCAGAACATGTCCTACCAACCGATCCCTTCTTCTAGTCAAGTTGTCCCACAAAATTCTCTTCTCCCCAATTCCATTCAATATCTCCTCATTAGTTATGTGATCTACCCATCTAATCTTCAGCATTCTTCTGTAGCATCACATTTCGAAAGCTTCTATTCTCTTCTTGTCTAAACTATTTATCGTCCACGTTTCACTTCCATACATGGCTACACTCCATACAAGTACTTTCAGAAACGACTTCCTGACATTTAAATCTATACTCGATGTTAACAAATTTTTCTTCTTCAGAAACGCTTTCCTTGCCATTGCCAGTCTACTTTTATATCCTCTCTACTTCGACCATCGTCAGTTATTTTGCTCCCCAAATAGCAAAACTCCTTTACTACCTTAAGTGTCTCATTTCCTAATCTAATTCCATCAGCATCACCCGACTTAATTCGACTACATTCCATTATACTCGATTTGCTTTTGTTGATGTTCATCTTATATCCTCCTTTCAAGACACTGTCCATTCCGTTCAGAGTAATCAGTTATTCACGTAAAAAAAGATGTGAACTGTTTTATAATCTGCAAGTATCACATATCAAAACAAAACTGAATCATTCTAGATTCCACCGAAGATGCCTTAAAGTAAAAGGCGAAACGCGTCTTGAACCAATAAAGTACACTGGATAAAGAAAAAAACGTTTGTTACTTCCAAAGGAAATAATCAATAGCTGTAGATAATTAGCAAATTACACCTTATGACATACCAGCAAATTAGTCTCGGTTTAACTTCTCATTACACATACTATTAAATGCTGTTTAAAAAAATTAATCTATCCCTTCCGAAAAAACTTTAGTTTCTTTCATATCTTGGTAGTTAAACAGATTTTGGATATTTATCATGCGACGAAATACATGAGTTTTTACAAGTTATCGTTTGCAAAAAAACACGTTTCGATTTCTTGAACCGTTTACGAAATTTGCAGTTGATACAACCACATGGTTTACGACGAGAAGGACGAAGTATCGGTCGCGTCGCGAGCGACCCGCGCGCGGTCACCGCACAGCCCGTCCGCCGACATATCATCCAATATCTCGAGAACGGTGATAGCTATCGTTCTGCTCTCAGCTTTAAAAACAATTTCGATATGGTGACTAAATTTCATACGCAATAATGTATTACCTAAAATGAACTGTACGCAAAGTCCACGCAATGCGTTTTTACCTCTGCACACTCATTCAAATTTCGTGTAAAGGTTTACGTAAATGCGATACAGCAAGTAACCACGACGAATAACGAAAAGAAATTCGGTCCTTTATCGAGAGAAGATATCAGGCTGTAACATGCCCAAGAATCAAATTTTTCTACCGAATAGTTTCCTTGGAATCGGATGATAAGTATTTCATAGCTGCCGCCGCGTCCGCGCCAGCGGTCGGCGAAAGTTCGTGTGGCCCGGGGGTCCGTACCTGACGTCACGCTCAGCGCGTTCTGTGATTGGCGGCGCGCACCTGGAGCGCGGCACGCGGCAGCGGAAGCGGTTCGACATGGTCAAACCGCGACGCAGAGCCCGCCGCGCCTTGCCGCTGACGCCATTTCCATGGCAACCACGCCGCTGACGCGCGGTTTTGACGCGCGGCAGCCCTAGTGGGAACCGGCCTTAAGGGGAACAACGCTTTGAGAACGGAAGGCGGAAGTGCGCGAGTCGACGATTGGCTGGCGGGCAGAAGCGAAGACGGCGTGCCTGAGGCCGGGCGGCGTTTGTCACGTGGTTACACTGGAGGCGGCGGGAGTTGGCCGGCGCTGTGCATTCTCCGGCAACCTCGTGAACTGTGGATTTGCCCGCTTCCTTGGAGGGACACGCTGTTAAGGTCTTGCGAAGTGATGGTCTGACATCTTCGCAAAATCGCTCCACCATCAAGACACCCAGTTAAGTACTCTAATTAGTAAGAGCACTTAGTTAACTGTGATTGTGGTAGCTCTTGGTACAGTAAGACGTTGCCGGATGCGTGATGTTATGTATGTTGGATTTCATTTGATGCCTCTTACTAAGCGTGTGCTCTGCTTCCGCATAATATTGATGTTTTTGCAGAATGTTAGTTCACTAGCTACTACTAGCAAGTGTTTAATTTGCTTACGATATCGGTTAATCCATGTCCTCTGCGGGAAATCTGAGATTTTATTTCTAAAGGTTACCGCATTGAGCTTTGCAGGCCAATTAAGGGCCCGCATCTCGTGGTCGTGCGGTAGCGTTCTCGCTTCCCACGCCCGGGTTCCCGGGTTCGATTCCCGGCGGGGTCTGAGATTTTCTCTGCCTCGTGATGGCTGGGCGTTGTGTGCTGTCCTTAGGTTAGTTAGGTTTAAGTAGTTCTAAGTTCTAAGGGACTGATGACCATAGATGTTCAGTCCCATAGTGCTCAGAGCCAATTAAGGTGGCCAGCATGTGTGTCATTAAGTTCTTGTGAGTGTTGGTTCTCGTGAGCCAGTTCATTTCCCACTCTCAGCATTTGTTTAGAAAAGATTTTTTGACCTCCTGTTGTTGGGTGTGGTCTGTGTTTCAGTGAACTGAGGCAGCGGGTAACCGAAGCGCAGAGCTTCCCTTTAGATTACAAGTTTAGCTTACGGGAGGTGGACTTCGCCTGTGCTCGTGTGTTCCCTTTCAGTAATGTTTGCTGGGTTGACATTTCGGTGGTCTACTCGATGTGGGGTTGCAAACGGAGCCACGTCTTGGTTCCAATTTAATTATTACTTCCCTCAGTCGGCTCCACCGTTCGTGGTTAAACTTCGGCCTTAAAATCTCGGGCCTTACTTCTGTTGTTACACATTTATGATTGTACAAAGTTGTAACTTTCTATGACCTAAAACCCCATCTTACAAGCCAATGGGCATTTGAATAATTTCCTGGTTCGCTCTGCAAATTTCTCTAATCTAGTAATTTGCAAGCTTGCCCAATTTACGTTTTAATAAATATGTTCTAAGTATTCGTATTAAAATTGAGGCTGTGTGTCCACTGTTATTTTACATGTAATGTTAAAGTATTTGAATTGAAAGGGTCTTAAATAACGTGTCTTAACTAGAGTTGTTTTGTTAAAACTATGTCAAATTCAGCCGTAGTGGCATCTGTCAATTTTTATGTGAGATTGTTTTTGGTAGTTAATAAACACATTGGAATTGAAATGTTCACTTCATTGGAACAGCCCTTCCACTCCCTTTAGATTTAAAGGTTAAACAAAGCAGGTGTCACCGGCCGCGGTGGTCTAGCGGTTCTAGGCGCTCAGTCCAGACCGTGCGACTGCTACGGTCGCAGGTTCGAATCCTGCCTCGGGCATGGATGTATGTGATGTCCTTAGGTTAGTTAGGTTTAAGTAGTTCTAAGTTCTAGGGGACTGATGACCACAGATGTTGAGTCCCATAGTGCTCAGAGCCATTGGAACCAAAGCAGGTGTCAAGTAAAAAACATTACAAATTAGAAATTTAATTTTATAATACATAATTTCAATAAATCATTCATAGTCTAAACTGTGGATATAAAGCAAACAGCTAATATCAATTGCACAACCCCTAAACTTATGTGCTGAATACAACAGTCGTGCATATAGATAGCTCGTAAAATTACATGACTGTTATCAGAAAACGTCTTTAGCGTGTGCAACAGAAAAGGGTCACCAGAATTGTGATATGCAAAAATATGTGACAAGTTAACTCAAACACAAAACCATACGCTAGAGATAGGCACAGTATAAAAGGCACGTTGTCTACTGCCATGCAGATTCCGCTTAACAGTGGTAGGTACCCGATACAAATCTGGCACGAGGCAGATACTCATACCACCAAACGCTTCACAAAACAAATTAACAGCTGTTGCTTGCCTTCAGTTGCTGAGGGAAAAACTAACGAAGCTATTACGGAATGCTGCTCTGAAGAAAGCCAACAGATGTTGTTCACATATGACGAGCCATCACACTGTTTTCTATGCATACTCTCTAAGTTTATGGGACTCAACATCTGAGGTCATCAGTCCCCTAGAACTTAGAACTACTTAAACCTAACTAACCTAAGGACATCCCACACATCCATGCCCGAGGCAGGATTCGAACCTGCGACCGTAGCGGTCACGCGGTTCCAAACTGAAGCGCATAGAACCGCTCGGCCACTCCGGCCGGCATACTCTCTAAGTATCGGGTTGTTAGAATTAAAGTGCAGGTACTCACAGAGGTCCATTCAGGACTGTAATTATCCTTTGGTAAACAAACGTGGTAAATTTTCGAATGAGTTGACGTGGTACAGACTTGTACTGGAATAAATTAGTTCCAATTTTAGTCACCGGGTGCAAATCTGTATTTGTGAATGGGAGCAGTGTTCCCAACTTGATGGGAACGGAACGTGTGCAAAAAGGTTCAAACAGGTGAAAAAGGTATAATGTTAATTTTGTTATTATGCGCCGCTTACACAGTTCCTCCAGCATGAGCACCAGAGATGTCATCGAGATACTGATCAACACTTGCTCGCAGCAGTTATGGTGGAATCTGAGCAACATGTTAGAGTAGTCTGGCATTAAGGTCAAGTAAAGACTGAACGTTTCCCTGATAAATACCTTCTTTCAGATATCTCCTGAGCCCCAGATCACATGGATTCAGATCATCTGATCTTGTAGGCAGTGCATCTGCAAAATTCAGACCAGTCGTGCTCAAAACGCGGTTTAACTGTTCCCATATTCTGCAGTTCTGGTATTCGCCCCACCCTGTAGAGTAAAATGTGTCTCTTCACTCCGCAGGATATTGCCCTGCAACATGTCGTCAACTGTGATCCGTGCCAGTAACCGAAGAGAAAATTCAGAATGTTGCTGCAGACCATGAGATTTCAGTTGCTGCAACATCTGGGTCTTATACTGGTACCAGCGTAAAACAGACCACAAAACTTTCCGTACTGTTGACCATGGGATGGACAATTCTCGTGACGTTCCATGGGCACGTCCTACATGTCAGATACAGCAAAAGCAACCACGTCAACAGTTTCTACCGGGATAGGATTCCTTCTTTCTGCAGCCACACCAAGCTCGTTTTGTTTTGTTTGTCTTAGGGAGCAACAACAACTAAGGTCATAAGGACCGATAACTCAGACAGCAAACATATATGAGACCGTAAGTGGTTAAAAAAAATGGCATTGCGTCAGGAGATGGCGAACCGTCAAAGCACAAAGTGGCAGGGTATCACCACCTAAATGGCGATGGCTAAAACTACAAAGCCCAATACGCAACCTGGCTAAAATGCTTTCCCCGCGGCGAGAGGGCCGAGATAAGTTCGGCCAAGCCGCTGGGAGAGGTGTAATCCCGCAGAGCTTATTCCCGTGAAGAGCAGACCAGTGGTGATGTCAAAGTGACACCACCTGCCGACAGACGGAAATACGGAGATCATCCGAAGGAAGCCGGCCGGGGTGGCCGAGCGGTTCTAGGCGCTACAGTCTGGAACTGCGCGACCTCTACGGTCGCAGGTTCGAATCCTGCCTTGGGCATGGATGTGTGTGATGTCCTTAGGTTAGTTAGGTTTAAGTAGTTCCAAGTTTTAGGGGACTGATGACCTTGGAAGTTGAGTCCCACAGTGCTCAGAGCCATTTGAACCATCCGAAGGAATGGAAGAGCTAGTGGACCGAGGTGGGAGTACAGCAGCCTTGGCAGCAGCGTCAGCGGCCTCATTTCCCGTCAGACCGACGTCACCAGGAACACACATGAACGTCACAGTGGCTCACTCAACAGCGAGCAAATGAAAGCTTTCTTGGAACCGTTGTACTAAGGGATGGACTGTGTACAGCAAACAGAGGCTCTGAAGGGCACTGGGAGAATCGGAACATAGGGGGCGAAGAGCTCTGCTGTAAATACTGAGCAGAGATAATTTTGTTTGGATTTCTCATCTGAAAATTACACTGCCACTGAAACTGCGTTACTATAGTAGCGTTCCCCACCTTTTTTGTCGTTTTTGACAGCATACGAGTTGCAGAATAGTTGTGAAGAAAATCCTTTGTGGATTTCAGAAGTAATATTTCGTGGGCAGTGCTTATGGACGTTACTGTACTTACATTTTCCATCCTGTTGCGCGTCTCTGGTAGATATCTCTTTCTACTGCTACTGAGTACACTGTTATTTATAAAACTTCGCTCACAACTTTACTTCACACGTATTTCCCATAAAATGGGACAAAATTTGATTTTTATGTCTCCATACCCATTGAGAGGTGCTATGTTGTTGTCGCCGTCCACTTGTCCATCGTTTGCCTTATGATTGATGTAGGGCTAATTTCGAATGTTCTGTGAGAACTAGTGTGGTGAGTCTGCTGGGGGGGGTAATGTATGTGATGTGACTGCAACACAATACCCGCGTCTGTGTGTGTAATGTAAATGTAATAGCTAGCGAACTAGCAAATTAGCTGGTTAACACTTCAACAATCTACATGAGCTAGAAATTAAAAAAATTAAAAGGAGAGCTGCAGTAGGTGCGCAATGACTAAGACACAAATAAATTCATCGAAGTGCTGTACAACACTGTCTCGACAAGGCTCGGATAGATGAAGTGGTGCTGGTCCACCTGCACCCAGCTGGCCCTTGGGTCGAGTCCGAACTTGGCTTCGCTTTCGGACGCTGCTCCTGCTCTACCAACTAGGCAGATTTCAGCCAAGTCTCACCAAAAAATTACAAGCAGAAGTCTAATTAACAGAAATTTAAAGAATTTAGTACAGGAATTGGCCCAGCCCTCTGCTCAATACTGAACGCCGCCGCACGACAGTCAAAATTACAGCAACAAGAAAAAGAAGTAAATAATTTTTCGAAAGTTAACGGATTCAAATCAGTGCGACTTGTATTAGCCGCCTCTAAACACAGTACCTAATACAGTCACCAAGCAGGAAGTTCAACTGCCAACGACAAATTCTATCAAACTCGCGCCACTTGGGCGAGGCGTAATCAAGTAACTGCCACGAGGAGCGCAGCACTAAACCCCAAGTTAACGCGTTCCGTTGGCTAACGAACCCCTGACTAACAGCAGATACAGCATAACCTTTTGAATAACAGTACAGTCACATATAAGATAGTAGTAAAAAACGCAAAATAAAGTCCTCAGTGAGAGAGAGACTTAACAATTAAGTGGCCCCACCCTTCGAAATAATGAAAAAGACACAGTCAAACTTGGTAGTATAAACAACAGATGAAACTGTGCGCTCCAGTAATAGTACGTGCAGGGCGTTGCACATGAAACGAACCGACTTAATGTATAAATGCGCACCGCTACAAATCCGACGCCTTACAGCAGCCAACTAGGAAGCTGAGGCCGAACTTGACAAATAACACTCAGATTGGAACATTAAATAAAGAAACAAATAAGTAGTTTCATAGGAGTGTACACACAACTTTCCTGCCTAGAGACAGAAGTAGGATCGAAAGCAAGACAGCTGATATGGAACCGAACGTGAAGCTCGAACACACAACCAGAAGACTACCGATCTAAACAGTCGCAGCTAAACAGTCACAGTACTGGTACAGGAAATGACGGTTATAGCTGTGGTTACTGTCGATGCTCTACCCTCTCGCATCCGATAAACCAAATCCGAAGCTCACCAGACATATCCGTACAATGATAAAGGAAGGAAATGCTGAGATATTATCGTAAAATGTAAAAATGGAAGACTTTTTATCGATATAGGGAGTCGTCAATTTATTAAGTAACATACGCTTCGGCCTTCACTCGAAAAAATTCTAAAATAGACAGTTTGCCTTAATCGAAGTCCAAATCACAAAAGACTGACAAACATTCACTATTGATAACATAGTGCTCAGTATTGGCATAAATCACAGTCCCCCCTTAATCTAAATCCATCAGATAACTGTTGAGTACGCTGCCACAATATACTCAAGTTTCCTAGATCAAACTGCATCTGTTTGTCTTTTTCCTGACTTGTTCTTAGTCGTGCCATCTCGTCGTCTTGTGCACTGATTTTTGAATAAATCTTCCGTCTTCAACAGCTTGTTTCTTGCTGTTACAGTGTGAAGTCAAGCGCCATCACGCCACTCGGGAACGAGGGAACAGAGAGGGCTGTGAAGAACACGTCAGCCAATTGCACGCTGACCGACCCCTCACCAGGACGACAACGCGACAGCACTGGCCCTTAAGCTAAGAGGAAACAAGCACCACGCCCGACTGGCCGCGACCCGGTTCTACAGCAGCTTGAAGATTATCAACTAGACAGAAGCGTCAAAGCTCATTACTTTCCTCATACATTCTATCTAGCTCAATTTTGGATTTTTTATGCTGAAGAACAATGATTAATTTGCATGTCGCCCTTTGCTTGCGACATATATATATATATATATATATATATATATATATATATATATATATATATATATATATACTACCTCATAATAAAACTCATTAATATTAGCCGGCCGGGGTGGCCGAGCGGTTCTAGGGCTTCAGTCTGGAACCGCGCGATCGCTACGGTCGCAGGTTCGAATCCTACTTCGGGCATGGATGTGTGTGATGTCCTTAGGTTTGTTAGGTTTAAGTAGTTCTATGTTATAGGGGACTGATGACCTCAGATGTTAAGTCCCATAGTGCTCAGAGCCATTTGAACCATTAATATTATTTGCCCGAAATGTTGTCTAGCGATCCGAGAAAGCAGGTTTCCTAGACACCCCATATGCGACGACTAGGTATGATTCAACACTTGCTTTCTTCTGTTCTTCTCTTGTGACTTTTTTTCGTCGAATTTTTTCACACTGACCTCTTCGCGAAATTGCAACAGTGCCCATCTCTATCCAGTTGCATTGTGTCCTTCGTCTCGGTATTTATCTTTTCTTCTTAAGATCCTGCAACTTCCACTGCAACGAAAACTGCTTCTCGATATGAAAATTTATTACTTGGGTGTCTCACCTAAAGGTCGTCAGGTGTATTTTCTCTGGTGGTTCTACAGATATTTCTAATTTCATTTTACCAGTGCTTAGCTGGAATCAACCTAAACAAATGCTGAATATCATATCTTTATGCAGCCCCCAATGTCAATGGTAAGCTTTGATTTGTTTTCTGTTACAAACAGAAATATTCTGGAAGCGTAATTTTAAGTGCAATTTCGACAGAGCGATCCAAAATTAGTCTAGAACGATATTGCTTTTATCGATATGTGATAAAAGGGACAGTAAAACAGGATGAATAGCCAGTATTCTAGCAGCGACTGAGTAGCGCTGCTCCACGGCAGTAGCAGTCAGCGCGGGTGAAGGCGTTACTGTAGCTGCTGGAGTCCTGGATTTATTCTTGGTGTTTTACTCTTCCTGTTCATACATAGCGATAAAACGAATATCGCATGGGACCAATTCGGGACCACTCTATAGGATGGGTACGTAAAATTCCTCATTAGAAATCATCTTCTTTGAAATAGGACACCCTTCGCAACCAAATCCCAGCCAGAGGGTTTCTACGAGATAGTGATAACTGGGTTCACATTGACATGCTCTTCGTAAAATTTACTTGAATTTGTAATCACTCAAATAACATCAAGTACCCTTTCAACCCATGAAGTTTCATTTCGTTTCCTCATGAGAGCTTCTCTTTTTCAGATGTGTAGTGTAATGTCTTACAGAAACTTCGACCAACGACAGTGAGTTCACACACAACCGAGTTTTCAAGTTTCGAGTTCATTTCCTTAAAAAAAAAATTGCAAGCAGATAATCGGGTTAGAACTGATTAACAGCGTTGTTGGATGTTCTCCTGGGGGATACTGTACTAAATGCTGTCCAATTGGCGCATTAGGTCGACAAAATCAACAGACAGTTCTAGGAATCTGCCCATAATGCCGCAAACATTCTTAATTGGATAGCAATTGTGCTACCTTGCTTACAAACATGTCCTACTGTGAAAAGAAATGCACCCAAAACCATCACTCCTGTTTGTTGGGCCATATGGCGAGTGACAATCAGGTTGGTGTCCCATGACTAGTGTCTCCAGACACGACTCGCTCCTGGAATCTCATTGGCTGGAGTAGAAAAGCCTCAGTGAGCGCCGGTGACCAGCAATGACGAGTCTGCAGGTGGCCCGGACAGCGGTGAGGTATCAACCTAACTGTCGCCGCCATTCGGCCAAACAACCACAAATGATGGGTTGGGGTGCCATTTATTTTCACAGTATGACTCATCTGATTGTCATCCGTGACACCCTTACAACACAGCGGTACATGGACGATATAACATGTCCCGTTTTGCTGTCCTTCATGGAAAGGCAACACGAGCTTATGTTTCAGCAAGATAATGCCAGCCTGCACATGATGAAAGGTTCTACTGCTTGCGTTCGTGGTTGCCAAACCCTAGCTTAACCAGCAAGGTCGCCGGATCTCTCCCGAATTGAGAACGTTTGGAGGATTATGGAGTGGGTCCTCCAACCATTTCGGGATTTTGGAGATCTAACGCGCTAGTTTGGGCGGAATCTGACACTATATCCCACATGATGACATCCAAAAACTCAGTTAATGCCAGGCTGAATAACTCCTTGCATGAGGGCAAGAGGTGAACCAGTTACCATTCTTTCTTTTTAGTGGTGTGTATTCCATTTCACTTTTCACACTTTCGTACTTTGTGTTGGCCTTCCACATGAGCCCTTCTCTTTCCTCAAACAGCTGTTTAATTTTCGCATGGGTAGCAACTATCCTGCACGCTTCTACAGCTTTGCATTTCTCTTGTGCAATCCATGCTTTGCAGTCTCGTATTCTTTGTCAAACTCATGTTTTATACTTCTGTACTCGCTTTCGCCTGTTTCACTTGCTGCAGTCTTATACTTCCTTCTGTCGCCAGTTAAAATTCAACACTTCGTGTTATCTTACGATTTCTTCTGGGCCTCGTCTTTTCGCTTATCTGATGCTCTGCTACCTCTACTGTTTCAACTATCAACCTATATTCCCCATCATAATTAACATTTGGTCTCCCTTAATGACCTAGGAACTTGATTTAATCTCACCCTGCGTTACTTGAATACTGTCGTTAACTATGGAGGGAGCAGACATATAAACTGGTAATATTGTGGTGGGTGTAGGTTATGTGTCTATGTTGGTTACGAAAACGAGTTCACTTTGTTGGTCTTAGGAGCCTACACGCATTCTTATTCTCTTCTACATTATTAGACCTATTTGATTTTGTGTTTACAACCCCGTGTCACCTTACCAGAAGTCATGTTCTCCTTGCCAACCAATTTCAGTAATTACCACTACATCTAACTACAACCTGTTTCATCCAATTTTGAAGAACTCTTTACTTCGTACCGGCTTAGGGGATCTAAAATTCCACCCTCCAACTTATGATGACTCAAGATGAAAGCATCCTCATAAGTAGTCTCCTTTAGGTGATCCGAAGGGAGGACTATTTTACTACCAGAATGTTTTAATTACGACCATATCATCGTGATCAGACTCTACCGCAGAGCTGCAAGTCCTCAGGAAATACAAAAAGACTTAGCCGTGCAGTGCGAACATAACGACGTCGTTTTGGTTAATAGTACAAGGCCAGTAGAATCAGCCAAGCTGTTTATCTGCAGCCACTAAAAATCCTAGTGCTCTTCTGGAATTATTTGCTAGTGTGACCTCTCCACTGACATACCAACAATGTCATTGCAGTTATAGTAAGGCCATCTGTGCTACTAAGTCAACCGCCGCGATGAGAGTGCGTCCCCATGACAGAGTTTTTTTAAGAAAAGAAAAATGTTCGAGGACGGAGAGCTTGCAATCCTCGCTGACAACTGATCGAGCTGCTCAAGATAACGAGTATCAGTTCTCCAGCGTTTGAAGAACAACGCGAGATCTGGTGCGTACTGAACTAGAACGACCAGCAGATGTATAAAGGCCCTGTGGTAAATGATATTGCAGTGATGCCGAGTGCCATATTAGCTATGATATCAAACAAAATGGCCACTCAGAAAATTTCTTGGGAAAGTTAAGGATTTTCTGACAACAGACAAGTCTGTTGAATATATTATGAGTTCTTACAACTGCTTAGAACATTTAGCAAACCTATTATGTGACATTCATAAAAAAGTACAAAATTATTAAAGCTATTTGTAAGATGTGTTTGTGTTATAAATCGTGAAATATTCACATAAGTAATGACATTACAGCCCTGAATCTTTAAACTATGCAATAAGTGTAAGTCTTCTGCCCCAGAAATGTGACCTGTATCTTTCATAAAAATAGTCACACACACACACACACACATACACAAACACACACACACACTTTCAAAATCCAATGCAACTGAAAAAAATGTTGTTGCACAGCTGCTATTTGAATACTACACCGTGAGCAATAATTCATCAAGGCAGTGATCCAAAACTGAACAAGTGTAAGCTTCCTGCTAATAGTGTCCGGCTGTGCAGATGTTTGGGTCAGTTTTGTAATCATTGAATTTAAATACAAAAGAATGATTAAGCCATCAGAAACCAACACAAAATTTGTGAATGTTACTTCCACGTAACATCATAGGAATGTACTAGTTGATTCCACACAATATTTAGCACACAGCAACCATCGAAGCAGCGTCCGTCCACCTACATTGTCTACACTTGCAACCTGATAGCGTGCAACGAGAAGCTACCTGTTAATTAAGTTTTGTAACTCCAGATTTATATGTAGCTTACAATATGCCAGACTTCTCATGCCGTGGGAGGCGATTACGCAACGTATAACAGATGGCGGCCGTACAACGTGGCACTATGTTATTCATAATTAAGAAAGAATGAAATTTCGATTGTTTTCAAAACCACCCCATGCACACAGTATTTACATCTTTTCTATTCACTCAGACATGTTTAGACACCACTTTGTCATCATTTTTGGGTCAAATTTTATTTCTGTAAAGTGTAATAGAAAGTACCCGATCATGTATCTATTCTAGGCCTAAAACTTATAATGTGTGCATTTTGTCTGGGTTGTTTCGATTGCTCACCTGAAAATTACATTGTTAGTGAAACTGCGCTATTGTACACGGGTTTTTGTGCCATTTTTTCGTCGTTTTTGACAGCATCTCATCTGCAAAGCAGTTATGAGAAAATTTTTTTGTGTGTTACAGTGCTTGCATTTTCCATCCTGTTACGTATCTCTGGTGGATATCTCTTCCGGCTGCTACTGAGTACACTGTTTTTACACTGTTATTTATAAAATGACACTCACAATTTTACTTTTTACACTGTTATTTATAAAATGTCACTCACAATTTTACTTCAGATTGGTTTCCCACAAAACGTGATTTGGGCAGACATTGTTGTCTCCATACCAGTACTGAGGTGCTATGTTGTTGTCGCTGTTCACTTGTCCAACGTTTGCCTTTTCTTTAATGTGGGGTTAATTTTGAATGTTTTGTATGTGTATGTGTGTGTGTGTGTGTGTGTGTGTGTGTGTATGTGTGTGAAATAGAGAGAGAGAGAGAGAGATATCTATAGAAAGGTGGGATGGGGGGAGGAAACTGAGAAAAGATGTTTTTAGATATTTGAAATTATTTGGTTGTTATGTTTTGTGTGCAGAGATGGAATTTCACCATTGAGATAGAAGAAGACAGGGAACTTAAATTGTTAGACATCACAATACACAAAATCAACAACAAACGTAGAATTGGAGTTTTTCAGAAAACCTACAGCCAAAAGTACAACCGTCCACAACCATTCCAATTACTCCCAGGCGCACAAATTCTCAAGTTTTTGATACATGCACCACAGGCTCAACAGAACAATGGACAAATTCAACTACTTACAGGAACAAACACAATACACCAGATAGCCTGAGGGAAAGGATACAACACACAAATCACAAACAACCTGAACGACGAAGTTAAAAAGGAAATTAAAAAAGAACAAACCATGCACAAATTACTGGACACTACAGAGAACCAGGTACACAAGCACTTGATAAGCGCGGGGCAACAGGAACACGTTACAAACAGCACAACATGGCAAGTACTAACGTACAGCAGCAAAGCTGTCCGCAGGGAGGCGAATATCCTGAAGAAACAAAGACTACAAATATTATTCCGTACAAAGATACAGTACAGTAAAATCGAAACTCTAAGAACATATCTACAGACATATTCTCCAAAGCTGGAATCTATAAGTTAACCTGCACTTCATTCCTGTCTGTCTTCATAGTCCAACAAGCAGATATTTCAAAACGAGATACTCTGAACATCTCAAAGCCTTAAAATGTGACAGAAAACACTATACTTTTTTTAGGTCATTCGAACAAGAAAACCACGACCCTAAGAACATTCAGACTGAGCTTAAGATCTTTAGAGAAAGCAATATTCTCTATCAAAAACTCACAATAGAGGAGAACTATCAAGTACAAGAAGCAATAATACGAAGAAAGAAAGTCATGAATGAAAATACTATACTGTGCAACAAAATACTGTCTGCAGTACTTAATGAACTATGTATAGCAACCTCCACTGATAAAACATAACAACTAAACATTCTCAATTATCTAAAAGCATGTGTTTCTCAGTCCGCTCCCGACCTCTTTCCAAATCTCTCTCTCTCTCTCTCTCTCTCTCTCTCATTTCACACACAAAGAAACACACACACACACACACACACACACACACACACACACTCTTCACGCCACATCACATCACTGAACCGTTGCGCTATCGATAGGTCTAGCCACGGTCTCTAATAGGACATCTTTGCCTTAGAAAGGTGTGGATCGGGCGGAGATCGGAGGCGACTGGAGTGGCAGTGATACCCGGAAGGTAAAACAATTCGCTCGAGCTGGAATCTGGGGGCGAGGCGAGTAGTGTGCCGGTAGCTGAAGGCTAGTACAAGTTCGGCTGTTAACAGTCACCTGTTCTGAGCGTAGTAGCTGTACCGGGAAGAGACATTCAGACGGGTTCCTGAATTGTGAACCATTATTACCTCGGTTGCGGCCGGCTGCAAATCTTTGGACTTCTGGAGCACATACCGACGGAAGGAGCGAGCTGTGTGCTTCAGCGACCGGCCAGACCTGTAAAAGGGCGAAAGATCGCGCAGTGCTAAAGTTGTCTGTCGGCTCCAGGCTGTCCTTTCTTTATCATTGTACGGATATGTCTGGTGAGCTCCGGATTTGGTTTATCGGATGCGAGAGGGTAGAGCATCGACAGTAACCACAGCTATAACCGTCATTTCCTGTACCAGTACTGTGACTGTTTAGCTGCGACTGTTTAGATCGGTAGTCTTCTGGTTGTGTGTTCGAGCTTCACGTTCGGTTGCATATCAGCCGTCTTGCTTTCGATCCTACTTCTGTCTCTAGGCAGGAAAGTTGTGTGTATACTCCTACGAAACTACTTATTTGTTTCTTTATTTAATGTTCCAATCTGAGTGTTATTTGTCAAGTTCGGCCTCAGCTTCCTAGTTGGCTGCTGTAAGGCGTCGGATTTGTAGCGGTGCGCATTTATACATTAAGTCGGTTCGTTTCATGTGCAACGCCCTGCACATACTATTACTGGAGCGCACAGTTTCATCTGTTGTTTATACTACCAAGTTTGACTGTGTCTTTTTCATTATTTCGAAGGGTGGGGCCACTTAATTGTTAAGTCTCTCTCTCACTGAGGACTTTATTTTGCGTTTTTTACTACTATCTTATATGTGACTGTACTGTTATTCAAAAGGTTATGCTGTATCTGCTGTTAGTCAGGGGTTCGTTAGCCAACGGAACGCGTTAACTTGGGGTTTAGTGCTGCGCTCCTCGTGGCAGTTACTTGATTACGCCTCGCCCAAGTGGCGCGAGTTTGATAGAATTTGTCGTTGGCAGTTGAACTTCCTGCTTGGTGACTGTATTAGGTACTGTGTTTAGAGGCGGCTAATACAAGTCGCACTGATTTGAATCCGTTAACTTTCGAAAAATTATTTACTTCTTTTTCTTGTTGCTGTAATTTTGACTGTCGTGCGGCGGCGTTCAGTATTGAGCAGAGGCCTGGGCCAATTCCTGTACTAAATTCTTTAAATTTCTGTTAATTAGACTTCTGCTTGTAATTTTTTGGTGGGACTTGGGTGAAATCTGCCTGGTTGGTAGAGCAGGAGCAGCGTCCGAAAGCGAAGCCAAGTTCGGACTCGACCCAAGGGCCAGCTGGGTGCAGGTGGACCAGCACCACTTCATCTATCCGAGCCTTCTCGAGACAGTGTTGTACAGCACTTAGATGAATTTATTTGTGTCTTAGTCATTGCGCGCCTACTGCAGCTCTCCTTCTATTTTTTTCAATTTCTAGCTCATGTAGACTGTTGAAATGTTAACCAGCTAATTTGCTAGTTCGCTAACTATTACATTTATTTGCTTAAATGTGTTTCTGCTAGTGTGGCTCGGGCAACGGAATGGTTATTAATCTTACTCCTTGTAAGCACTGTTGGTTTTTGAACTTACCAAACGCTAGGAGATTTAAGATCTGTTAATTTCAAGAAGGTTCTCCCTAACTGTTTGTACCACTCAGGACGCAATATTTAACATTAATTTCGTTTGGTTATTTCTTTCCCGTGCCTTGTACACCTCCACTAGCCGGCGGTACAGTAATTTTCTTATACGGTGCTTACTTGCGGAGTGTACTTCTACTTTGAATTGGAAATCTTTAAATTTCTTTCCATTACTTAAGTATATGTTATTTCTGGAATTACGTCGTGTATTCAGTGAACAAACGACGTAGCGACGTTTTGACGACGGAATAACAATTAATTAACTTAACATCCTCGCAATTCCATAATGTGGCCACGACGTGGGGTGATGAATTGAAGATTCAGTACTTTATATTATTAATATTCAACATCCATTATCTAACCGGGCATAATAAAAAGAAGAACTACTGTTAGCCAGTCCGCGCAGGCTGAAATGTCTGTCGCTGACTCACAACAAAATAAAACTGGTGGTCATCATTTCAGGTCAAGGGAGTCATCGCGTCATCGAGTGTTTTAACTGCCACGTTTATCAGTGAAGAAGCAAGAATCTGACGCGCTGCTCTATCGAAATATTGACATTAATCACGAAAGACGGTATCTGAAATATGACCAAACTACGCGAGGAGTTTGTGTTTTTCTACCACTTACAGGGTGGCGTTGTTGTGAGCGACGGACGCCGTTCCACGTCATACCGACTGAGACAACCATCACCACCGAGTCGTGCCAACTCTAAGGAGACGCAGACGCCACACTTGGCGCGTAGTCCAACATCATCTGCACATTCCGCTGCCCTTACTATGCCTCACAGATTCATGCAGATACAACTAGTATCCGCCTCGCCACCAACTACACGTTCCATCGTTCTCCTTGCTGCCTGTGTCAGTGCCGGGCGGTACCGTACTGCACGGGTCTGTGCGCAATCTCCTATGTTGTTCTTGTTGTGGTCTTCAGTCCTGAGACTGGTTTGATGCAGCTCTCCATGCTACTCTATCCCGTGCAAGCTTCTTCATCTCCCAGTACCTACTGCAACCTACATCCTTCTGAATCTGCTTAGTGTATTCATCTCTTGGTCTCCCTCTACGATTTTTACCCTCCACGCTGCCCTCCAATACTAAATTGGTGATTCCTTGATGCCTCAGAACATGTCCTACCAACCGATCCCTTCTTCTAGTCAAGTTGTGCCACAAGCTCCTCTTCTCCCCAATTCTATTCAATACCTCCACATTACTTATGTGATCTACCCATCTAATCTTCAGCATTCTTCTGTAGCACCACATTTCGAAAGCTTCTATTCTCTTCTTGTCTAAGCTATTTATCGTCCACGTTTCACTTCCATACATGGCTACACTCCATACAAATACTTTGAGAAACGACTACCTGACGCTTAAATCAATACTCGATGTTAACAAATTTCTCTTCTTAAGAAAGGCTTTCCATGCCATTGCCAGTCTACATTTTATATCCTCTCTACTTCGATCATCATCAGTTATTTTGCTCCCCAAATAGCAAACCTCCTTTACTACTTTAAGTGTGTCATTTCCTAATCTAATTCCCTCAGCATCACCCGACTTAATTCGACTACATTCCATTATCCTCGTTTAGCTTTTGTTGATGTTCATCTTATATCCTCCTTTCAAGACACTGTCCATTCCATTCAACTGCTCTTCCAAGTCCTTTGCTGTCTCTGACAGAATTACAATGTCATCGGCGAACCTCAAAGTTTTTATTTCTTTTCCATGGATTTTAATACCTACTCCGAACTTTTCTTTTGTTTCCTTTTTTGCTTGCTCAATATACAGATTGAATAACATCGGGGATAGGCTACAACCCTGTCTCACTCCCTTCCCAACCACTGCTTCCCTTTCATACCCCTCGACTCTTATAGCTGCCATCTGCTTTCTGTACAAATTGTAAATAGCCTTTCGATCTCTGCATTTTACCCCTGCCACCTTCAGAATTTGAAAGAGAGTATTCCAGTCAACATTGTCAAAAGCTTTCTCTAAGTCTACAAATGCTAGAAACGTAGGTTTGCCTTTCCTTAATCTTTCTTCTAAGATAAGTTGTAGGGTCAGTATTGCCTCACGTGTTCCAACATTTCTACGGAATCGAAACTGATCTTTCCCGAGGTCGGCTTCTATCAGTTTTTCCATTCGTCTGTAAAGAATTCGCGTTAGTATTTTGCAGCTGTGACTTATTAAACTGATAGTTCGGTAATTTTCACATCTGTCAACACCTGCTTTCTTTGGGACTGGGATTATTATATTCTTCTTGAAGTCTGAGGGTATTTCGCCTGTCTCATACATCTCCTAGTGACCACCGTTACTTGCAGACAGCCACGCAACGCTCGTGCTCGCCGCTCTATGTGCAACCACGCTCTCCATTTCAGCTCCCTCTCCACTCCTCCCTCTGCTCCTCCTCTACAGCACTCAGGTGTCAATCATATAGACCAGGTGTTTAGCTTCTGTCTGTGGGAAACAGCCGAAAAACTACTACTCGAACACGACCTAGCAAGGTCGATACTTCGATATGGCTCAAACAGCACTGTGAGTGTAACAGATGTGTGGTAGAAGTGGGGGAATGGTTCTCCACTGTAGGTCAGTGATGGAGCGTTTGAAGAAGGCAGCCAGTGAGTTGATAGAACACTTTATTGACGGACAAGAACAGGCATCGTTGAGCAGACCTGAAACAGACGGCGGTGATCCCAGGACCCTAGTATGTCAGTAGTTAAGTGCTGTCGCAGGCGTTCCCTGCGGATGCTGGCCGTGGCCCGGCTAACACGGCATGATGAGGGTTGGTGGCTAATGGTGGCTCCGTCACGTATCGTGATCCCGGGTAGTAAACTCAGGCAGCGGTGTTTGGTTCGCGGTCCGGTGGCGGCAGTGTCACAGACGTGGCGATGACTGACACAGGCGGTATATCATCGGACAGCCCAGCTGTGACGACACCCTGTCATGCTGTACTGGTGGTTTAAGTTCCGTTTCCACGTGCTGACAGTTGCGGAAGGCGCTTATATCGATGCCACATCAAAACGTCTGAGGCAAGATTAATGACCAGGCGTGGCATAACTGGGAGGTCGGTCGGTCATGCGTCGCTGATGTCGACACGCAGAAGCGCCGACTGCAAAGCGGTGTTTCTGCTGACGTTATTGAGCTGGCAGGGAACTGGCCGACGGGTTCTTTGCAGCGGTCTGGGTTCTTTGCTGGCCGCTGTCCCGGCTGACAATGTCTGAGCCGTTACGTAAGATGGTGATCCTTTGACAGCGGGAAAACGGGAAAAGAAGATAAACGAAGCGTTTCAGATTTGGCGGTATAGAAGGATTTTGAGAAATGAGTGGACTGATAAGATACGAAATGAGGATATTCGCCGAAGAATGTGTGGAAAACACAAGAAGGAAGCTGAAGCACACGTGTTAAGACATCAGTGAATAGCTTCTACGGGAATCGGAACCGGTCATGGTTTGATTCAAATAAACTTTTTTAAACTATAATTCTAGCTGGTAGGTGTTTCAGTTTTAAATTTTGTGGTATTACAGTCACGGATCTCAATAAGTCAGTTTTCTACAAAACAGCTAGCTAGATGAAGCTGTAGAGGATAAAAACTGTACTGGGAGACAGAGATTGAAATATATCTAACAAATAATGAGGACTTTGGTTGTAGGTGCTTCTCTGACATGAACCGGTTGGCACACGAGACGAAGTCGTAGCGGGCAGCATCAAAGTAGTGAGGCATCGACTAAGATAAAAATAACACTTTATGACTACCCTTCGTAATGGTGTATGTCTTTCACAGACTGTCCTGTAGCTATGAGTTACTTCAGCCCGTCTTACGGATCGTGTTGGAATCTAGTTCTCCCCTTGTAGCACAACAGCACAGTGCCTAATTATTTTTCCCTTAATTAGTTCCGTAACCATAATGTAACTGTAGTGTGATTTCTATCCTACGTACCTTTTATTATTTTATTAATGTTGTCATATAATTAAATGTCAAAAATCAATTAAAACGAACTAATTAAAAAGGATGATTGTAATAATGATGTAGTAAAAGCGCTTTCCTAGTCAGGGAAGTCTGATATGTATAGAGTCAAAGAATACATTTGGATTAAGGAGTATTGTCACAGGTCGCATAAGCGTGGAATCGGGCAGAAGTATGCGGCAAAGAGGAGTTGCTAGCTAGAAGTGATCAAATGAAAACGCGATACGTGCGAATGTAATGAATAAACTACAAGATTTTTTTCATATGGCCAGGCATATTATGGGATAGCCGGCCAGTGTGGCCGAGCGGTTCTAGGCGCTTCAGTCCGGAACCGTGCGACCGCTACGGCGCACGTTCGAATTCTGCCCCGGGCATGGATGTGTGTGATGTCCTTTGGTTAGTTAGGTGTAAGTAGTTCTAAGTTCTAGGGGACTGATGACCTCAGAAGTTAAGTCTCATAGTGTTCAGAGCCATTTGAACTCATTTATGGGATTATAAACGGTCACAGTACAAGAGGAAGTAATATTCAGGAGTACTGCGTGAAACTGTTATATAGAGCGACGATAAAAATGAGCGTGTTGCCATACGAATAATGCCTTACATAGTACCAGCAACAACTCATCAAACTAAGATCCGACCAATTTCATCTTTAGATTTTGCAAGGCTAGTCAGCCTAGTAGTTGTTCTTAATTGAATAACAGAGTGTTTAGTGCAGTAACTGCCATAGTGTAAATGAACCTCAGTCATTTACCTAACATGGTCCTATCCTATCACCATTATTGGTTCCGAGAATACAACCAGTGAATGAATGGGAAAATATTGAAAGTGATGAGCTTATTTAATTTCGGTAACTAAGATGAAGAAGCGACATTTACAAAATTGAGTATTATCCAAAACTGTCGTTTACAGTAGTGAACTGTCTTGCTTTGTATAATAACTAATGAAAGAATAATCCCTAATAGTAAAAAAAAGTATAATTAAAATGCATATTGACTAAATGTTACTTCCTAATAGTACAGTTCATGTTTTTTGCGTGCACTGAAAACTCTGCTCAAATTTGGAAATTACGTAACAGTCTAGTGTAAAACTACTTATTCTTAGTTAATCGAACATCATAATCTTTTGACAAATAACTTACTATAGTGAAAAACAAGTATTTATGAACATTTGCGTTTCTGAAATCAATAACATTTGGCATTACAGTAAGTAACGCGACGCTACTCATTACGCGAAATATCTTGCAAACAATCAACTTTTGCGTGCATGTGTTCAGCGCAAATTATTCCTTTGGTTTTCTGACACTGTAATTCATGGCATTAACTGTGTTTTCATATCTGAGCTAGAGTCAGTGCCTTCCGTTCCGTTCTTGCCTGATTTCACATCAGTGATTAGTTCTTAATTACAGTTAATAAACAATAATCACAGAGTAATTCTTGCTCTCTCTGTAAGCTGACGACATTTGTTAAGCAATCTGCAATCTGAAATTATAACAGGTTCTGTTTATTTACTCCAGATTCCACTACCTATCTGATATTTTTACCTTTTTCGACAAAATTTCTTTCAATCGTTATCGCACGAAAGTAGTCGCGCGATTACGATTCGGTTATAACTGTACCTTCACTTATCCGAATTTTCATTATTCTTCTGATTAGATGGCTTTCTCAAACAACGGGGAATTATTGGTAGTTGGGAGCTCCAATGTTAGGCGTGTTATGGGGACCCTTACGGACCTAGCTCCCAAGGAGGGGAAGAAAGCCAATGTGCACTCCGTGTGCACACCAGATGGAATCATTCCAGACGTGGAACAGGTCCTTCTGGATGCCATGAAGGCCACAGGGTGCAGCCAGCTGCAGGTGTTGGCTCACGTAGGTACCAATGTCTGTCCCTTTGCATTGAAAGAGGTTCTACCTAGTTTCGAGCGGCTAACACAAGTGGTGAAGGCTGCCAGTCTTGCTTGCGAGAAGAAAGCAGAGCTCACCATTTGCAGCATAGTCGACAGGATCGATTGCGTACCTCTGGTGCAGAGGGTTTGAATCAGAGGTTCAGACGGTTCACCTAGCTTGCTGGCTGCAGATTCCTCGACCTGCACCATAGGGTGAATCGGCTTCACGCTGAATAGGAGTCCACTACACGCAGGAGGCAGCTACACGGTTAGCAGGAGGTGTGTAATGTGGACTGGGTGGTTTTCAGGTTATAGGGACTCGGAGAAACACAGAAAGGGCTTCAGTCTCAAAGGGATCAGGTCGAAAGCAGGAAGAACGTAGATACAGGAACCATCGGTATAAGAGTTGTAAATTGTCATAGCTGCGTGGGGAAAGTACCAGAGCTTCAAGCGCTAATAGAAACCACTGATGCTCAAATGGTTATAGGCACTGAAAGCTGGCTGGAGCCGAAGATAAGTTTAGCAGAAATTTTTCTGAAGAACCTAACGGTGATCGGAAAGAACAGGCTAAATACAGTCTGGTGGTGGCGTGTTTGTTGCTGTTAGAAGTAGTTTGTCTTGTCACGGAACTGAAATAGATAGTTCCTTTGCATTGGTATGGACAGAAGTAATTTTTGGTAACACGAATAAAATAATAATTGAATCCTTTTACCGACCTGCCAATTTAGATGATACAATTGCTGGAAGGTTCAAAGAAAACTTGAGTTTCATTTCAAACATCCGAAACAACATCATCCGAAATCGCTCTAAACGAATTCTCTGAAAATTATCTCGAGCAGTTGGTTCATAAGCCCACGTTAATAGTAAACGGTTGTGAAAACACACTTGACCTCTTAGCAACGAATAATCCTGAGCTAATAACGAGCATCAAAAGGGGATACTGGGATTAGTGAAGACAGGGTTGTGTAGCCAGACTGAATATCGTAACCCCCAAATCCTCCAAAAATAAACGAAAAATAGATCTGTTCAGGAAATCAGATAAAAATTCACTTGACGCCTTCCTGAGAGGCAATCTCCACTCCTTCCAAATTAACAATGTAAGAGTAGACCAGATGTGCCCTGAATTTAAAGGAAAAGTATCGGCATCAATTGAGAGATTTATACCAAACAAATTAACAAAAGACGGAGCTGATCCACCTTGGTTCACAAAACGGATCAGAACGCTGTTGCAGAAACAACGAAAAATGAATGGAAAATTTAAACGAACACAGAATCTCCAAGACTATCGATCTTTTACAGAAACTCAAAATTTAGCACAGTTTCAACGCGAAATGCTTATAACGGTTTCCACAATGAAACTTTGTTTCGAAACTTGGCAGAAAATTCAGAGATTCTGGCCGTATGTACACTATGCTAGCGGCAAGACTCAATCAGTGCCTTCTCTCCGTGATAGCAATGGAAATGCTATTGACGACAGTGCTGCCAAAGCAGAGTTACCAAACACAGACTTCCGAAATTCCTTCACCAAAGAAGACGAAGTAAATATCCTAGAATTCGAATCAAGAACAGCTGCCAACATGAGTAACTTATAACAAGATATCCTTCGGGTAGTGAATCAACTTAAACCATTTATTAAAAGCAAGTTTCCAGTCCAGACTGTATACCATTTGGGTTCCTTTTAGAGTATGCTGATCCAGTAGCTTCATACTTAAACATACGGTGACGCTTGCTCGACGGAAGATCCGTCTCTAAATACTGGAAAGCTGCACAGTTCACATCAGTATTCAAGGAAGGTAGTAGAAGTAATACACTAAATTAGAGGCCAATATGGTTAACTTCGATATGCAGCAGGATTTTGGAACGTATATTGTGTTCAAACATTGTGAATTACCTCGAAGAGAACGGTCTTTTGTCACAGAGTCAACATGAATTTAGAAAACATCGTTCTTGTGGAACACAACTAGATGTTTACTCACACGAAGTGTTGAGTGCTGTTGGTAAGGGATTTCAAATTGATTCCGTATTTCTAGAGTTTCAAAAGGCTTTTGACACTGTGCCACGCAAGCAGCTTATAGTGAAATTGCGTGTTTATGGATTATCGTCTCAGTTTTGGGACTGGACTCATGATTTCCTGTCAGAGAGGTCACAGTGACGGAAAATCATCGAGTAAAACAAAAGTGATTACTGGTGTTCACCAACGTAGTGTTATGGTCCCTCTCCAGTTCATGATCTATGTAAACGATTTTGGAGACAATTCGAGCAGCTGTCATAGGTTGTTTGCAGATGATGCTGCCGTTTATCGTTTACTAAACTCATCACAAGGCCAAAAGAAAGTGCAAAACGATTTAAGAAAGATATCTGTATGATGAGAAAATTGGCAATCGACCGCAAATAATGAAAAATGCGAGGTCATTATAAAATGACTCAGCTATCTTCATTTACTGTTATTTGAATTTTGCCTATATTGAGCCTTTCATACTGAGATGTTTCCCACACCACCTTGTGTAGTGGCTTTATATGTATGAGTGATTGCCTGTGTGTCTGTTTTCTGTTGTAGTGAATACACACACCGTTGGTGGGATACAGGGCGATAGGTGAAACTGCTTTCATACTATACGCTTTCCTTGTTATGGCGACCTGCTCCAGCTGCTGCAGATGCTGTATTGAAACTGAAAGTGTTAATCAAAGTTGCGGAGAAATATTCGTCGGGACCTCTGTTGCATAGCAATCACATATGCCTTCAGTTCCTAGCAACACTGGTGGCAAAAAAATGATACTTGAAATCACTTCTTTTCCGAAGAAGGCATCAAATTATGTAATTAGAACTGAACGCTATCGTCGAAATTGTTCTCGAGCTGGGATTCATTAATAGATCATACTTGAGTATACGTCGTTTGTGAAAATAACACGTACCTTTTTGAAATGAAGTTTTATTGACCTTAGTGCCAATAAAATTCTTATTGGATATGAATTAGCGATTCTCTACGATATGTATAGATGTATATACAAATTCCCATCAAGATCTGGCAATGGCGTCAATATGTACTACCCAATGAAAAACAGATTCCTCTTTCATGAAATTAAGTCTTAAAAAGAGCAGAAGCTTACTCTCTAAGAATAACTATCCAAGCACACTACGCCACAGAGTAATAAAGAATATCTTTGTCTCTCTCTCTCTCTCGTACTGTCTCATTAATGCATAGTAATCTTATTACATTATACATCGTGTATGCCGCTCTTGTGGACGAACGTTTTTGGGGAAAACAAACACGAGCGTTCACACAGCACTATTTTGATGATAGTTCATGATGCTGTTACTATTAATGTCCACTATATCCGTAGTGACATTTTTTTTTGCATTAGTCCAGTTACCATCAATTGTAAATTGAACTTTTACTTACACATCTGGGTGCATATACATAATGTGGTACAATATTGTGCTAACAAGTCTGCGTTGCTTGATAATTATTGAGATGCAGCTTATTTGCATAGCTCATTTAACTTGCATTAGTTAGTTTGTTGAGGATGGCATAAGATGTGATCAGAATCTTTCTTCATCATCACTCAAAGCTTCTGCCACACGCCTTGGGGCGTCTCAAACTTGTAATCTAGCCATTTGGCCAAGTCCCACAAAGGAAAATCTCGGGGTGGATTTACCATCCTCGTACTTCTCATTTGCAAAACAAAAATTTCTTTGAATAACACTGAATAAAAAAATATTTACAGAATAATTTCCTTTGAAATGCATTTAAACACTTTTTACACAAGAAACACGACACTGTTAATCTCCTGTGTCTTGAGGTGAACCTGGGTTGCGTCCATCTACGATTCCCTTTTATTTGTCATCTCCGGGTAGCTGACGTGAATTCTATTCCAGTTTCACTATATCCTCGTGGTTATTATTTTTTCCGACACATAGTTTACATGAAAGTAAATGTCAGTATAAGTTCTGTGGAAAAGGTGTTTGATCGATGCTGAGCTAAAATAGAATCTAATCTAAAGTCCTTTCTAATTCTCTGTCCGGAAATCGGAAGTTGTGATGCCTTCGCAAATTATGTTTGTCATCTTTCAGATGTACCTTAACACAGGTCGATGTGCTTGTAACTGCTCAGCCTTCGCCTAGTTGGAAACTTCGCGAGTAACACCTTATCTTTCTTCACATCCTTCAAAAGTCCCTGGAAGAGGTATTTTTGTAATCACAAATGGTCCTTGATACAATAATTGCCGTTTTTTGTTCCTCCTCTGTATAAGTGAAGACTTAGGATGAGTTTTTACTCAAACTTCGTCTTTCACTTGATATATTTCTATTCTTACTAGTCGACTGTCAAAATAGATTTTTCTTTTCTTTGCCTTGTCCATTATATTGAGTAAGACGTGGTGTACTTTATTTTTTAGTGACATTCTGTCAATTGCTGTCTTAGGAATTGGTCGAATCCAGTCATTTTGCTCTTGTTTTCCAAACATCAGTTCGTACGGAATGTAATCGGTCGTAGTATGTGTCATGTTGTTCCTAGTTCCGTGAAAATTGTCAAGATAATAGATTTCGTTTCCTGGTTGTGGCAATATGTTCTCATGAACCGGTTTAATTCCCGAAAGATACGTTCCACAGGATTTGCCGAAGGGTTCTACACTGATGTCAGAGTCTGTTTTACACCACAGTTACTTAGTGTTTGCCTCCTACGAAATCCAGTGAACGTTGACTCATTGTCAGAAAGGATAGCCTCTGGTTTGCCTACATTGACTGTATAATCTTTGATTAGTTTCTTGGCTATGGATGAACCATTAGCTGATTTTAACTGATATAATTTGACATATTTAGTGAATAGATCGGGAAAAGGCACAATATACTTGCATCCACCTTTTGATGGCGGTAGAGGACCACAGACGTCGACCGAGGGTAATAGGATGTAGGAAATCCATCACACAAAAATTTTCTGGTTTGCCTAGCTGACAAATTTTACATTTCCTTAACTGTCGGCGTACTTTCCTCGAATATTTGGGAAGTAGCAACATGCTTGAATCTTTTGAGCACATTTTAATACTCCAAAATGTCCTCAAGGGTATGTACATGGACAAAATTAAGTCATCCTCATTCTTCTCAGGAATACACACTCTCCAGTATCTGAATCAATAAGCCCTCTGAAAAATAAGACGTCGTCCTCAACTTTGTACAGTCGCTTCAGATCTTCGTTTCCACGTTTTCCTAAAGCTTCTTTTATTGATAGCCGACGGGGAACTTCATTTTGTAGTTTTCACATCTGTTTACACATTCTTAGAAACTGTTTTCTATATTTTTTGTTAGTCATTAATAGAACTTTTAACTCGGACGGATGTCCGTAATGTTAATTGTTGACATATCACCGTCCGCATTCTTGACGGTACATCGGCGACGAAATTATCCTGTCCGCTTATTAATTTCATCCATCTTGCTAATCTTGGATGTAATAACTTACACGGTTGCTAAAAACATAAGTCTTTGTGGTCACAGTATACTGTTGTCTTTGCTCCGTATAACTAATAGTGATTTTTTTAAAATGACCAGACTACGGCCAATACTCCCTTTTCGGTAGTTGTATACGCTCGTTCACAGCAGTCGGCTAACGAAAGCTATGGGATAGAAAGTTGTTTTTCCATCTATTATTTTTACTTGGAAGAGTCAGGAACCAATTTCAATTTCCGAAGCATCCGCCATTAAACCGAATTCTTGGCTCACACGTGGATAATATAATATTTGTGAATTAACTAAGGCATGTTTTATTGCTTCAAACGCATGCTGGCATTGCTGCGTCCACACCCACGAAGTATTTTTTGCAACAAGCTGTACAACGGTTCTGCATTAATAGAGTGGTCATAAATGAAGCGACTGAAAGGAGAAGCAACTCCGAGGAATCCCTTTAATTGCTTTTTAGTTGTTGGAACTGCAAAGTTTTTGATTGCCTTTAATTTCTCGGAGTCCGGTAATACTCCTTTTTCATTTATAAGATGACCTAGAAATTTAATTTTATCCCTAGCAAAATGGGACTCCTGCAGATTTGCGGTTATGCCTGCTTCCTGGAAACGTTGCAACACTCTCCTCATTAAATCGACGTGTTCGTTCCATGTGGTCGTAGCAACGGGCATATCGTCCACAAACAAAGTTAAACTGCTTGGAAGTGCAGGTGCCAATGCGTCACCTAGAGCATTTATAAAAACTCCCGAGATCACGTTCAGCCCGGAAGGTAGAACCTTAAATTGGTAGCTTGTACGTGCGCTGTACTCTTTTGATTGTTCATCTAGCGCCACCTGCCAAAGTGAAGTCCTGAGATCAATATTCGATTTGTATTTTAATCCTCCGAACTTTTGAATTAACTCATCGATATTTTCCGGATGAGTTCGCACAAGCACAATAATCTTATTTATTTGCCGTGCGTCTAGCACGAGACGAACCTTTCCTTCCTTTTTCGGGACAACATGAATAGGACTACAGTACGGACTCGTTGAAGGTTCGAACAGCTCCCATTCAAGCAACTGTTGGATTTCTGCATCAACTGCCTTTCGTGGATGCCACGGTACTGTATAAAAAGTACGACAGAAAACTTTGTGTGGAATCATATCTAAATGACCCGTGTATCCCTTGATTACATCTGGCTTTTCTTTAGAGACTTCATGATATTCCTGAATAAGATCGTATAATAGCTTTCTTTGATGGTGTTGCAAATACTCAGGTTCTTGTACTTTTTCGTACACCAAATCTTCAGTTTTTAAGACTTGCTGCAAAGAATTAATTTGGTTCTTCCTGTGTAGTTTCACAATGTACCAACTTGATTTGCAGTTTTCGTCCATGGCAATATTTTCCATGACAACTATATTCCCTGAAAAGATTCACCTGATGTCCCTGATCCATTACTGTAAAACTGACACGGCCCAGAGAAAAATCGATGTGCCAGTTTCTGTCTGTAAATTCATAAGTTCCCGAGATACAGTCCTAAACCAATTTTTCTATTACAAGTAATATGCAATTTATAGCTACATCTCCTATATTTAACTGTAGTTGAGTCTGCACTTTAACCTGAGAATACTTATGGCTCTGAGCACTATGGGACTTAACATCTGAGGTCATCAGTCCCCTAGAACTTAGAACTACTTAAACCTAACTAACCTAAGGACATCACACACATCCATGCCTGGAGGCAGGATTCGAACCTGCGATCATAGTGGTCGCGCGGTTCCAGGCTGCAGCGCCTAGAATACTTATGACCAGTTGGGCCCACAATCCTACAACATTGAACAGGGAAAATCGGTGGATCTACTTTCTGAAGTATTTTTTGAAATACGAGGGCAGTTCAATAAGTAATGCAACACATTTTTTTGCTCGGCCAATTTTAGTTGAAAAAACCGGAAATTTCTTGTGGAATATTTTCAAAGATTCCCGCTTCGTCTCGTATAGTTTCATTGACTTCCGACAGGTGGCAGCGCTGTACGGAGCTGTTAAAATGGCGTCTGTAACGGATGTGCGTTGCAAACAACGGGCAGTGATCGAGTTTCTTTTGGCGGAAAACCAGGGCATCTCAGATATTCATAGGCGCTTGCAGAATGTCTACGGTGATCTGGCAGTGGACAAAAGCACGGTGAGTCGCTGGGCAAAGCGTGTGTCATCATCGCCGCAAGGTCAAGCAAGACTGTCTGATCTCCCGCGTGCGGGCCGGCCGTGCACAGCTGTGACTCCTGCAATAGCGGAGCGTGCGAACACACTCGTTCGAGATGATCGACGGATCACCATCAAACAACTCAGTGCTCAACTTGACATCTCTGTTGGTAGTGCTGTCACAATTGTTCACCAGTTGGGATATTCAAAGGTTTGTTCCCGCTGGGTCCCTCGTTGTCTAACCGAACACCATAAAGAGCAAAGGAGAACCATCTGTGCGGAATTGCTTGCTCGTCATGTGGCTGAGGGTGACAATTTCTTGTCAAAGATTGTTACAGGCGATGAAACATGGGTTCATCACTTCGAACCTGAAACAAAACGGCAATCAATGGAGTGGCGCCACACCCACTCCCCTACCAAGAAAAAGTTTAAAGCCATACCCTCAGCCGGTAAAGTCACGGTTACAGTCTTCTGGGACGCTGAAGGGGTTATTCTGTTCGATGTCCTTCCCCATGGTCAAACGATCAACTCTGAAGTGTATTGTGCTACTCTTCAGGAATTGAAGAAACGACTTCAGCGTGTTCGTAGGCACAAAAATCTGAACGAACTTCTCCTTCTTCATGACAACGCAAGACCTCACACAAGTCTTCGCACCCGAGAGGAGCTCACAAAACTTCAGTGGACTGTTCTTCCTCATGCACCCTACAGCCCCGATCTCGCACCGTCGGATTTCCATATGTTTGGCCCAATGAAGGACGCAATCCGTGGGAGGCACTACGCGGATTATGAAGAAGTTATTGATGCAGTACGACGTTGGCTCCGACATCGACCAGTGGAACGGTACCGTGCAGGCATACAGGCCCTAATTTCAAGGTGGCGTAAGGCCGTAGCATTGAATGGAGATTACGTTGAAAAATAGTGTTGTGTAGCTAAAAGATTGGGGAATAACCTGGTGTATTTCAATGCTGAATAAAACAACCCCTGTTTCAGAAAAAAAAAGTGTTGCATTACTTATTGAACTGCCCTCGTAACTTCTCAGAAACGACATTTACTGCTGCTCCCGTGTCTAAAGTAACCTGCACAATAATGCCTTCAATTTCCGCTTGAAATTTCGTCACAGGTTCAGTGGTATGTTCCTCTTCACAAGGCATCATATCTTGCTGAAGATCTTATATTAATAATCTGTCATCATTGTACCTGAAAAATAGATGCTTGAATTTTCGCGCCTCCAAACTTCCTCGACTGAGCCGTCAGGGCTTCTGACAGTCGAGTCTAGTTTGACGATTGTCCATTATTGTTAGATGTTTGCTCCTCAATTTTTTCTGGTGGTTGGTTTCGCCATTCATTTGCATTGACGTTTGGTTCCCAACCTGAAGGTTGCGGTTGGTTGTGATACTCTTGGGTTTGTTGCTGATATCGGTGTTTTGGCTGGTAATTACCCTCTTGATAATATCCTTTCCTCTTCTTATTATTTTTCCTCCATTTCCGTTTATATGTTTGTTCAACTTGTTGGTTTTGATTACGTTGGTCTTGATTTTCATTACAAAATTTCACGTTTTCCTGGAATTAGTTCATCTGTGGGTTTGGTGAATTGTGTGCAAAAGGTTTAGGTCCATACGTTTTGTTGTCACTATTATATTTGCTAGTTGGTAACTTGGTTGGGTATAGCGCACACGTGGTTCTTCGAATAGAATGTCTATCGAATGCAATGTAGCTAAAAAAATCTTCCACATGTTGTTCAGGCACATGTAGAAGTTTTTCCTTTACTTCTAGTGGACGTTTGGCCTTTAATATTCGAATAATGTCTTGTGTCGGAATTGGTTCATTCCAGTATTTGCTTTTATTTATTATTTATCAAATTCCTTCCTTAAAGTTCCGTTTTTGAAAGAAAATGGTTGTGGATCAAATACTTCCTTGCATAGTCTTTCTTGCGCTCCCTTATTCCAATATTTGTGCAAGAAAGCGTTTTCAAATTGCTGATATTCTTGAGATCATTCGGATGCTTCCGACGCCCACATCGATCCATCCCCATGTAAGAATCCTGCAACGTTCATATTTTTTTGTTGCTCAGTCCATATTCGTGGCAATATCCCTCTAAATTGCTTGATAAAGACCACAGGATTGATCGACTTTCTTTCGGGGTTAAATATATGAAATTAACGATATTTAAGCATTTTTTTCTTCATTCATAGTCACAGTTGTATTCTGGTGACTATTTCTTGGTGGATGATATTCCTGATAATTTTGTTCCTGTTGATTACATTAATACGCACCAATACATGGATATTGTTGCATCGATTCAGTTTAATTAATTTCGTCAGGAATAATGTCTCATTTTGATAAATTGCAGGTAACAGGTGCCCCTCTAGTATTAACTAAACCTTGCCGGCATGCTTTGAGTTCAATTTCAGTCTTTGCCTTCCAAGCAGGAAATTCTTCTCCTATAATTTGTTTAATCTCTTGAATTTCTGATTTAAGTTGTCCTTGTGCAGTTTCGTTGTTAACTTGAACGTTAGCAACCGTTTCTGCCAATGTTAGATCCACATAATTTCGCACCGTCTCGGTTTGCACTTTCGCTCATTCCCCTATGTCTTTAGAAATAGCAATCTTATGTTCGTTGAACCGTTCCTTTATTTGTTTCTCACCTTCGAGATTAAGAGTGTTTATTCTCCGAGTATGATCAATGACTGCTTGCTCGTTTTAGTGCTTGATTTTAGTCACGTCCTGTGGAATGGTGTTCTGTGCATGGATAACTTCTTGCACTTGATTATTTAGTTTATCTTCACGATATAAGATATCTTCGTATTTGGTTGTTAATTCTTTGTATTGCTGTTCTTGTGTGACGAGTTGTGCTTGACTGGCCATCAAATGACTCTGTTTTGCTTCCAAATTACGGAATTTTTCGTCAATATCATCATTTACTGCTTTTAGTTTTTCGGATTGCTCCTGAGCGAAAGTGGACTGTGCTGTAGCAAAATTAGTTTGCATAGTTTTTATATCATTTGCAAAAGTGGATTGTGCTGTTGCAAAATTAATTTGCGCAATTTCTATTGTTCGACCTTATTCGCTATTACGTTAGTCCCTTGTGACATGACGCTCAAATTCGACATCAGCTGGGATAACAAATGAGTATTCTCAGCAGTTGAGGTTTGCACTGGGTTTATTGAAGATTGTGCCGACACAGTTTTTTGCACAGTTATTTCGGTTTCACGCGTAGTTGCGGGCAGTTCTACCCTAGCGAGTGCTTCTGTATCAAAGGTCATATTCATGTTATTATTTGGTTGCTGCGTATGTGTTAGGATGTCACCCAACATATGAATGTCGCAAATTGCAACCGTTTGTGTCGCCGACGTGAGCGCAGGAATTACTGCAGGTTGCTCATCCGTAACCGACACTTCGCTAACTATGCCTGGTTGAAATTCTGTGACACTATTTGAGGATGAAATTACATTACTTATTTGATTTTGTGCCATCGTGATATTACGTGAATGCTTATTGGTTTTCAACATAGACCTAGTTATCACCATGTATATAAGCAACAGATAGTTTCTCTACTAAGTCTTTTCACAAGAGTCTATATTAATCTCTACCCATGCAAAAATGTTAATGTCGTAATGCTGTTGATGTTCACTGTACAATGTAACACCAACACATTATGTAGAAAACACATGAAATACTGTCTTAATTATCTACAAAAATAGTGAAATTATAATCAGAGTTATAGAGAAACTACTCATTTATGCTTAAAAGTCAATAAGTAATAGGTCATTACACTGCATAAATGCTCCAGAAAGCTAGTAATTCAAATCTCTGGCCTTTTTGAAATTTCAGCCTGGCTGCTAGGACGGCGTACATGTTCTCTTCACAGGATACTCCCGTACGTTCAGTTAGCATGAGACATACAAAGAACCATAATGTAGTTACGCTTTCTAGCTATACATACATGCACAAAAATTAAACATTAATTATTTAATTAATAAGATAACTAATCTCCCTACAGATATGAACTATATCTGTTACAAAGTATGTTACAGTTAACAGTAATCACAAATATGTTTGACTGTTAGTGTCGTGACTAACTGTCATCAATTAAAGTGGTATTGCAGGTTCTAGTTCCTTTTTAGTGCTGTTGTATCAGGATCGAGCCCTGTCTAACGGTAAACAATTATAAAATCACTCAGCTATCTTCATTTACTGTTATTTGTATTTTGCCTATATTGAGCCTTTTATACTGAGATGTTTCCCACACCACTTTGTGTTGTCGCTTTATATGTATGAGTGATTGTCTGTGTGTGTGTTTTCTGTTGTAGTGAATACACAGACCGTTGGTGGGATACAGGGCGATGAGTGAAACTGCTTTCACACTATACGCTTCCCTTGTTATGGCGATCTGCTCCAGCAGCTGCAGATGCTGTATTGAAGCTAAAGCGTTAATCAAAGTTGCGGAGAAATATTCATCGGGGCTCTGTTGCATAGCAATCAGATAAGCCTTCAGTTCTTAGAAACATTGGTGGCAAAAAAATGATCCCTGAAATCACTTCTTTTCCGAAGAACGCATCAAATTATGTAATTATAACTGAACGCTCCCGTCGGAATTGTTCTCGAGCTGTGATTCATTAATAAATCACACTTGAGAATAAGTCGTTTGTGAAAATAACACGTACTTTTGTGAATTGAACGTTTTATTGACCTCAGTGTCAATGAAATTATTCTTGCACATGAATTAGCGAATCTCTATCATATATACAGATGTATATACAAATCTCCATCACGATCTCGCAATGACATCGGTTCATAGTGCGCAAGACTCCTCTGTCATAGAATTATATATTAACAAGAACAAAAGCTCACTCTCTATGAGTAATTATCTGAGAGCACTACGCCACAGAGTAGTAAAGAATATATACTAACACGAATAAAACTTAGTCTCTATGAATAAATATCTAAGCGCACTACGCCACAGTGTTATAAAGAATATCTTTGTCTCTCTCGTACTGTCACATTAATGCATAGCAATCTTATTACAGAATACGGCATATCATCAACATGAGTGCTAAATGAAATTCGTTAAACTTCGGTTACGCGATAAATCAGTCAAATCTAAAGTCCGCAAATCAACTATATACTCACGAATTACAATTAGGAACAACTTAAATTGGAAAGAACAAAGAAAATGTTGTTGGGAAGGCTAACCAAAGACTGTGTTTTATTGGCAGAACACTTCGAAAATGTAACAGATCTACTAAAGAGACTGCCTACACTACCTTTGTCCGTCCTGTTACCTAGCACTGCTGCGGGGTCTGGGATCCTTACCAGATAGGATTACTGGAGTACATCGAGAAATTTCAAAGAAGAAGATCACGTTTTCTATTATCGCCAAACAGGAGAGAGAGTGTCACTGCCATGATAGAGGATTTGGGGTTGGCATAATTAAAACAAAGGCGCTTTTCTTTGCGGCGCAGTTTTCTCACGAAATTTCAATCGCATTCTCCTCCGAATGCGAAAATATTTTGTTGACGCCCACATACATAGAGGAAAACGACCGTCATAATAAAATAAGGGAAATCAGAGCTCTCACAGAAAGCTATAGGTGTTAGTTTTTACCGCACGCTGTTCGAGACTGCAGAGTATCCATGTAGATGTGTCATTTAAAAATCCTAATTAACCGGAAATGTAGGCCAGATATAGTGTATGCTTGCCACTCAGGTTCTAGGCCAATAGCATTATGGAATAACCTCTGCGATATTTGGGAACTATTGGGTGAAACACTTTTCTCGTCGGTTTGTGGGGTGTGCTGGGCAGTTCAATAGCAGGCCGTGTCGCTGTACATGTAGGCAGTCGTCCCGATTTCAGTTTAGATTTCAGATTTCCAACTTGTTACATATGCATCACTGAAAAGTTAATAAAATTTGTCTGTATGCAGTGAGCAACACAATATAAAGAAGTTGAATAATCAAACGTAATGTCAATCGGAAATTCATAACTATCGTCCTAATAGAGCGTCGTTTCTCCGGGTTTCATTTAGTTTAACCAAGCGGTAAAGATATGTCATAGATTTATGAACTGTTGCTTCGCAATGGTACTTAAAAGATGACTTTTCCATTTTACAAAATGGGACAACCGATCTGAGCAATAATTTTAATACTTTAAAGCTTTTTAAGAAGCGATCTCCATTTGATGTAAGTAAATCCTCAAGGACTTATGGTTTATTAATGTAAAACGTGTGAAAATATGTTTCCGGTAGGATAGCACAACATAATGATGCTAATCCATTCTTTCATCAACTGTATATTTTCCGTTGTGTGATAATGTCGGTAATGTTAGTCTGCTCAAATTAGTTACTAATGCTCGTTTACGTCTCTCTTAGAAAAAGAGAAGGTAGTATATGTATACATTACTGTCACTGGCGCTGGTTGCTATCTCAGTTTTATGTCACTAGCATGCAACGGCCGGGGCGATTAATTTTATACAGTAGCAGCTACTTTCCATATTTCATATAAAAATCTAAACTATTTAGCATTAATATATACGGCACCCCACCCCAGTGCCCAGCGTCCCAGAGTCCTCGCAGTAGGAACTCTTTCGTCGGACGTGTAATTTAAGTCGGGCAGCCCCGATGATTTCCGAGAAGCTGTGTACTAATATTAGTTTTCATCCTCTCCCTTCACTCATCGTTCACCTAATAAAACAAAAAAGATACAGCAATACGCACACAGTCATTACAGTCGCATATACTCTACACACAGGCCTGCCAAGTGGTGTCAGCTTTCCACACAATTAAAGAAACAAGTGAACACCAGAATGATACGGTTCCGTTTTCTGCTTTCGACAATGCGAAATTGTGCAACGTGTTTGAAGCACTCAGAAAAGTAGGTGTACTAAGTATGGAAAGAGGTGTCAAATACGATTTCACAAGATCCAAGAAAGAAGGGTTTGGACCAACAGAGTCATAACACAAGGATGCAGTTTTCTCATCTGCTGTTCAGCTTGTATATCGAAGACTCAGTGAAGTAAATAAAAGAAAGTTTCAGAAGAGGGATTACAATTCTAGGCGAAACGATACACCAGTGATAAGATTAGCCAAGTTACCTTCCATTAGGAATGTGGAATACACTTAGCGACTGTGACGTAACTTTTAAAATGATGGAGCACAGCAGTCAGACGTCCTTTCCTTTCAGGCTTTATTAAAACAAACCTAGATTCGGCTAGTAACTAACCATTATCAGTGCAACAGTTCAGAGTTTTAATACATGTCCTAATACGTCAGTCCCCTATTGTTCTGCCTCCTGTCACAGTAGTCGTGAATGAACTTTGACAGGAGCCCGAACAACAGGAGACTCACGTACCAGGACATATATTAAAACTCCGAAATACTGTATTGATAATGGCTAGTGTGATATAGATAGTTACGATGCCACAACGTAGGTGCGCTCTGCTAGGTTGGCACTACGACACCGACACCGACGACAGCGCCCTCTAGCCGGCGCTGTGCAGCTCTACGAGCGCCGCTCCGGATTCAGCCTATTTGATTCCGAGTAGACGACAAAGCAACATTGTTTCTACTTCATAGTGGGCGAGCCACTACAGATTTTGCCCTTGTAACTTGCAGCCGCTGTTAGACTTGATTGATGAACGGCTTCACACCTGCGTGCTCATCTGTACGCAAAGTAGTAATATCAGTTGTATATGTTCATACCCCAGTTGTTGTTGTTGTGGTCTTCAGTCCTGAGACTGGTTTGATGCAGCTCTCCATGCTACTCTATCCTGTGCAAGCCTCTTCATCTCCCAGTACCTACTGCAACCTACATCCTTCTGAATCTGCTTAGTGTATTCATCTCTTGGTCTCCCTCTACGATTTTTACCCTCCACGCTGCCCTCCAATACTAAATTGGTGATCCCTTGATGCCTCAGAACATGTCCTACCAACCGATCCCTTCTTCTGGTCAAGTTGTGCCACAAACTTCTCTTCTCCCCAATCCTATTCAATACTTCCTCATTAGTTATGTGATCTACCCATCTAATCTTCAGCATTCTTCTGTAGCACCACATTTCGAAAGCTTCTATTCTCTTCTTGTCCAAACTATTTATCGTCCATGTTTCACTTCCATACATGGCTACACTCCATACGAATACTTTCAGAAATGACTTCCTGACACTTAAATCAATACTGGATGTTAACAAATTTCTCTTCTTCAGAAACGCTTTCCTTGCCATTGCCAGCCTACATTTTATATCCTCTCTACTTCGACCATCATCAGTTATTTTGCTCCCCAAATAGCAAAACTCCTTTACTACTTTAAGTGCCTCATTTCCTAATCTAATTCCCTCAGCATCACCCGACTTAATTAGACTACATTCCATTATCATTGTTTTGCTTTTGTTGATGTTCATCTTATATCCTCCTTTCAAGACACTGTCCATTCCATTCAACTGCTCTTCCAAGTCCTTTGCTGTCTCTGACAGAATTACAATGTCATCGGCGAACCTCAAAGTTTTTACTTCTTCTCCATGAATTTTAATACCTACTCCGAATTTTTCTTTTGTTTCCTTTACTGCTTGCTCGATATACAGATTGAACAACATCGGGGAGAGGCTACAACCCTGTCTTACTCCCTTCCCAACCACTGCTTCCCTTTCATGTCCCTCGACTCTTATAACTGCCATCTGGTTTCTGTACAAATTGTAAATAGCCTCTCGCTCCCTGTATTTTACCCCTGCCACCTTTAGAATTTGAAAGAGAGTATTCCAGTCAACATTGTCAAAAGCTTTCTCTAAGTCTACAAATGCTAGAAACGTAGGTTTGCCTTTCCTTAATCTTTCTTCTAAGATAAGTCGTAAGGTCAGTATAGCCTCACGTGTTCCAGTGTTTCTACGGAATCCAAACTGATCTTCCCCGAGGTTGGCTTCTACTAGTTTTTCCATTCGTCTGTAAAGAATTCGTGTTAGTATTTTGCAGCTGTGACTTATTAAGCTGATAGTTCGGTAATTTTCACATCTGTCAACACCTGCTTTCTTTGGGATTGGAATTATTATATTCTTCTTGAAGTCTGAGGGTATTTCGCCTGTTTCATACATCTTGCTCACCAGATGGTAGAGTTTTGTCAGGACTGGCTCTCCCAAGGCCGTCAGTAGTTCCAATGGAATATTGTCTACTCCGGGGGCCTTGTTTCGACTCAGGTCTTTCAGTGCTCTGTCAAACTCTTCACGCAGTATCATATCTCCCATTTCATCTTCATCTACATCCTCTTCCATTTCCATAATATTGTCCTCAAGTACATCGCCCTTGTATAGACCCTCTATATACTCCTTCCACCTTTCTGCTTTCCCTTCTTTGCTTAGAACTGGGTTTCCATCTGAGCTCTTGATATTCATACAAGTCATACCCCAGTAAAAGAGCTATAACCCATACGAAGTACTGAAGCATTTCACCTTTTCCTGCTCCTACTCACTTCCTACATTCGGCCTACCCTTCAGTTTATAGGAGCAATCCCACGCGCCGCCTATCCACGTGCGATACAAAAGTTACTAGCTCATGTCTAGATTTGCTTTAGTAAAGCGTAAAGGAAGGGATGACTGATTGCCGTACTTCATCATTTTGATAATATTCGCTTCAACTTGTAATACCTCTGCCCACGGGCATTTTTCGCAACTCGCAGCGGCAGCTGCCGAGGAGGAGGAGGGAGCTGGACGGCCTGCGGCGAGCTCCCTACAAGAGGACACTGCAAGCATACAGCAGGGAGCTGCGCACGTTGGAAGGGGCCTAGCTGATAATGAAAGCGTGCCAAAAACTGATGAACACCTGCAGAGATTACGACGCAACATCAAGAATGTACGCACGAAAGCATGTGAGTTCTTCTGACCTGGCAACAGTCGTTTTACCTGCCTTAGAAAGCCGGCCGTTGTGACCGAGTGGTTCTAGGCGCTTCAGTGTGAAACCGCACTGTTTCTACGTTTGCAGGTTCGAATCCTGCCTCGGGCATGGATGTATGTGATGTCCTTAGGTTAGTTAGGTTTAAGTAGTTCTAAGTCTAGGGGACTGATGACCTCAGATGTTAAGTCCCATAGTGCTTAGAGCCATTTGAACCATTTGCCTTAGAAAGCAGAAAGATGCTGACAATTCCAGCAACTCACGGTCACAGGGAGGGGCCTACACAAATTGCGGAGAGTCACCTTTCTTAAGAATACGTTTTTCTCGGCGGTAAGGACGTTCCTTGTAAATCATGAATTCCAGCAGAATGTGAGACGAAACCCAAATAGGAGTCTGCCCAGACTTAACGTAGAGGTAGCGGTTACTAAGAAGTGTTGTGTAGCTGCTCACACAAGAACTTCGGAATGCATAAAACCGTCATAAGAATGTGAAATCGTGATAAATATGCAATTCCCAAGGCACGCACCAGCCCACGCAAGGTGAAGTATTTCCACCCTCCACTGGGACAGGCGTGGCCATGAGACGGCGATCTGCCGTTGGTCTGCATTGCAAATTAAGTCCGCCAATGACAACGCCGACAGAGGAGAAAATTTAGAGGAAGAGTTGAGTTAGGAAATGGATGAGGAGAGGAGTCGGTGAGACGCCGCGGAAACGAGAGAACATGACGCCTCTTCCATCCATCGCCAACATCCGCCTTCTGACACCGTGATATCACAGCTTCGGCCACGCGACCGACAAGGCAGACAACGCGGAGGCGGAATCTGGGCCTCGCCGCGAAGCGGCGATTACTGATGAAGGCAGCAGACTCGCGCCACACAGCTCCGAGGCGATGCGCCATACCGACGCAGCGCCTACCGCCGACAGCAGTGCACGAAGAACCATAACGAATAATGGTGAGACGATTCGCTCCCCCCCCCCCCTTCCTCTCCTTTCCCTTAATAATGGGGTCGTGTCCACGCCCAGTCAAATCCGCCCTGAGATTTGTAATTTTGTTTTGGTTTGTGCAAACGATATTGAATAATTACATTCATTTTCATGTTTTAATCATCTAAGCAATCTGTTACATTGATACATCAACCTCTTTACCTCACAAAAATGGTTCAAATGGCTCTGAGCACTATGGGACTTAACATCTGAGCTCATCAATCCCTTAGAACTTAGAACTACTTAAACCTAACTAACCTAAGGACATCACACACATCCATGTCCGAGGCAGGATTCGAGCTGCGCGAACCGTAGCAGTCGCGCGGTTCCGGACTGAGCGTCTCGAACCGCTCGGTCACCGCGGCCGGCTCTTTACCTCATAACATTCTGTGTTTGATTTCATTTAATTACTGACATTCATTAATTGTTGACTCCCAGTGTGTGGCGGTGTCATTGACAATTTTTATGTGATGTGATGTCACAAACAATATCCGAATTCACTACATTTTTGGCGTCCAGCTTGAAGCAGTCTAATTACTCATCTACTCGTCATTCCATGTCCGACAGCAGAGAAGAATTCTCAGTTCACCACAAACTTCGCAGAAGTATATCTCTGTGCCTTACGAAGTAGAGTTGCTTACACTTGTGTCACAAAATATAATCCACATACACACAGATACTCCGCAAGCCACCGCACGGTGCTTGTCGGAAGATACTGAGTACCACTGCTAGTCGCTTCCTTCCCTTTCCACTGGCAGATAGAGCGAGGGAAAACCGACTGTTTGGATGCCTCCATATAAGCCTTAATTTCTCACGTGAAATGTATGTTTGCGGCAGTAGAATCCTTCTGCAGTCGTCTTCAAATGCCGGTTCTCTAAACTTTCTCAATATTCCAGAATGAGATTTTCACTCTGCAGCAGAGTGTGCGCTGATATGAAACTTTACCTCCAGGCTGTGGGTAAGCCATGTTTCCCCAATATCCTTTTCTTTCAGGAGTGCTACTTCTGCAAGGTTCGCAGGAGAACTTCTGTGAAGTTTGGAAGGTAGGAGACGAGGTACTGGCTGAAGTAAAACTGTGAGGACGGTGTGTCAGTCGTGCTTGAGTAGCTCAGATGGTAGAGCACTTGCCCGCGAAAGGCAAAGGTCCCGAGTTCGAGTCTTGGTCCAGCGCAAATTTTTAATCTCCCAGGAAGTTTCTCAATATTATTTCTCGAATAGAACGTCGTCTTCCCTCCAGAGAATCCTCTATGAGTTCCCAAAGCATCTCCGTAACAGGTGTTGCTGGAATCTACCGGTAACAGATGTAGCAACCTGCCTCTGAACTGTTTCGATGTCTTCCTTTAATCCGATCTGCCGCGGATCCCACTCGGGCAGTACTCAAGAATATTTCGCACTAGCGTTCTATACACGGCCTCCCTTACAGATGAACCACGCTTTCGTAAAATTTTCTCAACAAACCGAAGTCGAGCATTTGTCTTCCCTACCGCTGTCCTCACGTGCTCATTTCGTTGCACTTCGCTTTGCAAAGTAACGCCTACGTATTTAATCGACGCTGTTAACGCTGTAATCGAACATAACGACATTTTCCATCCTACTCATTCGCATTAATTACATTTTTCTACATTTAGAGCCAGCTGCCATTATCGCACCAACAAGAAATTTAATCAAAGTCATCTTGTATCATCTTACAGTCATCTTCAACACCCTCCCGTTCACAACAACTATCAGCAAACAACTGCAGATTGCTGCTCATCCTGTCCGCCAGGTCATTTAAGTATATAGGAAATAATAGTGGTCCTATTACACTTCCCTGCGGCACACCTGACGATAACCTTGTCTCTGATGAACACTCGTCATCGAGGATGACATATTGATTCTATTATGAAGTCTTCGAAACACTCACGCGTGTGGGAACCTATTGAGCATGCTTATACCTACGTGAACAGTCTGCAATGGGGTAAAGATCAAACGCTTTTCAGAAATCTAGGAAATAACGGAAATGTAACAGGTTAGGCGAAAGTTATCATATAATTAGTTTACGTATTTTGTGCAGGTAGCGTTAACGTTATTTTACTTTTGTTGGAATAGTAAAGCAATATTTAAAAACATAGAATGTAATTACACAGTTAGGGCACTGTTATTCATACACTCCTGGAAATGGAAAAAAGAACACATTGACACCGGTGTGTCAGACCCTCCATACTTGCTCCGGACACTGCGAGAGGGCTGTACAAGCAATGATCACACGCACGGCACAGCGGACACACCAGGAACCGCGGGGTTGGCCGTCGAATGGCGCTAGCTGCGCAGCATTTGTGCACCGCCGCCGTCAGTGTCAGCCAGTTTGCCGTGGCATACGGAGCTCCATCGCAGTCTTTAACACTGGTAGCATGCCGTGACAGCGTGGACGTGAACCGTATGTGCAGTTGACGGACTTTGAGCGAGGGCGTATAGTGGGCATGCGGGAGGCCGGGTGGACGTACCGCCGAATTGCTCAACACGTGGGGCGTGAGGTCTCCACAGTACATCGATGTTGTCGCCAGTGGTCGGCGGAAGGTGCACGTGCCCGTCGACCTGGGACCGGACCGCAGCGACGCACGGATGCACGCCAAGACCGTAGGATCCTACGCAGTGCCGTAGGGGACCGCACCGCCACTTCCCAGCAAATTAGGGACACTGTTGCTCCTGGGGTATCGGCGAGGACCATTCGCAACCGTCTCCATGAAGCTGGGCTACGGTCCCGCACACCGTTAGGCCGTCTTCCGCTCACGCCCCAACATCGTGCAGCCCGCCTCCAGTGGTGTCGCGACAGGCGTGAATGGAGGGACGAATGGAGACGTGTCGTCTTCAGCGATGAGAGTCGCTTCTGCCTTAGTGCCAATGATGGTCGTATGCGTGTTTGGCGCCGTGCAGGTGAGCGCCACAATCAGGACTGCATACGACCGAGGCACACAGGGCCAACACCCGGCATCATGGTGTGGGGAGCGATCTCCTACACTGGCCGTACACCACTGGTGATCGTCGAGGGGACACTGAATAGTGCACGGTACATCCAAACCGTCATCGAACCCATCGTTCTACCATTCCTAGACCGGCAAGGGAACTTGCTGTTCCAACAGGACAATGCACGTCCGCATGTATCCCGTGCCACCCAGCGTGCTCTAGAAGGTGTAAGTCAACTACCCTGGCCAGCAAGATCTCCGGATCTGTCCCCCATTGAGCATGTTTGGGACTGGATGAAGCGTCGTCTCACGCGGTCTGCACGTCCAGCACGAACGCTGGTCCAACTGAGGCGCCAGGTGGAAATGGCATGGCAAGCCGTTCCACAGGACTACATCCAGCATCTCTACGATCGTCTCCATGGGAGAATAGCAGCCTGCATTGCTGCGAAAGGTGAATATACACTGTACTAGTGCCGACATTGTGCATGCTCTGTTGCTGTGTCTATGTGCCTGTGGTTCTGTCAGTGTGATCATGTGATGTATCTGACCCCAGGAATGTGTCAATAAAGATTCCCCTTCCTGGGACAACGAATTCACGGTGTTCTTATTTCAATTTCCAGGAGTGTAGTTAGGCAGTCTACCTCCTTTTATGCTTTACATATATTAGAGGATATAAGCTCCCACATGCCAGAAACTACACGTTATGCTGTATTATTTAGCTGAGCAACCTAGAATTAATGATGGGTCACATCTGCATATAAATGAGACAAAGTTGAATTCAGTAAGTATGAGATATAACAGACGTAAATACCCACAGCTGCTACAATTCAGAAGACTCCAGCCGAAGTGCATGTCCATCGTATTCATTAATAAAAATGGTGTCTCATATATGTGTTGTAGTCTGATATTATGACGAAACAAAAACGGTAATCAAAAAAGTAAATTAAAATTTTATACATCAACTCATAGATGGTTATTCTAGCCAGCGGTATAACAACTGTAATTTCCTGCAGCGATTTACGTCTTATATAAATATATGGAAGTAAATTTGTGTGTATCAGTTACTCGTTACTCAGCAATACGGAAATTGCCGTATAATGGAGTAGCCGAAGCAGCCCACATTCCGTGAAATATAATAACTGTAATTTACCACACATAAGGTTTCAGCACATGCGAACAGAGTTTCCGACTGGGAGCCCGCGTGCAATTATTTCTTTTTCCTCGTGGATGGCTTGCTACAGCATTTACAGCAATTTGCTCAACTGAAGTGCGTTTTAGCAATTTTCCACCTCGTGAAATGCAACGTTAGAGATTGCGTGCTCCGCCTGACAGCGACAGCACATTCCCTTCTCGTGCTGGAGACTTTATTCCGCCGCGTATTCGCTCGTGTTCCACGTGACCGTACCAGCTACTCCTACCCAGCTTCTTCGTGCAACTGATTTCTGAGCCTGTAGTGCTACCGTAGCCACAGCGCGTTGCCGAACATAAGAATGAAGAACTCCCAACTGTTACACAAAACCACACTCATTTTGTTTAACCTTCAATTCCTCAGTCCACATCCGTCAAAAGATAAGAGACTGAAGATAAATAGGGTATTTTACACCGACACAAAATCAGTGGCAGCCACAATGTCGGCATCGAAACGTTTCATTTTAAGTCCAGTGTTCTCGCTAAAACGTCGCGTCAGAGTAAAGTCACTACCCAAATCCTCCCGCATAACCGAGCACGTTAAAGTGTCGCTTCCGGATCTGAGGGAGGGAGGAGGGGGGGGGGGGGGAATCAACCCCGGAATGAGACCGGGTGGTGAGTCGACCAGCTTGGATATATAGAATGAAGGCTTTCACGACCGGATGACATAGCTGCTGGGAAACCTTTCGGGAACACAGTTTTTCTAAAAGTAACACATATCGACAGAGATTTGCATAAAAGCTCCAATCACCATCCACAACAAAAGAGAAGTGTCATTAAAAGTCTTGTTTACAGAGCAGAGCGGGTATGCACATCGGAACACCTGGGTGCTGAAATAAAACATTTGAAGCAGGCCTTCGAAAAAAATGACTACTCAGGGAAAGAGGTAAAGAGAATTTTGCGACCAAGGAACAGAAAACCGAAGGACAAGGATGAACCACAACGACGAAAAATAAAGTCTATCTCCCTGTTATTAAAAAACTAGCGAATCAGATCGGTAAGATTTTACAGAAACATGTTATCAGACCGGTCTTTAGACGAACAAAGAAGTACGTCTAGTACTCCGATCTGTGAAGGATAAGTGCCCTCCTCTATCGACATGTGGTGTATACAGAACTCACTGTACGTGTGGTAAAGTTTATATTGGAACTACCAAGAGTAGCGTAAATATACGGCTAAGAGAGCACAAGTCAGCAGACTAGGAAAAATAGAGAGATCAGTTGTAGCAGAGCATGGACTTCAGTCAAGAAACCACGAAGTGAAGTTTTCTGAAACAGAAATTTTATCTACGACGTCAAATTATTATCCACGACTGTGTGGAGAAGCCATTAAAATTTATAAACATCACAATAATTTTAATAGAAAAGAGGAGGCAATGAAACTTAGTGACATATGAACAGTAGCTCCATAAAACCACCATAATCACGTTAGTAATGAAGCTACGAGTAGATGAATGTGAAACTACTTCATTCATAAACTGCTCATTTCAATAATATACCAGAGGATAGAATGAAAAACTGAAGATGCACTTGATGAATATCCGTTTGGTTTCAGAAGGTAAATCGTACGAGAGAAACAATTCTGACTTTGTGTTTCCTACTGGATTGACGAAAAAATCATGTTTTTAGCAATTGTACGGCTACAGAAAGCCACAAAGAATGCAAAGTGGAGTAATATGATCAGAGCCCTTAAAAGTTTGGGGCTAAACTACAGACGTACGAATAATCTACAACGTCTATAAAATCTACGCAGGAGTGCAGGATAACCCATTCACTATTTGGTTCAAACATTTTACGTACAACGTCAACTCACCAGGGGAACTTATAGTTATGTTCACACTACTGACGTCCTGATTTGGCTAGAAGCAACTATTAATTATGTAACGGTTTTCACTGTTCCCGCACTGTATGCACAAGTTACAGGTGTTGAATATCTTTCATAGACCCATTAAGTGTCGACTACAGTGAAAAAATGAGAACGCGTTTATTCTATTCGGTAAACCTATTTTCTTGTTACAAAATCCTGGAGCACTTTCAGTTGATATTTTTGAGCTGTTTCTTATGAGTGGTAGATGAGGAGGAGAGGGGCAACGAAATTCGAAAATCTACTTTTCTTTAGTTGTTCAACTTGTATATTTCTCACTATTTTCCCTCCACTATATCACCAGAAATAAAATATTCATTTCTGCATAATATTCAAAGACATACCGTGGACTGTTAGTTATTGTAACCACTGACATTTCGAATGAAACAACAAGTTTACTGGTTCGAGTCACTGTTTATTTATCTTCACGATGCGTTTCGAAGCTTTCAACCTCTATCACCAGATGTATTTACGTTTGTTAGTATGATATACGCGTGCGTCGTGCTACGATTTTGGTGGAACTTGTGGCACTGTAAAACGGAGAAACAAAACACTACTCCAGAGTATTGTCTTGGGGGATTTATGACTAAAAACTGAAAGTACATCTAACAGAGAAAATAAAACAAGTAAAATAGAATACCTCCACTCGTGACAGGATCCTTTCACTGTCGTAACACATCACATGGAAAGTGGCATATTTTGTAAACAAAAATGGCACCTGAAAACTATTAGGTGCAAAGAGCATACAGCAAAAGAGAAATATTATCACAAAATACAACTGTACATCATAACAGCATTGTTATTTCGAAATAAATTTTAAAAAGTTGTGGAGATCTTTGTTTGAGGTGCTGAATACAATATTTCAGGTGGTATACAAATCCGATTCTGCTAAGTTTATAAAGCCTAAATTTCCTGCTCGTTTATTTAACCAGATGAGATGTTGGAAAGTAAGTGCGATAATTATGTTAGCAATAGTGGTAAAATTATACATAAATAACAAGTTTGGTTTGGATTCAGAGATAAGGATGAAAGGCTGGAGCTCGAAAGAGAAAGAGAGAATGGCAGTACTGAATGGATGAGAGCAAACTATCCAAATGAGGTTCTTCATAAGATTGTATCTGTTATATGTAATAACAAACTAAGGTTGCAGTAACACATTGCATAATGCTTTAAAATATGAAAATACATGTAGAATTTGTGCTATTAGTTGATGTAGATATAGTTTCAAGCTGACAGGGGAACAAGCTGTTGGTGTGATTGTACATTTGTTACCACAGTGAAAATCAATTTTTTTTTATTTGCAACAATTAGCCACACCCTCCAGCTACCTCTCTAAATAGTCGCCGCTTAGAATTAGACATTTGTCACGGTGTTGTACAAACTTTCCAGTACCCTCGTCACAGAGAGCTGCCACCTGTGCTTTCCGCCAAATCTTTAGGCTGGTCTACCTTTCATTTTTTGTGGCAAAATGTTGTCTTCGTAGCCAGCGGTTCATGTGAGCAGAGATCAACAACGGAGGGAGCCAATTAAGGGCTGTATTGTGGTGATCAAACACTGGAGACGCGTCGTCATTGCCCCTGTGGAACGCGGCTGAAAATTGTCTTGAAGAAAGAAACGCATGATATTTATGTTATGTGGGTTGCACAGCTTCAGGCGAAATCTCTCACCAGATCCACATACTGGGCGGGAGAGCCATTTCTACGTGATCACTTTGCACTATGAACTGAAAAGAGCGACGTCAAGTGATCTACAGGCACATTAAAGACATTGCCCAACGCATCTGTGCCAAGTTCCATCGGATTTTCAAAGTGGTTTCATTTCGCGCCTAATAGCACCTGAATTTCCGAATACGCCTCGTGTTTGGAGTGTTTCAGTGTCTTTGCCTTCAGGTTGGATGTGTTTTGTTTCATGCATGTGGGTGCCTATTGCTCATTTGTGGAATTCTGGGTTTTAGTGCTGCCATATGTTCCTTGAATCTAGTCTTAAGTGATCTCCCTGCCAGGCCTATGTTTAAACACAGTCCAAACATTCAATTTTGTTTACACTTGTACGATGTAGTGCATTTTGTATGTTGCTGTCGTCCAATTTTGTTGACTGCTGTAAAGGATATGTTTAATATTTATGCCTTTTCGTTTGAAGTCGTTGGCAGTCTAATATTGAATATTGCCTAAAAATGAGATTGTATGGAATATATTATTTACCTTTTGTTTTTTATGATTTAATTGTTTTGCCAATATTGGATGCTTTATGGTGTCTATTATGGAGCTGTTATAACGATGAGCAGTAGCTATTTATTTTATTATTTCAATTTCATTCACGTTTATCTTCAGAGAGTGGTAGGTGGACAGCTCTACTGATCATGTAGCTAAATGCTGCCATTTTGTGGGCTGTGGAGTGACGGAAGGACCTGTGGAAGGTAGTATTTTTGTGGCAGTCCTCTGCTAAACTTCAGACTGATTTCTATTATTCTTTATTCTAATAGTAAGATCTAAAATATTTATACTGCCACCTGTTTGGTGGCGAGTTCAACTGTGAATTATATATTTTCGTGAGAGATGCTGACTAATTGGTTCAATTCATTGAAGTCATTTTTGTGCCATTGATTAAAATGATGTTATCTACATATCAGTAGTAGTCGATATTTTTGAGGAGGTGGTTATTGGAATTCAGGACTTTGTCTTCTAAATTGTTTACAAATATTTCAGGTCAAATCCAGAAAGGTTTGAGCCCATTGTTAGGCCATCTGTTTGTTTGTAGAGTTTATTGTTGAATTTGAAATAGCTGTGTGGAGGTGTAAATTCGAGCAGCTCCATTAGTTCAGTAATGTGAGTGGAAGGGATTTTTTTGTGCTTTTGTAGGTTGATATTAATTATCTGTACCTGGTGTTTCCTTTTCAGTATTGTATTGTAACATGCTCTAGATTGTGTGTGAAATTACTTGACCAACACCTGTCCAGACGGCGTGGAAAGGTAGAGGACAACAGTAGTGTTGGGGGTTCCACTTCAGGCGGCCAACGGACGGTAAGGCATGTGCGATTCAACTGCTGTACTATGGTGACAAAGAGAACTTGCAAGCTACATCGAGCGAGACTACGAACGATTATGTAACTAAGTGATTCCGGTGAAACTACTAATGGGAGAGGTCAGCAATTTGTTATTAAAAGCACAGGCGTTACAGGATTATACTGAAATTGCACTGAAGGAGTGACCTGTATTCGTCTGAGGTCTTAACCCTTTTTTTCTTTCAGAGAACTGTCGTCAGTGGCGTGTTTTGATTTACATCTAGACTTACTTCGGGATTAGCCGAGCGGTCTCAGGTGCTGCAGTCATGCACTGTGCGGCTCGTCCCGGCGGAGGTTCGAGTCCTCCCTCGGGCATGAATGTGTGTGTTTTTTCTTAGGATAATTTAGGTTAAGTAGGACTGATGACCTTAGCACTAAAGTGCCATAAAATTTCATACACATTTTAAAATTTGCTTGTTTTGCCCGACCACAAGGTATTTTGCTACATTTCGCCTCACTAACACCTTAATACAGTTGCATTTGTGACAGAATGTCGAAACAGTGCATTATTAAGCAAATAACTGAAGATAAGTCAGGTCAATAGCTCATAAAAATCTCAGCATGAAAATAAAGGGGCAGTTCTTCACTATTAACTCTCATTTCATCACCTCTCTGTTGCCGAGAAGAAAATTACGTTATTTTATTGAAAACAATTATACGTTCTAGTATATGATGGTAAATATGAAGGTTTTGCATTGTAATAACCTGGCAATATACTATGTCCTTCGGATGCTACCCTTTTCCAAAAACTCGTTTCGATATCTCGAACTATTTATGAGATACGAGGGATGTTTCATCTCACAGCATTATTTCCACTTGGAAGTGAAAGTAACTGCGGTACACACGACCGATTTCCTCTAGATTTGGAATACATATAAGTCTTCTCTCAAGTTTAAGGAATTAGATTTCATATTCAATAATGTATGACCTAACAAACACCAAACATAAACTCACAGCAACACCTGCTTTCCACTGCAGTCTACTCAAATCATATATGATGTTATTTAATTTTTGTAATACCACAGTACCTATTACCAGTAACGAAACGATAGATAACTCGCCATGAATCTGATGACGAATGCAGTAATATGTGCTAAAATCAATTTCTTTAGTTTCTCTAACATAGCATGAGAAGGACTGCAGAACATTCGGGCTATTCATGGTTCCGTGCCAGCTGTGTAAAGAGACAGTTTCTGATTGCGCCGAAGCGGGCAAGGGCGTTTATTCGTAACGGACAAAGCGCCCAGTTCCACAGGGACAGCAGACTAAAGCGTCCGCCTATTCGGAACAAAGAGGTAGAGTCAACCAGAACTAAAAACGAGAATGCGTTTCTGCACACGCGCTAAGTTATTTTGTGTGAGCTGCAACAAAAGCGGCGAGCACTGGATGGATCTCTAATACGCTGGTGCCTTAGAAAAGCACCATAGCAAACAGTTTCAGCACAAAGAATAAACATGTACTTTAGCTTCATAAAGATCTACTCCAAGCCGGCCGTTGTGACCGAGCGGTTCTAGGCGCTTCAGTCTGGAACCGCGCGACCGCTACGGTAGCAGGTTTGAACCCTGCCTCGGGCATGGATGTGTGTGATGTCCTTAGGTTAATTAGGTTTAAGTAGTTCTAAGTTCTAGGGAACTGATGACCCCAGATGTTAAGTCCCATAGTGCTCAGAGCCATTTGAACCATTTATCTATTCCAACGTGGCGCCCACTAATTACGACCGCCAGCGACGCAGAAAGCGACCTTATATCACATTGGTTCATATTTCAGAACAAGTGCCTAATCTGCTATTGAAGCTCAGAAACTTTCTGCGACATGAAATTCTACATCAGTGCCGTCCTCACACAGGATGCGTGAAGCACACCAGACATGGTGCCCGTCATGGTTGCTACACGCTCTGAAAAGACCTGCTACATCTCACAGAACGTGCTCCTCATCGTGATTTGAGTCTCCAGCGCTCTCCAGGGGCAGTTGTCGGCTGAGTCTGGCCCACTGATCACACAGTTTATTCACGAAAATGGATATCCATACTATGGGTCTTTAACTTTAACTCTGTTAGCTATCATTGAAGAAGGGCGGAGAAAATCGTGAACAGCACTTTGGACTCGTCTACTGCTGGTAGAGGAACAGATCAGAGATGCATATTATTAGAAACTATTCGCTAATTCAACTGAATTTCCATCACATTTTCGGTTTTAAATTGAATATAGTTAAAGTATAGTGGCTAATGTCAGTTTTCGCATATTCTCCACGTTGTACTAACTGACAGTGGTCAGAAGCGATGTACTTCGGCACATGGGTTTCAGGATCGAGATTCTTCTTGTAATTTCATTTCAGTGGAAAAGGAGACTTCTTTCGAAGGTACTCACAGTCACCGGAAAAGATATTTACTGGCAAGAAGTATACAGGAGGTAGCCCATAAAACCAAGAGGTTGGTATAAATCTTTTCCGCAAAGTTCCATAATAGCATGCACTTACGTTCAGACATAAACTGGCAGTCACGTCAAGATTTCTAGCGTCTGGAGAAGCAATTCAGTCAAGAATTGCTTGAAATACATTACCCATAGGTATTATAAATATAATTGTATGTGTGTGTGTGTGTGTGTGCGTGTTTGTGTGTGGGCGTGTACGTTCCACATCTACTCGGAAACCATTTGACCGATTTCAACCAAAGTTGGTTCACATAACCCTTACTACCTACTTATCATAGTTCAGGATGTACGTATGATGTTATAAATACATTTGTGAAAAAATGCTGCATTGTGCATGAGATTTAAATTTACGCCTTCTTTTCCATCAAGTCTATTTGCCATTCGTTTGGCATACAGTATCCATATAAGCCGCTAAATGTACCTACGAAATTACCGTTGTACGACACACATATCAGGAGATATGACGCGATAACCAAAGAGACGCTTGAAAAACTGCCACATCATACGTGGTATTTAACTTTATTACTTCTTTTCTACTAACTCTCTTCGCAACATATTTCGCTATACGTATCCACAAGTGCCGCTGAATGTTCCTACACAAATGTATCATTGTAATAATTAAAGAGATATGACGCCATTAACTCTGACGTATGTGAAAAAATGCCTCAGCATTAATGACATTTAAATTTATTATTTATTTGCTACTAACTCTATTCACAACACATTTCGCTGACAATGTCCACATACGCCGGTGAATGTACCCACACAAATACGAGGGTTGAATGAAAAGTAGTGCCTCCACCTTCGTTAATTGGGTTTGGATGGGAATATTTTAATAAATCAAACGCAGAATTAATCCTTAAAATGCGATCTTTAATTACCAATATTCACTCTTCCACATAATCAGCAGCCAACTGGATACATCTCTACCAACGATGAAGAAGTCGACACTCTGTTTCCGCAACCACAATCTCACTGTTCTCTCAACGTATTGATCAGAAGCATAATGATGTCTCCACAGACCGCCTTTCACTATAGGGAACAGATGGAAGACAGACGGTGTGGACTGTATGGAGGAAGGAGTACGGTGGTGAGATTCGGTCTCTGAAGTGTGTGGTTTGGCATTGTCATGCTGCAGGAAAACATTTCCCTTTTCCTTTCGGACTCTTGTTAGCCGTCGTTTCAGAGTTTGCAGCGTTGTGATGTAACGGTCTGAATTTAATGTTGTTCCACGATCGCGTAAATCAACATGGATAACACCATCTGCGTCCCAGAACACTGTGTCCATGATTTTCCCAGCTGAGGGCTGCGTCTTGAATTTCTTTTTGTGGGGAGAGTCTTTGTGTCAATGCTCCACATACTGACTTTTCGCCGGCCGCGGTGGTCTAGCGGTTCTAGGCGCTCAGTGCGGAGCCGCGCGACTGCTACGGTCGCAGGTTCGAATCCTACCTCGGGCATGGATGTGTGTGATGTCCTTCGGTTAGTTAGGTTTAAGTAGTTCTAAGTTCTAGGGGACTGATGACCATAGATGTTAAGTCCGATAGTGCTCAGAGCCATTTGAACCATTTTTGAACTGACTTTTCGTCTCCGGGGCGTAATGTTGTACCCATGTTTCGTCTCCTGTGACAACTGAATGGTGAGGAGTTCCTGGCAAATTTCAAGTCTGTGAGCTTTCATTTCAGGAGTCTTATCGTGCCGAGATCTTCCGATAACCAAGCAAAGCAATAATGTGACCCACACGCTCTTATGAAATGCCGATTGTGCTTGCAGTTTCTCCCTGAGTGATACGACGATCGTCCTGAGTCTATCAGTCAACATTTTGCCTCTGAAACTCGGTGGTTGCTTTCACAGGACGTCCAACTCTTTGTTTGTGACGCAGGTCAGATGTTCCCACCTCGACATCTTTAAATACACACGCCCAACGACCCACAATACTCATATCAGCACAATCATCATAAACTGCTTTCATTCTCTGATGAATCTCCTGAGGGGTGACACCTTCTGCTGTCAAGAATTCAATGACTACACGTTGCTTAAATCGCATTGACCGACCATCTGCGCAGGGTTCCATACTTTACACTGTAACAACACAACCGTTCAATATTAAGGCTTCCCGCCAACTGCAGCTGTAGAGAAGAGCCTACAGAACAAGCCAGTACCTGCCACATACCGATTCTGCCAACTGTTGAAGAGTTACGAAGGTGGAGGCTTAGTTTTCAGTTAACCCTCGTATAACACTGTATGATACACAATTCTGGAGACGTCATAAACACTGATATACGTGAAAAAATATCGCATAGTCTATGAAGTTATATTTATTCTTTACTACTAAGACTTTCCTACAGTCTTGTCAAGGAAATCTCTAACATCATACAGTGCATTTGACAGCTTTCAACTGCGAAGCGGTAACAGCTGTAGGCGAAAACGATAGGCATGTATAGACCTATTAAGGGGCGTTTCCATAGAGACATTTACAAAATCGCGTTATAGACACACGAAGCAGTTGCGCCTAGCAAACAAACTGCTCAGGATCCTGTTTCTTAATTCGGATTCTGTACTTTTATGACTTCTACACCACTTGTTAGCAGCATACACAGTGGCCGCGCCAAAGACTGAGACGGCGTGTAGTTTTACAATTATTTATTGAACTTTCTTTACACTTCCTCCCTTGTCGTCGCTACCCAGCCCTGCGGATCCCTCCGCCTGGCTGCTGCTGTGTGGATTCTCCGACAATGCGTGCAACGCGCGCCGCTAATCGCACTCGGAAGCCTCAGGCTACCAATGCTCCGCTGAAACCAGGATGCACTGTGGTTGAGATCGACTCGTCGCCGTGAGGCCAGCTCCAGACGCCTACTGCTCCGGCGGCTGGGAAGCCGTCAGTCCCGATGTCCGTGAGGTCCTGTCATGGACGGACCACGCGGCGTGGAATCAGGTTGCCATGAAGTCCGGGCGTCAGTCCCCGGCGGCGCCTGTGACCATACCGCACTGCGGCCGGTCCTGCTGGAAGTTCTCGCGGTAGTTAGTCAGCCATGGTATCGACCAAACTCGGGCCGACTTCCAGGGCTGAAGTTGACGTCTGGCAGCGAACGAATGACTCCTGCGAGCTGGAACAGACTTCCGGAATCGTCACCTACGAACATTGAACATTCGGACACGGACCACATCCGTCCTCAGATCCGAATTACTTCTTCTGTCTGTTGCTCCCTGCGCTCCGCTATTTATATCCGGCAGGAGGACTTTTACCCTCGGTGGTAGCTTTCTTTTATTACTCTCGCAGTATATTGCAGCGTAACTTAAGGTGCCAGCCTCACTTCCCCTTACTCAGCACTCTCCAGGCTTCGCTCGGCGCTCGGTCTGTGTGACTCCTTGCGTCAGTCTGTAGGTATGTTGGTAGACTGCTGCTGTCAGCAAGGCTATCTGTGCCTGTCTACTTCACAATGCCTCGGTCACTGGAGTGCCTCTGTTTTGCCGTTCTACACTGCGTGAAGCAATGATTACTGCATGTGGCTCCAACAGTACTTACATATTTGTACTTTAAATACGTTTCTTTGTATGACTGTTTCAAAATTTCAAAGATGTTTTCAAGAATACGTATAAACAATTCTTCCAATACTTCACTCCAAACGGAGTTAATTTTTTTGTTTTCGTTTCTAATAGAAATTTGGCACAATGAATACCCAGGCAGTGCCGTGTTTGTCAGCTACTGTATAATAAGTAAGACTGAGTACGGAAGATAATACTGGGTGTCCATAAATTATCTTTTAGCTTGATACTTTAATACCTTCTAAGGGCCGGCAACGGCTTACCAGGCTCAAAAATGGTTCAAATGGCTCTGAGCACTATGGGACTTAACATATGTGGTCATCAGTCCCCTAGAACTCAGAACTACTTAAACCTAACTAACCTGAGGACATCACACACATCCATGCTCAAGGCAGGATTCGAACCTGCGACCGTAGCGGTCACTCGGTTCCAGACTGTAGCGCCTAGAACCGCACGGCCACACTGGCCGGCTTGCCAGACTCCACGCGTTTAGCGTCTGCTGTCGACGTGCCGGCCAACTCCTGGCGTCACTTGGCCCTGCTCGATCCTTTCTCGGGAGTACCTGGAACAGTGGGACATTTTATTTAGCATTGTGGTGCGGCATTTTGCGGTTGGTACAAGTCTCTGCATTCAGCAGAATCGTGGTGTGAGCGCTGTTTACCCTTCGTTATTTGTTCGTGGCATGAAGGACGTTCACAGATCCAGTGGCTGTTTGCGCAAAAAAGAGGCAGTCTAGCTGTCGTCACAGTCCTTTAAAACGAATGATAATGGCAGAAAAAAAGAGGCGAAAACTGTCAATTCAAATAAGCGACGGGTACAGCTTATTTGCTATGAAAAATATTATAGTGCCAACCAGAAAGAATGTAAACTTTTGGATGACAACGAGAGAGCAAAGAATTACAATGACCGACAGACGCGATTCATTGTTCTGTACATGAAGAAGCGCTTTGTGCTAAATTTACAGTCATGCAGCACCTGAAGAAATTGGTGGTATGAATAGTAAAATTTCTCAAGTCGCCCCCATTATTCCATTTAAAGTTGCATAGAGACTTCACATATTACTGCAAGACGCGTCGATAAGGGGCATACCTGGATTTCTGTCGCGCTATAGTTGAATTTATGAAGGAGAAAGGAATTCAGGAACGAAAATGATACCTCAGCAGTTTGGTCCTTACCACACATTTCCAAAAACAATTCCAAAAATTATACACCCGGGATGGATTGCAGACATCTCATTTTAAGTGGACCTGACTGCACATTGCCCACAGTAAGACATTGAAAGGTAACTTCTTTCTGATTTGAGGGGATGAGGTTAAAAAAAATCGCGTTGGAGAAGGGACACTTTCTGATAAAGACAATCCAATTCCCTAAGCTCACTGGCAGTAGAGGAAGCGCGAGGTTAGAATAATTCATTGTGGCCTTGCAAGAATTACAGCTATATTTTTATAAAGCCTTTGAGGACACTGTTAATCTTACTTACGTTTCCGAGGTGTTTTCCAGAACATCTCTCGTTTCATCTGAACGCGGACCTGTGTATGCGCTGATGTAACTGACAGACTTTCAAGGTGATTCCAGTTTTAATTACAAATCCTTTTACGTTATAACTGCCCAGGACCTTTACACTGCTTTTCTCAGATAAATTTTCCAAGTCTCCATAATGAGGTTGCAAAAGCGCTACAGTATTACGGACAACATATTTGTATGAAAGCCCTTTATGAAACTAAATAACCCACGATTACGTGGCAACCTGAGTGCGGAACTGTAAGATAGTCTTTGTCTGTCCGTATGCGGATAGTTTGTGCCAGATACAAATTACATTATGCCTTCAGCGTGCCGAAACTGATTAATTAAAATGGAAAACTTGTTTTGTTTGTGATCTATGCTGTTGAGAAATGTGAAACATATCAGACAGCGTGGAGTGGCGGTGGGGGAAATATGAAGCAGGGCAGATCGCTTTGGCACTCGTGCCCAGGCATGGTGCGTGAGCCTAAATCTTGACCACACCATCTATATACTAACTGATGGTTTCCAGCATGTCAACACTCATAAAGTTTTGTTTCCTCATTCATATACTTCAATGAATGCACCCTTAGTGGCACGGATAATGTCTTGTCGGAATTACGTTCCTCTCCATGTATGACTCAAGATCTCCAGGAAGACATGTTCAAATGCATTGCGAAGGCGCGCTTTTACTGTAGGTCTCCAGTATTGTTTCAATACACCAGGTCCTTTCCCCACAACAAGGAGTATAGTTAGGCCAGGGAATGGTGGTGGCCATAGAATTGGACCATCTTCTACGAACTACACACATCAAAAATAGTTTTGCATCACCCCACTTAGCCCGCATCTCGTGGTCGTGCGGTAGCGTTCTCGCTTCCCACGCCCGGGTTCCCGGGTTCGATTCCCGGCGGGGTCAGGGATTTTCTCTGCCTCGTGATGGCTGGGTGTTGTGTGATGTCCTTAGGTTAGTTAGGTTTAAGTAGTTCTAAGTTCTAGGGGACTGATGACCATAGATGTTAAGTCCCATAGTGCTCAGAGCCATTTGAGCCATTTCACCCCAATTCCCAGAACTTCTGAAGGTAGACGTTGACTGAGGATATTGTATCACAGACACAGCCCCTTTGACTGTTCAGAGATGTCACTAAACCCGCACAAAGATGTAAACAACCATGCATGAGCAGCGCCTATTAGACGGAGAGGGTCTGACAGACGATCAGTTCCAGTCACTCCACGACGAAGGAGGTACACGGCTCGTGTTGTTCCGCGGTTCGATCGCCTCCGCATTACTACTTTGTGCCAGGAAAAGCTTTCAACAAGGGAAGTGTCCAAGCGTCTCGGAGTGAACCAAAGCGATGTTGTTTGGATATAGAGGAGATACAGAGAGACAGGAACGGTAGATGACATGCCTCGCTCATGCCGCCCAAGGGGTACTACTGCTGTGAATGACCGCAACGTCACCATGTTCAACATGCTTCTCGCACAGCCACAGGACGTCGTGTTACGACTCAAACCGTGCGCAATAGGCTGTATGATGCGCTACTTCACTCTCGACGTCCATGGTGAGGTCCATCTTTGCAACCATGACACCATTCAGTGCGGTACAGATGGGCCCACCAAGATGCCGATTGGACCGCTCAGGATTGGCATCAGGTTCTCTTCACCGATGAGTGTCGCATATGCCTTCAACCAGACAATCGTCGGAGACGTGTTTGGAGGCAACCTGGTCAGGCTGAACGCCTTAGACACACTGTCCAGCGAATGGAGGTTCCCTGCTGATTTGGCACGGCATTGTGTGGGGCCGACGTACGCCGCTGGTGATCATGGGAGGCGCCGTAACGGATGTACGATACGTGAATCCATCCTCCGGTCGATAGTGCAACCATATCGGCAGCATAATGGCGAGGGATTCGTCTTCATCGACGACAATTCGCACCCCCATCGTGCACATTTTATAAATGACTTCCTTCGGGATAACGACATCGTTCGACTAGAGTGGGCAGCATGTTCTCCAGACATGTGTCGCCTCACGCGTCTGTGCGTCCATAGACGCGCGGCCATGTGATTGGTGCTTTCGAATCCAAGTGTTGAGACACCGTCTTCAAAATTTCAGCCTTGACAACAAGGCGTTACCCGCTTGTTTCCTGATTGGAAAAGAAGCTTGCTCTTACTGGCAAAGTCATCTTCGTTACAGGTCTGTGCACCCCACTCCCACCACCACCAATTTTGTCACACTCTGCACGCAAATGCGTGGTAGTTTAAATTTAGAAGAAAGCAGTTATTGGGAAGCGGACCAGTCGCAACAAGCAGTCGCTGCTCCATGTTTCATTAGAAACGTGAACAGAGATTTTTGGGAGGGAGTCAGTTCGTTTCTGAATTACGATTCTCTATAGCGAGTTAGGTCTATCTCCAGGAGAACACTGGAATTCTCATGAGTGATGATTTCAGTATTATTTTACCGAGGGACATTTCAAGAATCGAGAATAACAAGCATGTGTGAGCGTTACGGTGGTGTAAACAAGTTGAAATTCGTATCAGCTATGAGCGAGACTTCAGGCGTGACGGTCATATACGTCATTTCTTGTTCGTACCCCAGTGTCGTGAAAACTCAATTTTAAAATGGAAATTGAAAGCGATTTAAGTCGGATTACACGTATTGGCCAGCGTTGCTACATCAAATAGAATCCCTACTTGAAAAGAATCTAATGGAAACTTACAAAGCTTTGACAGAGGTTTGTGGGAATAGTCTTGTGGGTCGTACCACAGCATCACGGTGGTCTTCTCGTTTCCGTCGTGGCCGGGAAACCACTGAGGATAACCCAAGAAGTGAAAGAGCATTTACTGTAACAGACTACACCTGTCAGGTTATTATTAACGAAATTTTGAGAGATGATCGACGAAAAACATATGAGGAAACTGCATATAAGGCTAGAATGTATGTCACTTCAGTTCACAGAATTATTCCTTTAGGAATGGTCACTTTATTGAATGATTACTCAGTAGTAAAGTCGCTTTATAAAAAGGGAGGAAGGGGTAATGTAGACAATTTTAGACCTATTTCTGTGCCATCAGCGTTTGCTAAAGTTATTGAAAAGGGTGTCTGTGTAAGGATAATTGATCATTTTATATCACATGATTTGCTATCAAATGTACAGTTAAGCTTTAGAAGTCGTTTAACAACTGAAACTACTTTATTCTCTTTTCTCTGTGGGGTACTGGATGGGTTAAACAAAAGGTTTCGAACGCTAGGCATATTTTTTTGATTTAACTAAGGCGTTTGATTGTCTCCAGAACATGGATCATTGCGGAATACGGGGAATAACTCACAATTGCATTTACTTTAGCAACAGACAGCAAAAAGTCATTATTCACAAGGTTGAGAATGGCTGTGATGTGGGGTCTGAGTGGGGTACAGTCAAGTCAGGGGTGCCCCAGGGATCAGTGTTGCGGCTGCTCCTGTTCCTTATTTATATAACTGATATGCCCTCTAGTATTACAGCTAACTCTAAAATATTCCTGTTTACTGATGACACTAGCTTGGTAGTAAGGGATGTTGTGTGCAGCATTGGCTTGGTTTCAAATAGTGCACTGCATGACCTAAGTTCGTGGCTTGAAGGAAATAAACTAACCCTAAATCACAGTAAAGACTCAGTTTTTACAGTTTCTGACACACAATTCAACAAAACCCAACCTGAAATTTGAAACTTGCCCGGCGTCAATATTGTTCCACAAAGTTTCGCGAGAACTGCCGGATGTTTGTAACTTCCTGTCACAATATTTCGGAGCAGAATCTTCCGTCCATCTTCCGGTGATTCAGTATCACCTGAAGAAGGTTAGAAGACTCTGCGCCGAAGTATTGTATCAGGAAGTAACAAACATCCGGCAGTTCTCCCGAAATTTTGTGGAACAAAACATGACGCTTTGATTTCACAGAATGGGCATGTGATTAGTGAAACTGAACAGTTCAAGTTTCTAGGTGTTCAGATACATAGTAAACAGTTGTTTAAAGCCCAAGTTCAGGATCTTTTTCAAAGAATTAATGCTGCCGTTTTTACTATTCGAACGGTATCTGAAGTGAGTGATCGTTCGACACGACAAGTAGTCTACTTTGCTTAGTTTCATTCGCTTATGTCGTATGGTATTATATTTTGGTGTAACTCTTCCCATTCTAGAATGATATCTTTGGTTCAGAAACGCTCGGTTCGGGCAATAAGTGGTGTAATTTCACGAACCTCTTGTCGACCCCTGTTCGCGAGTATGGGTATTTTGAAAGTGGCCTCTCAACATATATATGGCTTACTGTTATTTCGTGTTAAAAACAGTAGCTTATTCCCAAGAATAAGCAGCTTTCACTCAGTTAAAACTGGGCAAAAATCAAACCTACATTTGGATCGGACTTGCTTAACTCTTGTGCAGAAAGGTGTGCATCCGTTTTCAATAAGCTACCACTCGAATTCAAAAATCTTGCCAGCAATCCACGCGCTTTCAAATCGAAACTGAAGAGTTTCCTCATGGGTCACTCTTTCTATTCTGTCGAGGAGTTCCTTGAAAAATTAAGCTGATTCTTGTTGTATTGTTGATTGCGTTTACTTAAAGTTATGGATTGACTTTTTTCGGGTTCATAAAAATTTTATTTTTATCTGTTACTACTTTTATGTTGTAATTTCATGTACTGACACGTTACATGACCTTGGAGATTTGCTCCTCAATTTGGTCCTACGGAACTAGACTTGTAAATAAATAAAAGTTTAAAAAAATTAAAGATGAGAAAAATTGTTGCCAGATAGGTGCCGAATGATCTTAGTGACAGCAGAAAGCAGGTTGCAAAAGAATCGCCGTATACTTATTTCAACCATATAGAACAGAAGAACAGTTTCTGGAAAGGATTGTTGCACTTGGTGAAACATAAATACTAGATTTTGAGCCAGAACTGAAGTCTCAGTCGTCACAATGGAAACGTTCTGAGTCTTTACACCCGGAAAAATTCCGCCGCCAAAAAATGACCGTAAAACTTATGATGATCTTTACGAATAACATTAATGGAGTTATAGCTACAAACAGAGTGTCCCAGAGGACGTCTGTAACAAGGATATGGTACAAATGTTTCTGCAAAATGCTTTGGGCGCGTCAGATAAGGCCTGACATGCTTGCATATGGTATCCTCACTTTTTAAGATGATGCAAGACCCGCATACTGCCCTAACAGTGACAGGAACGCTCGTCAAATACGGCTAGGAAACACTATGCCAGCCACTATACATTCCTGATGTGAGAGCACCAGACTTTAATTTGTTTCCCAAACTAAAGGAACGGCTCCATGGAAAACGTCTTGATACAACTGATGAAGTAACTCGAATAATCAGACAGGTCAACAATAAAGGTGCTCTATCCGGAACAAAGAAGTTGCCAAAACGTTTCGAAGATGTCATGAGGGAGAACGGTGATTGTATTGAAGGCCTGCAAGTTATTTTGCAAAATATTTTCTTCAGTTCTCTCTCACAGTACGCAGAACTTCTGAAACGCTCTCGCATGTAAATTCAAGTGGAACTAAACTCTATTCTTAATAGGACACAAGTTGCTTTAGGTCCCTTTGTCCAGTTAACTTTCGTGATTCTTTTCGCTGTGAATCACAAGCTAGCTTTGATGGTTCATTTATTAATGGAGAGAGATGGGCTTTACTTCCGAATGCTCATGTATGGGTAATTGCATGTACAAGCTGCGTTTCCTGAACCCACAAATCCTTCCTGACGAACAATCTTTGATACGCTATTATTATTTGATCGTATGGAATCATGCGATTAGTGTCTTTTATGAGTGTTCCATATAACTGTAATTTTAGGAGTAGGCTCCATCTGATAAATAAATGTTCAGTATGTGGCTACATGGACGGTAAAAAGTAACTTCAACGTGCATACCAGTACGCTTTTTTTTTTTTTTTTTTGCATGTTACATCCTATTCTCCCGGCTGAGATACTACAAAAGGGTCTTAGTGGGAACAAGTCCTATACCGGAAAACATTTCCGCATATAGTACTCTATGATATTACAAGGAAAATAGAAAAAGGCTTACATTTCATATGTAGTTTACCCGTATGGTAAGCTAGACATATCGGGTGAGTCGAAGTAAACTCTGACGCTACATATGCACGTGCATCTCAGTACATCTTTGGTATCAATGTCTCAAAGTGAAAGATGACGACGGTGGCTTGATTGTGCTGAACGTCTTTCCTCCCCACCTAATGGTGTCTGGTTTTCTTTCGAAAAGAACTATTAGAGTTCTTGGTTGGTGTACCGCTCAGCATTCCCCAAGAAATGTCGTTCCAACGCGATCATGAGTCAGCACATTTCGCAGTTCCTATCGAAGTTCGTCCTAACGAAATAAACGCGAAAATATAACTACGTGGAGGTACATCCCACATTTGGCCACCAAGATCATCAGATAACGAGTCACTTGCAGCACGGATGTATGTTAACGTAAAGAACTACTGATAGAGTCGTTTTTGTAATTAATTAATCATCAAAATTAGCGCGGGAGTAATAAACATAAACAGAATTTGTTTTCTTTGAAATGTGGAAATAGACAGTATCGGGAAATTCGCTCTAACCTAAAATCTTGTCTGCGAACTCTCGTTGACGACATTAAAATGTGTGTAATAGACATCTGCATGAGAGAGGGAAAGAACATAACATATATGATAGACAACAGAAATGTACTATTTGGAAAAAAAAGTGAAGCACCCAGTCGACGTGGTCTTACGTAGAGCTACGTGTATATATACACTAACGGTGGGTACGTTCTCGGGGACGGGTAGAACGGCCATCAGAGTGTGTTAGTCTTGTTCGTGTTGTTGCCAGGCCTGGAAGGCCATATGAGGGACGTGAACAGCGTCAGATATTGAGTGATTACTGTGAAGGACACGGAGGTGCCGCGTACAGCTATGCGACAGCGTTATCAGCACCTGACACTGGTGGAAAGGTGCCACATTGTCGGTCTTCACTTGGCAGGCTAATCGAATCGCGCAATGATCCAATGTTGTTCTGCATGGGAACGAAAGGACAGACACACTCTAGTCGAGGTTCCAGTGGACACGCCTTACCACAAAAGGAAGGACCGCAGTACTGTGCACCAAACACATCACAGCTCCTTCACATCTGCGACTGCCAGCCTAGAAGAAGTAATTAACTTCCTGCAACATTCTGGGTCATCCTGCTCCACTGATCAGGGACTAGCAGGCTGCCTTTAAGATCACAACACAAACGGCTTCATTTGGGCTGGAGCCTTGACTGGGGAGCGTGGAATAATGAGGAATATCGTCTCATTGCCTTCTGTGATGAGTCACGGCTCCACAAGAACCCAGAAAAACGTTGTCGGTGGGTATGGCTGCAATGTGTTGAAAGCTCCCATTGTTCTGATGTTTCGAAAATGCCCAGCGGTGTAACTCCCGGCGTCATGGTGTGGGGTGCAATAGGGTCCGGCCTCAGCCCACGGCTGGTGAAGACTGGGCAAACGCTGACGGAACAAAGATTCGTCACGGACATACTGTGTTCTCTCATGTGTTGCGAAACAACTCAAATCAGTTTAAAAAAGGAAGTCTTCCGGTCCAGATGGTATACCAATCAGGTTCCTTTCAGAGTATGCAGACACAATAGCGCCTTTCTTAGCAATCATATACAACCGCTCACTTGACGAAAGGTATGTTCCTAAAGACTGGAAAGTAGCACAGGTCACACCGATATTCAAGGACAGGAGTAACCCGTTGAATTACAGACCCATAACACTGACCTCAATTTGCAGTATAATTTTGGAGCATAGACTGTACTCGAACATTATGATTTACCTGGCGAAAGTGCCTTATTGATACATAACTAACACAGATTCAGAAAATATCGTTCTTGTGCAACACAGCTAGCTCTTTATTCCCATGAAGTAATGAGTGCTGTCGACAAGGGATCTCAGGTCGATTCCATATTCCTAGATTTCCATAAGGCTTTTGATACCGTTCCTCACAAGCGACTATTAATCAAATTGCATGCATATGGAGTTTCGTCTCAGTTGTAACTTTATTCGTGATTTCCTCTGAGAGGTCACAGTTCGTAGTGATAGACGCTAAATCATCGAGTAGAACAGAAGTGATATCTGGCGTTCCGCAAGGTAGTGTCATAGGCCCTCTGCTGTTCCTGGTTCAAATGGCTCTGAGCACTATGGGACTTAACATCTGTGGTCATCAGTCCCCTAGAACTTAGAACTACTTCAGCCTAACTAACTTAAGGACATCACACACATCCATGCCCGAGGCAGGATTCGAACCTGCGACCGTAGCGGTCACGCGGTTCCAGACTGAAGCGCCTAGAACCGCACGGCCACACCGGCCGGCTGCTGTCCTTGATTTACATAAATGACCTAGGTGATAATCTGAGTAGTCCCCTTAGATTGTTTGCAGACGACGCTGTAATTTAATGTCTAGTAAAATCATCTGACGATCAATTCCAATTACAAAATGATCTAGAGAGAATTTCTGTATGATGCGAAAAGTGACAATTGGCACCAAACAAAGAAAAGTGCGAGGTCACCCACATGCGTACTAAAAGAAATCCGATAAATTTTGGGTATACGATAAATCGCACAAATCTAAGGGCTGTCAGTTCGACTAAATACCTAGGAACTACAATTACGGGCAACTTAAATTGGAAACACCACATAGATAATATTATGGGGAAGGAGAAACAAAGACTGTGCTTTCCTCCATTACACGTTTCTGTCCTCTGCTGGAATACTGCTGCGCGGAATGGGATCATTACCAGGTAGGATTGACGGAGGACATCGAAAAAGTGCAAAGAAGGGCCACTGGTTTCGTGTTATTGCGCAAAAGGGGTGAGAGTGTCACTGATATGATATACGAGTTGGGGTGGCAGTCACTGGAACAAAGGCGGTTTTCTTTACGGCGAGATCTATTTACGAAATTTCAATCACCAACTTTCTCTTCCGAATGAGAAAATATTTTATTGACACTCACCAATGTGGAGAGAAATGATTCTCATAATAAAATAAGAAAAATCAGAGCTCTAACGGAAAGATTTAGGTGTTCCATTTTCCTACGCGCCATTCGAGAGTGGAATGGTAGAGAAGTAGTATGAAAATGGTTCGATGAAGCCTCTGCCAGGCACTTGTGACTGCAGAGTAACCATGTAGATGTAGATGTAGATGTCGCTTCTCAGTTCTGTGGTGCCATTTTTCAATAGGACAATGCTCGTTCGCAAATTGCACGTGTCTGTGTGAACCGTTTGCGTTGTATTGAGACACTGCCGCCTTGATCTGTATCCCCTGGCCTGTCCCCGATAGAATCTATCTGGGACCAGCGCAGGCGTCAACTCCGTCCAAGTGTCAGTATCCAGAACCAGCTACAACAGCTATGCGCCAGCTTTCCTCAGCAGACTATAAATGGATTTATGATACCCTTCCCAAGCGAGTCAGTTCAACCATCCAGGCCAAACAGGCCACAACGTCATACTGACAAGAAGGATCATACTGCCAAGTTTTTTGTAAACTTGATTTTTTGAACACTGAAATAACATTGCATACTATCTCAATTCGTGAGGCTTTGTTCTGTTTCTTCCTCCCTCCGCTTCTTGGTGCTTTTCATTTTTTGTCAGGCATCATACACTACTGGCCATTAAAATTGCTACACCACGAAAATGACGTGCTACAGATGCGAAATTTAACCAATAAGATGAAGATGCTAGCTGTGATATGCAAATGATTAGCTGTTCAGAGCATTCACACAAGGTTGGCGGCGGTAGCGACACCTACAACGTGCTGACATGAGGAAAGTTTCCAACCGATTTCTCATACACAAGCAGCAGTTGACCCGCGTTGCCTGGTGAAACATTGTTGTGATGCCTCGTGTAAGGAGAAGAAATGCATACCATCACGTTTCCGACTTTGATAAAGGTCGGATTGTAGCCTATCGCGATTACGGTTTATCGTATCGCGACATTGCTGCTCGCGTTGGTCGAGATCCAGTGACTGTTAGCAGAATATGGAATCGGTGGGTTCAGGAGGGTAAAACAGAACGCCGTGCTGGATCCCAACGGCCTCGTATCACTAGCAGTCGAGATGACACGCATCTTATCCGCATGGTTATAACCGATGGTGCGGCCACGTCTCGATCCCTGAGTCAACAGATGGGGACGTTTGCAAGTCAACAACCATCTGAACGAACAGTTCGACGATGTTTGCAGCAGCATGGATTATCAGCTCGGAGACCAATGCTGCGGTTACCCTTGACGCTGCATCACAGACAGGAGCGCCTGCGATGGTGTACTCAACGACGAACCTGGATGCACGAATGGCAAAAGTCATTTTTTCGTCGGATGAATCCAGGTTCTGTTTACAGCATCATGATGGCCGCATCCGTATATGGCGACATCGCGGTGAACGCACATTGGAAGCGTGTATTCGTCATCGCCACACTGGCGTATCACCCGACGTGATGGTATGGGGTGCCATTGGTTACACGTCTCGGCCACCTCTTGTTCGCATTGACGGCACGTTGAACAGTGTACGTTACATTTCAGATGTGTTACGACCCGTGGCTCTACCCATCATTCGAGCCCTGCGAAACCCTACATTTCAGCAGGATAATGCACGACCGCATGTTGCAGGTCCTTTACGGGCCATTCTGGATACAGAAAATGTTCTACTGCTGCCCTGGCCAGCACATTCTCCAGATCTCTCACCAACTGAAAACGTCTGGTCAATGGTGGCCTAGCAACTGGCTCGTCACAATACTCCAGTCACTACTCTTGATGGACTGTGGTACCGTGTTGAAGCTGCATGGGCAGCTGTACCTGTACACGCTACCCAAGCTCCGTTTCACTGAATGCTCAGGCGTATCAAGGCCGTTATTACGGCCAGAAGTGGTTGTTCTGGGTACTGATTTCTCAGGATCTATGCACCCAAAATGCGTGAAAATGTAATCAAATGTCAGTTCTAGTATAATATATTTGTCCAATGATTGTATTGAAGGCCTGCAAGTTATTTTGCAAAATATTTTCTTCAGTTCTCTCTCACAGTACGCAGAACTTCTGAAACGCTCTCGCATGTAAATTCAAGTGGAACTAAACTCTATTCTTAATAGGACACAAGTTGCTTTAGGTCCCTTTGTCCAGTTAACTTTCGTGATTCTTTTCGCTGTGAATCACAAGCTAGCTTTGATGGTTCATTTATTAATGGAGAGAGATGGGCTTTACTTCCGAATGCTCATGTATGGGTAATTGCATGTACAAGCTGCGTTTCCTGAACCCACAAATCCTTCCTGACGAACAATCTTTGATACGCTATTATTATTTGATCGTATGGAATCATGCGATTAGTGTCTTTTATGAGTGTTCCATATAACTGTAATTTTAGGAGTAGGCTCCATCTGATAAATAAATGTTCAGTATGTGGCTACATGGACGGTAAAAAGTAACTTCAACGTGCATACCAGTACGCTTTTTTTTTTTTTTTTTTTTTTTTTGCATGTTACATCCTATTCTCCCGGCTGAGATACTACAAAAGGGTCTTAGTGGGAACAAGTCCTATACCGGAAAACATTTCCGCATATAGTACTCTATGATATTACAAGGAAAATAGAAAAAGGCTTACATTTCATATGTAGTTTACCCGTATGGTAAGCTAGACATATCGGGTGAGTCGAAGTAAACTCTGACGCTACATATGCACGTGCATCTCAGTACATCTTTGGTATCAATGTCTCAAAGTGAAAGATGACGACGGTGGCTTGATTGTGCTGAACGTCTTTCCTCCCCACCTAATGGTGTCTGGTTTTCTTTCGAAAAGAACTATTAGAGTTCTTGGTTGGTGTACCGCTCAGCATTCCCCAAGAAATGTCGTTCCAACGCGATCATGAGTCAGCACATTTCGCAGTTCCTATCGAAGTTCGTCCTAACGAAATAAACGCGAAAATATAACTACGTGGAGGTACATCCCACATTTGGCCACCAAGATCATCAGATAACGAGTCACTTGCAGCACGGATGTATGTTAACGTAAAGAACTACTTATAGAGTCGTTTTTGTAATTAATTAATCATCAAAATTAGCGCGGGAGTAATAAACATAAACAGAATTTGTTTTCTTTGAAATGTGGAAATAGACAGTATCGGGAAATTCGCTCTAACCTAAAATCTTGTCTGCGAACTCTCGTTGACGACATTAAAATGTGTGTAATAGACATCTGCATGAGAGAGGGAAAGAACATAACATATATGATAGACAACAGAAATGTACTATTTGGAAAAAAAAGTGAAGCACCCAGTCGACGTGGTCTTACGTAGAGCTACGTGTATATATACACTAACGGTGGGTACGTTCTCGGGGACGGGTAGAACGGCCATCAGAGTGTGTTAGTCTTGTTCGTGTTGTTGCCAGGCCTGGAAGGCCATATGAGGGACGTGAACAGCGTCAGATATTGAGTGATTACTGTGAAGGACACGGAGGTGCCGCGTACAGCTATGCGACAGCGTTATCAGCACCTGACACTGGTGGAAAGGTGCCACATTGTCGGTCTTCACTTGGCAGGCTAATCGAATCGCGCAATGATCCAATGTTGTTCTGCATGGGAACGAAAGGACAGACACACTCTAGTCGAGGTTCCAGTGGACACGCCTTACCACAAAAGGAAGGACCGCAGTACTGTGCACCAAACACATCACAGCTCCTTCACATCTGCGACTGCCAGCCTAGAAGAAGTAATTAACTTCCTGCAACATTCTGGGTCATCCTGCTCCACTGATCAGGGACTAGCAGGCTGCCTTTAAGATCACAACACAAACGGCTTCATTTGGGCTGGAGCCTTGACTGGGGAGCGTGGAATAATGAGGAATATCGTCTCATTGCCTTCTGTGATGAGTCACGGCTCCACAAGAACCCAGAAAAACGTTGTCGGTGGGTATGGCTGCAATGTGTTGAAAGCTCCCATTGTTCTGATGTTTCGAAAATGCCCAGCGGTGTAACTCCCGGCGTCATGGTGTGGGGTGCAATAGGGTCCGGCCTCAGCCCACGGCTGGTGAAGACTGGGCAAACGCTGACGGAACAAAGATTCGTCACGGACATACTGTGTTCTCTCATGTGTTGCGAAACAACTCAAATCAGTTTAAAAAAGGAAGTCTTCCGGTCCAGATGGTATACCAATCAGGTTCCTTTCAGAGTATGCAGACACAATAGCGCCTTTCTTAGCAATCATATACAACCGCTCACTTGACGAAAGGTATGTTCCTAAAGACTGGAAAGTAGCACAGGTCACACCGATATTCAAGGACAGGAGTAACCCGTTGAATTACAGACCCATAACACTGACCTCAATTTGCAGTATAATTTTGGAGCATAGACTGTACTCGAACATTATGATTTACCTGGCGAAAGTGCCTTATTGATACATAACTAACACAGATTCAGAAAATATCGTTCTTGTGCAACACAGCTAGCTCTTTATTCCCATGAAGTAATGAGTGCTGTCGACAAGGGATCTCAGGTCGATTCCATATTCCTAGATTTCCATAAGGCTTTTGATACCGTTCCTCACAAGCGACTATTAATCAAATTGCATGCATATGGAGTTTCGTCTCAGTTGTAACTTTATTCGTGATTTCCTCTGAGAGGTCACAGTTCGTAGTGATAGACGCTAAATCATCGAGTAGAACAGAAGTGATATCTGGCGTTCCGCAAGGTAGTGTCATAGGCCCTCTGCTGTTCCTGGTTCAAATGGCTCTGAGCACTATGGGACTTAACATCTGTGGTCATCAGTCCCCTAGAACTTAGAACTACTTCAGCCTAACTAACTTAAGGACATCACACACATCCATGCCCGAGGCAGGATTCGAACCTGCGACCGTAGCGGTCACGCGGTTCCAGACTGAAGCGCCTAGAACCGCACGGCCACACCGGCCGGCTGCTGTCCTTGATTTACATAAATGACCTAGGTGATAATCTGAGTAGTCCCCTTAGATTGTTTGCAGACGACGCTGTAATTTAATGTCTAGTAAAATCATCTGACGATCAATTCCAATTACAAAATGATCTAGAGAGAATTTCTGTATGATGCGAAAAGTGACAATTGGCACCAAACAAAGAAAAGTGCGAGGTCACCCACATGCGTACTAAAAGAAATCCGATAAATTTTGGGTATACGATAAATCGCACAAATCTAAGGGCTGTCAGTTCGACTAAATACCTAGGAACTACAATTACGGGCAACTTAAATTGGAAACACCACATAGATAATATTATGGGGAAGGAGAAACAAAGACTGTGCTTTCCTCCATTACACGTTTCTGTCCTCTGCTGGAATACTGCTGCGCGGAATGGGATCATTACCAGGTAGGATTGACGGAGGACATCGAAAAAGTGCAAAGAAGGGCCACTGGTTTCGTGTTATTGCGCAAAAGGGGTGAGAGTGTCACTGATATGATATACGAGTTGGGGTGGCAGTCACTGGAACAAAGGCGGTTTTCTTTACGGCGAGATCTATTTACGAAATTTCAATCACCAACTTTCTCTTCCGAATGAGAAAATATTTTATTGACACTCACCAATGTGGAGAGAAATGATTCTCATAATAAAATAAGAAAAATCAGAGCTCTAACGGAAAGATTTAGGTGTTCCATTTTCCTACGCGCCATTCGAGAGTGGAATGGTAGAGAAGTAGTATGAAAATGGTTCGATGAAGCCTCTGCCAGGCACTTGTGACTGCAGAGTAACCATGTAGATGTAGATGTAGATGTCGCTTCTCAGTTCTGTGGTGCCATTTTTCAATAGGACAATGCTCGTTCGCAAATTGCACGTGTCTGTGTGAACCGTTTGCGTTGTATTGAGACACTGCCGCCTTGATCTGTATCCCCTGGCCTGTCCCCGATAGAATCTATCTGAGACCAGCGCAGGCGTCAACTCTGTCCAAGTGTCAGTATCCAGAACCAGCTACAACAGCTATGCGCCAGCTTTCCTCAGCAGACTATAAATGGATTTATGATACCCTTCCCAAGCGAGTCAGTTCAACCATCCAGGCCAAACAGGCCACAACGTCATACTGACAAGAAGGATCATACTGCCAAGTTTTTTGTAAACTTGATTTTTTGAACACTGAAATAACATTGCATACTATCTCAATTCGTGAGGCTTTGTTCTGTTTCTTCCTCCCTCCGCTTCTTGGTGCTTTTCATTTTTTGTCAGGCATCATACACTACTGGCCATTAAAATTGCTACACCACGAAGATGACGTGCTACAGATGCGAAATTTAACCAATAAGATGAAGATGCTAGCTGTGATATGCAAATGATTAGCTTTTCAGAGCATTCACACAAGGTTAGCGGCGGTAGCGACACCTACAACGCGCTGACATGAGGAAAGTTTCCAACCGATTTCTCATACACAAGCAGCAGTTGACCCGCGTTGCCTGGTGAAACATTGTTGTGATGCCTCGTGTAAGGAGAAGAAATGCATACCATCACGTTTCCGACTTTGATAAAGGTCGGATTGTAGCCTATCGCGATTACGGTTTATCGTATCGCGACATTGCTGCTCGCGTTGGTCGAGATCCAGTGACTGTTAGCAGAATATGGAATCGGTGGGTTCAGGAGGGTAAAACAGAACGCCGTGCTGGATCCCAACGGCCTCGTATCACTAGCAGTCGAGATGACACGCATCTTATCCGCATGGTTATAACCGATGGTGCGGCCACGTCTCGATCCCTGAGTCAACAGATGGGGACGTTTGCAAGTCAACAACCATCTGAACGAACAGTTCGACGATGTTTGCAGCAGCATGGATTATCAGCTCGGAGACCAATGCTGCGGTTACCCTTGACGCTGCATCACAGACAGGAGCGCCTGCGATGGTGTACTCAACGACGAACCTGGATGCACGAATGGCAAAAAGTCATTTTTTCGTCGGATGAATCCAGGTTCTGTTTACAGCATCATGATGGCCGCATCCGTATATGGCGACATCGCGGTGAACGCACATTGGAAGCGTGTATTCGTCATCGCCACACTGGCGTATCACCCGACGTGATGGTATGGGGTGCCATTGGTTACACGTCTCGGCCACCTCTTGTTCGCATTGACGGCACGTTGAACAGTGTACGTTACATTTCAGATGTGTTACGACCCGTGGCTCTACCCATCATTCGAGCCCTGCGAAACCCTACATTTCAGCAGGATAATGCACGACCGCATGTTGCAGGTCCTTTACGGGCCATTCTGGATACAGAAAATGTTCTACTGCTGCCCTGGCCAGCACATTCTCCAGATCTCTCACCAACTGAAAACGTCTGGTCAATGGTGGCCTAGCAACTGGCTCGTCACAATACTCCAGTCACTACTCTTGATGGACTGTGGTACCGTGTTGAAGCTGCATGGGCAGCTGTACCTGTACACGCTACCCAAGCTCCGTTTCACTGAATGCTCAGGCGTATCAAGGCCGTTATTACGGCCAGAAGTGGTTGTTCTGGGTACTGATTTCTCAGGATCTATGCACCCAAAATGCGTGAAAATGTAATCAAATGTCAGTTCTAGTATAATATATTTGTCCAATGAACACCGTGTCTCATCTGCGTTTGTTCTTGGTGTAGAAATTTTAATGGCCAGTAGTCTATTTTGTGGCACGAAGCATCGAAAACGCTTTCCGTGAATTATCAGCAGAAACAGTACACCATGTTTCTGTTTGACATTCGTAACGTAATAGTTCAGAAGTAGCCTATAGGAAAGTAACTATATTTTGATTAAATCCGACGTTGTATTACCTTTAAAGGCGTGGGGTTCATCTTGGAAAAAGGAGTGCCGTGATATGACGTTTTTTACTTGAGCAAAAATGGCCGGTAATTGTTCTTTTTATTTATAGTCAACCTAGCTGACACAATAAGTATGATGATGAAGTAGGGTATACATTTGATGTTTGTCTGTAACACAGAACCCAGAAGTCATTTCTGTGCCATGCATTGAGAGCTGCTTTTTCGCTGCCGCTCTCAGAAAGCCTTTTCAGTCAAACGAAAGAGAGGCAACGAGGGAAACTTGAGAGTTTGCAGAGAAACTGGAGGCCGTCTGTGCGGTCAGCGCTTGGCCGGAGGAGTCGGTCCAGAAGGAGCGGTCACTGTGTGTGCTGCGGCCAGCTGCAGCCCTCCCTGGGGAACGTTTGCGGCTCTGCAGCTGCGCGCTGCTGGAAGCTTTGTGGCGGCGGTAATCGGAACCCCACTGGGCAACGACTTGAAACTTCATCAAATGCTAGCTTGGCGTATAACGGAAGCAAAAAAGGACTGGAGAAAAAGAAAATTTCGTGACCTGAAAGTGGGAAGCGTGGTGTACGTACTGGAGTCAAGCTCTATAGTAATCTGGCAAACAGTCGTTGGGCTTTGCAGTGTTTGCGAAGTGCGGGTTTTCTATAACGACCGCAGGGTCAGTCAGTTTCTTTGAGATGGCTGGAATTAGAGAGGTGGCGTTGTACATGAAATACGAGATTTCTGCAGGCGATTAGTCAGACAGAGGAAACGTGCTGTACACTAGTGGCGTTGCGATCCTCAGTGAAGGTGAAGAAGAAGAATTACAGAATCTATTGAACGGAATGAACTGTGTAATGAGTGTAGAATATGGGCTGCGAGAAAGACGAAAGCAATGAAAGGTAGTAGAAACGAGAATAGTGAGAAGCCTGTCATGAAAGTTGTTGGTCACGAAGTAGAGAAGTGAAGGAAATCTGCTACCCTAGAAGCAAAATTACCCATGATGAGCGAAGCAAGGAGGACAGACGAACAGACTAAAACAGACAAAGTGGGCATTCCCGGCCGGAAGAAGTCGGCTAGTATCAGTCAAAGGCTGTTCACTGCAAAACTCACTAGAAGAAACAGGATGATAGGACATGTCTTAAGACATCGGGGAATAACTTCCATACTGCTAGAGGGATTTATACAGGGTAAAAAATTAAGGGATAACAGAAAAAAATTGGAAATGAGCGTATGACATCGTTGGCCGGGAGGCCCTAAGTGCAAGTCTTATTTCAGTCGTCGCTACATTGGGCGACTTGCGAGTCGGTGATGAGGGTGAATTGATGACGAGGACAACACAACACCCACTCTACGAAAGGAGAAAAATCTCCAGCTATGCCGGGAATCGAACCCGGGCCCACGCGCATGATATCAACCAGTTTTTTTCTACGTTATTTTGTTCGGTGTTGTTCGTTTCGTTTGGTCTGGGCGGACGTCACATGACATCCGTTCAAGTTAATCGTTGATTCCTTTACTCATTTTTTTTAATTACAGAGGGCCACCGCCTCTCTCTGACCGGACACGCTGAGCTACCGTGCCGGCTGCTAAAGCGGACAGAGAAGACAGAGGATGGAATACATTCAGCAGATACTCGTAATTCAGGACATAGGATGCAGATACCACTCTAACCTGACGAGATTTTTCGGAAGAGAGGAATTGGTGGCGGGCTGCATTAAACGAGTCGGAAGACTTGCGAAAAAACAGAAAACACTTTGGTACAATCCCATTGCAGGCAGCCCCAGCTCTTTCGAAGCCGAATTTGTACATCCACACAGCAGACGCAGTGGGCCTCCGTGTAGCCTCTCGTCCCCTGATGTACCACCACCACGCTAACAGCTAGGCTTCACCGGTAGTCCGTCGATGCGCAACGCTGACACATGACTCTCCGACTACTCTAGCTTGTACCTCGATCCACAGCCCAGGTGGCTGCTGAACTCAATTCTAGTTTCATAGTGCCACTCCATGAGATTTCGGTAAACGAAAGTGGTACCGCACTCTTTACAGTACACTTAGGATTCTGTACATTCTCGTATTCACTCATTCACCTTTCTCTGAAAAAAACTAGCTGATAGGATTATTCTTAATATGAACAGCCTCTCAAAATATGAACGCTACCTGCAAAGGTCATAAAAACTATTTTAAATTCTAGGCAGTGAATTTCACCGTGTGCTATTTCCACCAGTCCAACATAAAAAAACACAATGAGATACACGTTATTTTCTGAGCCGTAGGAAGTAAGTAGTGAGTAAAATGGCAGGGCCGTAAAGAAAGAGTATTTGAAAATTTCACGTCCAAAATTCCGTAACTAGAAGACAGAACGGATTAAGCCACAGAAATTTTTAATACAATTAGCAACCCTCTCCTTACTACATACAATTAATACTGCTTTTGTTCATGGTTGAAAATACCGCTATAGTAGTATTAATTGCTGTAGTTCTCTACACAACCTGACTTCATTGTGTCAGCCCAATCTTATATACATATCCAAGCTAAGTTAAAAGACATGCATCTTTCCTGCATGGTTCAAAGGCGGAGCATGGAAATGTTAACGTTCAGAAGCCGCCTTTCCATGCATCGTCTGATGAGCCATGTACGACGGACGTAGAGTGTTTTAACTTTGATGTACACATTTTGGATTGGTTTTTGTTGCACCCGAAGAAGGGGCTGAGACTCCGAAACAGGGTTGTGTAAAAAACTTCAGTAATAAAAATTAGTATAATTGTAGCAATATTTTCAATGACGAACTATTTACAGAACTGCTGTGGATCTACCACGAGCAAAAATTTTTATTGCTTTTATATATACAGGTAAGTTCATTCCAAATTGCTTTTATATATACAGGTAAGTGCATTCCAATCAAGTTCTTTAAGATCCAAAATTAGTCAACAACTGTTATGTAAAAACAGTTTCAGAACTATTTCGCCAAATATCTGATATACAAAAAAATATATGTCTTACGGCCATAGAAAATGCTCCGAAAATAAATGAAGCGAAAGGCGTCTGGTAACCAACCGGATAGCTGCTTATTTAGATGTAGACACGTAATTTATACGTTACCGGCAAGCTGCGAAATGCGGCATTTTATGAAATGACTAGAATATCAAAAATCATTACAAAGGGTGCGAAATTCATCTTATTTAATACGTTGCCTAGGTGTTTCATAGAATGCTTTTTTTCATTTCATTTCATTTATTCAGCATATCCCATTACAATATTTGTGACACTTCACGTAGAACGCCGATTACGTTTAAGGCGAAGTATGAAAGATGATTGAAGAAGGATCTACAGTTACAGTTCCTGTTCCTGAAACTGGTAAAGGTCGTGGAGACCCTCGGAACACTTTGTCTGTCGTGGCTGATGCGACAAATCACTTTTTTTTTTTTATAAATTGCTTACCAATGGAGGAATTTTAAAGCAATTGTACAGAAGGTCATAGATCACATGATTCAAGAAATCTTTCCTAAAGTGCAAAGATGTCCCGATGCACAAACATATCTCTCAGGTCGGTTGCAACTCAGAAACCTACCGGGACTGGGCAAGGATGTGTGAAGTCATATGGAAAAATATATATCAGAAGCCCAGAACCTCAGGTGATTGTGAGTAAAAGAAAAAGTTATTTGCAATTCAAAATGTCGTTTCAGCCCTGCTTGCGGCAGTAAATACAGAATAACAAAAGTATCACTTCGAAATTAATAAAAATTGAAAGTTTGGATTCAGTTATTGTTTATTATGCATATGTTCGTTAAATACTGTTTTTCAGTTGTCTATTACGTAACAGTAACTGTTAAAAATCTGCCAAAACACATCTACTTCACGATAAGCCAATTTTCAGAGACACAGATTTGTGATAATCTTCACGTTTTAATTCAACTTTCATTAAATATATAAATCTCTATTTTTAATTTGTTATTTCATTCTAAGTTTATTCTTTACCAGTGTCCATTTCGCATTTTGTGAAATACCTAGGAATTTTTGCACTTACTGAGAGTTTTTTTGGTCATCAGTCTACTGACTGGTTTGATGCGGCCCGCCACGAATTCCTTTCCTGTGCTAACCTCTTCATCTCAGAGTAGCACTTGCAACCTACGTCCTCAATTATTTGCTTGACGTATTCCAATCTCTGTCTTCCTCTACAGTTTTTGCCCTCTACAGCTCCCTCTAGTACCATGGGAGTCATTCCCTCATGTCTTAGCAGATGTCCTATCATCCTTCTCCTTATCAGTGTTTTCCACATATTCCTTTCCTCTCCGATTCTGCGTAGAACCTCCTCATTCCTTACCTTATCAGTCCACCTAATTTTCACCATTCGTCTATAGCACCACATCTCTAATGCTTCGATTCTCTTCTGTTCCGGTTTTCCTACAGTCCATGTTTCACTACCATACAATGCTGTACTCCAGACGTACATTCTCAGAAATTTCTTCCTCAAATTAAGGCCGGTATTTGATATTAGTAGACTTCTCTTGGCCAGAAATGCCTTTTGATGTCCTCCTCGCTCCGTCCGCCATTGGTTATTTTACTGCCTAGGTAGCAGAATTCCTTAACTTCATTGACTTCGTGACCATCAATCCTGATGTTAAGTTTCTCGCTGTTCTCATTTCTACTACTTCTCATTACCTTCGTCGTTCTCCGATTTACTCTCAGACCATACTGTGTACTCATTAGACTGTTCATTCCGTTCAGCAGATCATTTAATTCTTCTTCACTTTCACTCAGCATAGCAATGTCATCAGCGAATCGTATCATTGATATCCTTTCACCTTGTATTTTTATTCCACTCCTGAACCTTTCATTTATTTCCATCATTGCTTTCTCGATGTACAGACTGAAGAGTAGGGGCGAGAGGCGACAGCCTTGTCTTACACCCTTCTTAATACGAGCACTTCGTTCTTGATCGTCCACTCTTATTATTCCCTCTTGGTTGTTGTACATATTGTATATGACCCGTCTCTCCTTACAGCTTACCCCTACTGGGAGAAGTATTAATTTAAAATTGAACATCTTGCCATCCAGGTATTGTATATCTTGCCTGGATACTTCTATAGTAATACTGCAGATCGAAGAATAAAATGATTTTACAATGCGTTGCTTTTGCAAACTTGACAAGGGCATGAGCTAAATACGCTACATCATTTTCTATGTTTCCACACTGCAGTAGAGCAGCACAAAATGCTACAGTGAACACATTTCATAGACCTTTGAAAAGAACAATTGCACTCTGTTAGGTTTTAATCTCTTCATTGTAACGCCACATTTTCACATCAATAACGTATAGGGGAATATCATACGAAAACAAAGCAACTTCTATTTTGGGAAACATAACAGTAAGTAATGTATGTCTTAACATTTATTGTTTGGAGTAAATGCTTAAAATTTTGGCAAATAAGATCTAATTTATTGGTCTTGCGAATCTGCTAGTCGTAACTGCCTTTTACAAGATATTTCCCATTCTCCCACTTGTGCTTCGGTTGTGTTCACATTTGTCAAGCTGCAAAAATCGACTGTACGCGAATAGAGAATTCTACCCATAATTGTCCTTTGATGCGTGGTAGAACAGACACGTATCAGTGCCTTAGTCAGTTTCAGCTTTTTCAGCTAGGATGCTCTGCATGTAATAAGGCACCAAAAATTTTAGTATTTTATCGATGTTCAGCAGCTGTAGTTGCTTATATCGAAATAATCAGCAACTAGTTTCATAAAAGAAATTTAATTTCTTAACCGCTTTCAAGCACTTAGTGTCCTTCGTCAGAAGGTTGTAATTATTGCATTATTTGCGAGTGTCAGCAGTAAGATGCATGCAGCATATTACTTTGACCATAGCCGTGTGCTGCCTGCACCTTACTGTTGACGCTAACAAACAGTGAGATAGTTATAAACTCTGAGGAAGAGCACTAAGTGCTTGAAACAAATAATGGGATTGCTATAAGCTTCTGACGAACAGCACTATGAGTTTGATACCAGTTAACAAATTACATTTGTTTTATGCAGCTGGTTGCTGATCATTTCGATGTATACCAAAAATACGTTTCACGACTAAGAAACGACGGAACACAGATAGAACGTTGATTCACAAAATCACGCAGCTTTGTTTTCGAGTTCTTCCACCGTGATTGTTATTCCAGGCAGGAGACCGTAAAATCACAGGAACGGATCATCCCGGTGCACAATATCAGCGCACAGGAAAAACGAGGTGAAACTGTACCAGTATTTGTCGGCTGGGAACTGTGGCAAATTCTCGGTCCACAGGAGTGCAGAGTTACAGCAACGTCAGCGACAGTAGCAGTGGCCGCTGCTAGTCCGCCGCTCTGCGGTGCGTACCGCGAACCGCACCTCGGAATCCGCCCGCTACTGAAATCTCGCTGTGCTAAAAAAAAAAAAAAAAAAAAAAAAAAAAAAAAAAAAAAAAAAAAAAAAACCGAGCTGAAAAATGAAAGCAAGGAGCGCAGCCGCCACCCGCCGGCTACACGTATAACCTTCCCGTGATCTGAAACAACGCTCGGGCGCAACATTTGAGCAGTGCTCTGTCATTTCGTATATTTTCAGATTTATAACGCACAAACCGGCGGCGGCCTTGGGAGTTAATTAAGCGATAAAGCGACGCTCGGTCTCCCACTGGTTTTTTCTCGTCTGCCCTCCTGGGCTTAAAAAAAAGCCTAGAAGGCGAGAGAAAATTAAACAGTGACGTCTGGGCCGGCGGTGTATCTCAGGCGAACAGGAAGGAGCAAGCTGCCCTCTGTGTTCCTGTGGTCACGTTTGTACGTGTGTGTGTGACTTGTATGTGCGTTCTGTGGCAGTTAAATGAGTGGCCACCGCTGCCTGCGGTATCGCTTGAAGATAGCCGCTAGATTTATAACCCAAGGCGGCCGGGATAGCTCTCTCACTTTTTTTCGTTTTCTCTCCCTTCCCTCCTGCACCTACAAGCCGCCCCCTCCATCTCCACCCCCATCCCTTCCACACTGTGTATCACACGCATGTACGCACACACGCACACGCGCACAGTCAAACGCAGATTTACTCACGGGCACACAGAAGCGCTACGGAATGGGACCATACTTTACTCCGCCGACTCCGGATACTGCTGTGGACCCGGAAACCCACGGCAGTCGTAAGAAATTCTGCGAGGAAGCTGACACGACTTCAAAGACCGACATAACTTCAACCGTTTTTTGCTCCTCCCCTCCCTTCTGATTTGTGACTTCGTCTCGCTAACGGTAAGTATAATCAGCGGGAGTGGTAACGAAAACATAACCCTCCGGAGTCATCCCACTGCCTCAAAAGAACCATATTCATAGGAAAGAACAAAAAAAACTAACACTGCATCTACGGCTGCTCCCAGACGTCTTCCTATGCTCAAGAGGCGTTGCGGTAAGAACATTGGATTTTCAGCTTCAGCTGCGTTTCTTTTTCCGGCAACGAAGAGCTCCACTGTATCTCTCCCCGTTTTTTCTTGTATTTTTTCGCAATTTGCATCATATGTCGCTGAAATTCATATTTTCGTCTTTACATGAATCTAAAGTAGTAAGAAAGAAATGTGGATAGTGTCGACACTTGAGACTGAACAAGCAATAATTCATGTAAAAACATTGATACCTGAGACTTAATATCGATAGTGACGTATGTCAAAGCATCTCTTTCGATCTACTTAAGGACTGGTAATCAACATTCATACGAAATTTACTTAATGTTGTGTGTCTTTTGTACATTAGTGTTAAAAATCAGCTAAAGAACTATTTCTGAATTGTAAAAATATCGTATTTATAAATAATATTTACACACTGACCCGGAAACAAAGTTAATTATTGATAGGAATTGCTGTTGAAGTAGTAGGAAAATATGGAGGCATGGAAGGTGATCTACGTGTTTAACTGCCGATCTAAAGCAAATAATTAAAGTTTGTCACACGACTGAGTGATCTGAGCGATGAATAACTAGTACCCTAACAAAAAGTGACTATGTACAAAGGTTTTATTTGACATATGGACAAAATTGCTGAGTTATTTATGCAGAGAAGGCCGATAACCGTAAGTTTTGTCTACTGCTACGGTGCTGCTCTTACAGCTTCAAAATTATGTTATAGACTGTGAGAGCAAACAATAACAGCGCGAATAATTATTAGTATTTAACTTTTATGCTAACGTGGTTAGAAATCAATGTCATTGTGCTAACCGGAGTCAGTGTGTATGAGACTGAATTATTAAACCGGAAACATTTATTATCTCGATCACGAACCAACAATTAAAAGCAGTTTGTTTAAATTTTTATTTGAAATTTTATCCGCACTGATGTGCTTTTTAGCAATTCAAAATAAACAATTATAGCGCTGGAATTTGTTTGAAAATTTGTATATATGAGTTTAGTTTATTCCTTTTTGTCCATTCATGACCTGAGAGCGTTCAGCTGGAAAACCTCTGTTAAGTGATGCAAAATTATAATTCCTTGTTTGTCCAAGTGACGTGTAACCTGATTTCTCCCGACTGACGTTTCTAGAAAGCAAAGTAGCTAAGACTCATTGTTTATTGCGTAGCGAGGGACTCAGTGGACACTGCGTACAATTTTGCACCTAAACATACTTCCACGTCAGTTGCACATTTGAAATTATTTTGAAAATATTTTATTTCATTTCACTGGTCTTTTTTATACAGGACCGCAACTATAGCACGGTACTGATGTTAACGATGACACGCGTTATCATTTGTCTGCTGTTTGATATTGATTATTGAGTGGAATTTACTTGGAGATAATCAATAAATATAGTGTTGTGTATTGGCAGGAGAGCCAAACCAGGAATATTAGAGGAAGCCGAAAGGCACGCGTTTTAGCTCACGCATGCTGGCGTGAGGTCTGGAACAGAACAAGGAAATTAGAATGTAGAAAAACGGACGTAGCTGGTGGAATACTTAACTTTAATCCATTAATGGTGAACGTCGGTCTGACGGCACATGATTAACAAGATCAACAGCAACTGATAATGGCGCCTTGCTAGGTCGTAGCAAATGACGTAGCTGAAGGCTATGCTAACTATCGTCTCGGCAAATGAGAGCGTATTTTGTCAGTGAACCATCGCTATCAAAGTCGGCTGTACAACTGGGGCGAGTGCTAGGAAGTCTCTCTAGACCTACCGTGTGGCGGCGCTCGGTCTGCAATCACTGATAGTGGCGACACGCGGGTCCGATTTAAAGGTTACCACCTAGCAAGTGTGGTGTCTGGCGGTGACACCACATATAGAGTGGTCAGAAATAGTCTGAAAGGCTTTTAAGGGTGTTCCACAGTAGGCTACGCTGAGATATAAATGTTAAGAAAAAAATTTAATGTGTTGTGACGCTTCCGAGTTAATTAGCATTAAAGTTAGCCAATCACGTCCTTTTGAAAGCAGGTTCAAGAGGCCTGCCAGAGATAGTGTCGCCAAACGCGTTCTTTGTTTGGTTTCCTAAACCCAAACAAGACAGCGATATAAAAACTGAACATGGAACTGTAGTAAGGATCGAACCAGAGCCAAAAGCTGAACAGTCTCATACGCTATCATTTACGCCATTTACGACTAACACATATTGTATCTGGAGGGCCATTAGAACTCCCCCCCCCCCCGCAACGGCCAGATTGGCAATCTCCGACGTTAATTAAATCGAAAAGGGGCTCGGTGTCGATTTTTTTTTTTTTTCTTGACAGTTGCTTCTCAGCACAGCTAAGCTACAGCACTCTTAGAAGTTTCAGACCAGCGTCTATCGCTTCTGACTACTCCTTGATCTACTATTAATACCGTCACTAGATAATTAAAACACCATCTACACGCATCACTACCCAGCTACCCACACTTATGTCTAAATACACCAATGAGCCAAAGAAACTTCGGTCAGTGGGGCCTAGCTCGAAGTCGGCTTTCCGAAACATCCCAAAGGTGTTCTATAAGATTCAGGTCAGTGCGCAGGCCAGTCCATTGCAGGGATGCGATTGTTGTGTAACTACTTCGTCACAGGCCGTGCATTACGAACAGGTGATCGATCGTGTTGAAAGATGCTCTTCAACAGTGGGAAGAAAGAGGGTGTTTAAAACGTCAATGTAGGCCTGTGCTGCGATAGCGCCACGCAAAACAATATGGTGTGCAAGCCCCCTCCATGAAAAGCACGACCACACCATAACACCAAAGCCTCCGAATTTTACTGTCGGCACTACACTCGCTAGCAGAAGATGTTCACCGCACATTCGCCATACCCACACACTGCCAACGTATCGCCACATTGTGTACCGTGATTTGCCACTCCAAATAACGTTTGTCCACGGTTCAATCGTCCAATGTTTACGCTCCTTACACCAAGCGACGCGTCGTTTGGCATTTAGCGGCGTGATATGTGGCTTAGGAGTAGCCGCTCGACCGTGAAATTCAAGTTTTGTCGCCTCCCGCCTAACTGTCATAGTTCTGGCAGTGGATCCTGATGCAGTCTCGAATTCCTGTGTGATGGTAATCGATTTTTAATTTTCCTGAGGCCAAAAACCGCATAAAAACATAAAGCACATCTGTTTTTAGTTGTACTGAAACCAAAAACGGCATGAAAACCACCAAGCAAAATCAAATGGGATTATTAATTTGCGTGTGATTGGCGCAAAACATGTTCAATATGCTGTCCAAAGTTTTCTGCAACAAGTTGAAATCGACAAGCAGCGTGTTCCACAATGGATAGAAGTGTTTCCGGGATCACGTTCAGATGGCTTGTGCAATGCTAGCCTTCAATGCAGTTAAGTTACACAGCCAGAAGTCACACGGATTAAGTTCTGGTGATTAGGACGGCCAGGCTGTAGGGAAATGGCGGCTGATAATTCTAGCATTTCCGAAATGGCGCTTCAGCAGCTGCTTATCTGGATTAGTAATGTGCGGAGGTGTGCCATCTTGCATAAAAATGTTCCCATCCACACATCCACGGGGTTGGAGAGCTAGAATGACGTGGTTGCGCCAGAAAGACCAGTGACGGACAGGTAATAGGGCCGGGAGCACCTGTCTCTTCGAAAAAATATGGCCCTATGATAAATGATGCCATAAACCCACACCACACATTGATCTTTTCAGGATGAAGTGGTACTGGTTGATTTGCGTCTAGATTTTCCGTTGTCAGTATTGGACAATTCTGTGTATTGACATATCCTGTCAGATGGAACTGGGCTTCATCTGTCCACGAAATGTTCCACGGCCAATCATTGTCCCCCTTCATGTGAGCAAGGTCTCTTCCGTGCACATGGTTAATTTTGAATGGATTGCAAAGGATGTTTCGTAGGATGGTTCAAATGGCTCTGAGCACTATGGGACTTAACTTCTGAGGTCATCAGTCCCCTATAACTTAGAACTACTTAAACCCAACTAACCTAAGGACATCACACACATCCATGCCCGAGGCAGGATTCGAACCTGCGACCGTAGCGATCGCGCGATTCCAGACTGTAGCGCCTGGAACCGCTCGGCCACACTGGCCAGTCTGGCCGGCTCAGGTGTTTCCATTTACGTACTCTGACACATACAGCGCCATCTATTGATCGATTTTCACACTATTTTGTTTTTTCTGCCATACGTATTCCCCCTTCTCACATAATATTTCGTAGCAATTTGACGTCATTGTGACCAGTGGTGTTGTTTCTACAGCGTTTGGAAAGTTTGACTTTAATTAAGATCACCCTGCACAAGTTCGCGGCCCCAGTCGCCAATTCAACAAACACACGTGACATACCGACACACCAGGTAAATTGTACACAGCGAACACTCTCTCCGTGAAGTTGTTAAAGAAACAGAGCATAAAATTTCTTAAGGTATCGAGGGGCAGATTGAGCAGACACAGAGATCAGATCAATAAGTAAGTTGGGCTATTCTAATTGCGTATCGACTAATTAGAACGACTGGCGATTGCGGAAGAATCTTGAGGAGGTGGCACACACTTTCGTGATAGTCTGCAGAAGCAAATAATAATTATTCTCACCGTAGCAGCATGCTGCTGATTTCAATGCTGATCTAGCAAAACCGGAATGGATAGCCTCCGGCGATTCCCGCCTGTGCGTCTCACACAGACAACGAGGCAGTCATTCCATAATACCTTATGGACTGCAGTTATCACGTTGCACCGCGCCAGCAGCCCCTACTAAACCCTCCAGAAACAGCGACGTACGGTGTACTCGTTCCTCCCCAGCAAGGCCGGGCGCGTTTACTTCCTCACAAAGGCCACTACTTCCCACTAAAAGCACACACCTTGCTACCTACAGCTATGACGTGCCAAGCCAATGCAGTACGCACTGAGTGACCGTTCTCATTGTCAGCCAAGGAATGACTCTCTCCTGCGCACCCAACCGAAGACCATCGCCCTGTGCTCACTAACCTCTCTGACAAAGATCACTGGCTGTAAATAGGAAATATAAACTAGCCGATGGCTGCTGGTGATCGGCGATCCGGCTGAACGTGATTTACCGAATCGTCCTTATCTCGAGACAGCGTCACCCAGGAAGGAGAGACGAGAGGACGCATGAGAAAATGAAGAAATAAAAAATCATTCACTCGTAAGTTCACTTGCACAAAAAGAGTAAAAACATCATTCTTCACAACCAATAATAATAACACACCCATAGTAAGTGCACAAGAGAGTGTGTTCCCAATCCATGGCCGGTACTTCTTTGCAAGTCAAGATTCTTTATATCGGATTTTGAGCAAACGACGAAAAATTATATAGACATAAGTCTGTGTGGAATACAGGTGTTATTCGCCGAATAACCTGGTTTAGATGAGCACTGGCGAAATCCAAACACGTGCTCCCCTCTCTCCGGACATTCCACTTCCACATTTAAAGGGGGTAATTTCTGTACAAAAATTCACAGATACTGTTCGTTCGCTTTGTTTTGGGCCAGGACAAGGGGACAGGAAACAATTTGTAATTCAATTTTAGACCAAAACCACGACGATGGACTCGTGATCATGTGTGGTGCCTAGCAGGCAGAAAAATTTTGTCTTACAAAAGATTCACGAGACTCGATAAAAAGTTGTGACTAAACACGCTCATAAATAAATTCTGAAGGCACGTATAACTGAAATTTGCATGACTTCGGTGTTATTAAACAGGACATGGAAATCGTTGAATATAGGAACAAGCCTTTAACATGATATATCTCCAGCCAAGCAACTAGCATTTAGAACGTATTTGAATAGCCAGACGTAACAGAATCACAGAGGACACTTGTCACTTCCACACACAAAGAATGGTTACATCTCTCGTTCACAGGATTTTCACTAGAGCTTAAGCATGAAATAAATCCATCACAAACCAATGAAACTCACAATGAATTTAGCCTGTGGATAAAGTTAGGCAGGCACGACTCCACTCTTCACCTAGCTATCGTGGCGGTAGTTCGGAGCAGTACGAAGTGCTCTCACAGAGATGCCATTTTATACGCTCCCAGAACATTTAGAAAGACTCAAAAAATTCTCCCCAACGTTCTACACTTGATAGGAAAAAGTTAAGCGGCACAATTCCTCAAAAACGAGTCATCCTGATGCCTGTAGCTCGAGACAACACGGAGTGTTGTCAAAAACCCGACAGTTAATGTTCACCACTGCAGCCCAAGTGTGGCCACACATTGGTGCTCCAGAGCGTTCCGGGAAGAAAGGTGGTGAGGGTTAGCAAAGAGATACTTAGCTGCCTGTGGTCAACATAGTGGTTCGAATATAAAAACTCTCATTGGCGTGCCGTATAGATGTAGACAAACCTCTGTCTTCCATAGCCATCTCGGATAGTCAGAGCTACCATATAATTCTACAGGTTACAGCTGCCCCCAAAAGCTTCAAACTACAGTTCATGCATCTTTGCTTTCATACACTGGAGGGGTACGGGTATAAAACCGTGTTCATGTTCGATGGGCATAAAAGCTCCTCTCTCTTTGAAAGGCATGTTACTATCGTATACAGGTAACTTGTGGCGTCAAATGCAGATACAGTTCAGAGTGACAGCCTTTCTGTATAAATCTGTTCTAAAGGAGCAGTTTTATAGTAGGTACCTACAGTGTATCTGATTACAGTTATGTCACGTTAAAGGTTAGTCTTACGTAAAATGAATCTCGGTGGATGTGTGCTACATCGATTAGTGGAGTGATGCTTGTAGGTGTGACTCTTTTGAAGATGCATTTTTGTCATGCTTTGTGGTTTTGTATTTGTTGCATATTTCTCTGAGAAATGAGGCTGCGCTTGCGATGTGACACTTTTGGCGCCCTATCCACTTTGGGTTTCTTTGTAGTGATACTACATTAAAATTTATTTTGATAATGTACGGCCTTATCAACACTCACATCACTGGTCACGGTTCTATTGACGAGACTCTAATCAACCACAATTACGAAGTGCGTTCCAATCATAATACCTTCGATTTTGTGTCTCTTAAACTAATCACACGAAAACTATGAAATTTGTGTTACTTCTCGACGGAATCTCTCTGCAGCCGTGCACAATGGTCGTTGCGAACACTCGTTTAGGAGTCTGGTTAGACCACTGGGAAATGGCTAATGTTGTAGCAGCATGGCTAGTGAATGTTGGACTACGGAGAGTGTCTTTAGACGTTCTAAATGGCTAAAAGTCGCTATAAGCCTGTTCAGTGGAGCAAAGCACTTGATAAATCATTTTTAACTTGTCACGAAGAAAGTGCAGCATTGCTTCCGCCCGATGTGCTGGAGCGTTTTCTCGGTGAAAGAGCACACGTTGTAAGTAGGCTGTTTATGTTTTCTTTATGTAAGTAGGCTGTTTAGGTTCTTATATTGGTAACGCCGCCGCCACGTAGCGCTCTCTGTATGAAAATGAAATCACTGGCTGTGCTGTGTGCAGTCTGTGGCTAGTTTTGCATTGTTGTCTGCCATTGTAGTGTTGGGCAGCGGCAGCCAAGAGAACTTATTTAAACAGAAATTACGAATGCATTGTTATAATGAACAGACGACACAGTGTTGTTAATTGTACATTCTTGTTTGTTAGTTGCACGATTACGTAACGACTATCAGGCTTACATACTTAGGACACATACTGGTACTGCTAATGAGATTTTAATGCAACATTTTGGTTTACTTGAAAATACATTCTGGGTTTAATGTACTTTCTGTGAGATACCAGACGACACAGTGGTTAGTTTAAGTGACAACTACACAGTTTTATCACGACGCTACTAATGAGTGACAATTTACAATGTTGCTTTTGTGGTGTATCTGTTTTATATCTGCACAGTTTTCTGAATTCTTCTAGGAAGAAAAATATGTTTTAGTAGTAACTTTTGTGGTATAGCTACAAGGAGACAGCCTTTTCCATAGCACAACAATACGTTACAGCACAGTACTTTCATCATCACAACAATAAGCGTAATAACTAAGATATCTATACGCAAAGCATTTCACTTTTGTTTATCATGTGGTAAGTACATTGACTTCTGCAGAACTTAGCTTTCGGAGGACGATAACTACGACACTTCCACAGAGATTATGTTGCGACAAGATGCACAGTTTAGCGCTACAGTACACGCATTTGAGTGATTAATCTTATACTTAAAACACTTATTTTTAAAGATTTTTTAATTACAAAGAAAGTTTTCCGTGATGCATTTCATTCCATTGTTGTAATTTGTAACACCTGAGGGTATAATTACATTTATCCTCAGGGGGGTACACGCTTACTTTGTGTACCATGTGTGTGGCAACCACAAGGAACCCTAGCTAATATGGTATTTGCTTATACAACTTTACACATCGGTACCATATTTCTCTAACACACAAATTACACAGCTATCTGATCATGTAACTGAGAGATAAACTTTTTTATTACATCAGTGACATATGTTTACGCAATTACAGAGTTGGATTACTTCACACTTACGAAATTGTATTTTGTCTGTACTGTGTGATCTGTTCATATTTTTTCGGACCCATTGTGATACTATGAGAGCTTTGAATGATATATTTGGTATGGGATCATGATTTTTAAAGTATGTTTGAGGCAGATGACACTATTGACATGAGCAGAGAATTTTCTTTAGGTTTTGAAATTATTGGAGGAAGCTACGACGATTTTGAGATTTGACTGAGGTGTTATGATGTTATTATTACGACGACGATGTGTACTATGCTGTTGAGATATGTTTATGATCAATAAGATGATGCTACCATATATGAGGAATAAGAAGTATGTTGGAAACCAAGAATTGTACTTTAAGAGTTATGAAATGTGCGTAAATGCGTGACTGTATCACAATGCTGACGAATATTTTATTTGGACACTTATATTTATAGGATTTTCTTTCTACAGATTTGCAACGCTAATTCTTGACCTGTGAAATATTTTTATGTGAGACTGTCACTGTAGCGGAAACTGCTGTCGTAAATATTTCCGTAAGAAAGTTAAGTGACCACCTGCACGTAATGCGTTGTGGGCACGCAGCTGTGTCAAACACCTGGAGAACAAGCCATTAGGGTGTGCCTTTCCGGAAGCACAGGTAAAAAAAAAAAAAAGAAAAAAGGCAGGCCTTTATCCTCGCCATTGACATTCCTTTAGAGAAAATATTGCAAATGCGACACCCTCATTACTTCCATTAACCTTGCTATTGACATTCCTTTGTAGAAAGCATCGCAAATATTACACGCTCATTACCTGAAAACATATGATTACTTGTACTTTGTGCTAATTACTGCAATGCTTATGAATTGATGGGAAATATTCGTACATCTGCACACCTGATTATGACAAGTGTCTTTCTATGAGAGTTGAGAGCTACTGACTTACGAAATGCCACATGACTATTGAATGATGTTTTTATGCTTTGGTTTGCGTAATTGCTTATTTCATTTGACATCTGTTTTTCAGCTGTGTTGCAGCATTGGTTTCATAAAATAAAATTAAATGCATTTGCTAATGTGAACACTTTCTGTCAACAGATCTATTAAATAATAATTTTGTGATCCACATTCTTCAAAAAAGGAGCACTTGGAAAGGAAAGAACAATAAGAAGGGACTAGTAACAGTAACTGCATACATAATATTCTTTTCAAGTACATGGTAATATTTCTTTTACAATAAGTTGTTGTGGTGCACCACTTTAATTATGTAGACATTAAGATGTGATTATACATTTCCCTTATCTGCATTGTTATCTTTAGTGTACTATTTTTTTTGCTTGAGCTATGTCATGTTTAGATATAAGCTGCTGTTTGCCAGGCATAGTGCTACTGAACTTTAATTTGTGTTACTCTGCTAAGCCAGATTTATTTTTTTGTTTGCTGCGCATTGCCTCATATTAGTTGTAATGTTGAATTGCTTGGTAATTTAGATTTACTGTAGCTTGCTTTGCTATTTTCCATTTTTTTCCATTGCTGTTTATATTAATTGTTTTATGTGCTGCTGCATTGCTTCGTCCCTTAGTTTAGCATCTGAGCTCAGTAGATTTAAGTTAGCTTAAGAGGGGGTAGACTATATAAGAAACTGACTATGGAGAATAGGTAAAGAATGCATTGAGAAGTTATACGAAAAAAAAAGTACAGAAAACAGGTTTAGGTAGGATTTTCTTGGAAATAAATGTTGAGGTGAGAAACGTGTGAACATATAAATACAGAAAGCATGCTTAGATATAATTTTTTTGGTGGAAACAAAGGATGAAATAAGAGGAAAGATATATGAAGTTTTGGGTTGGACTGCAGTACCAAATGTTACACTGAAAACGAACCCTATCCTTTCCTATTGGTGTTATCCCACTATGTGTTTGTGTACCCTTGTGTAGTTGTTTTCTTCCTGTCTCTGTGTAGTTTCATAGAATTTTTTCCTCTTTTAATATTAAGCTACATTCACTATGATGAGGAATACTGTTATCCTCAAATATAATTGGCATTAATAATATGTTATTTACTTTGTAAAGATGTTAGACATTATTCATTCTGTTTAAATGCTCATGTGTGAAGTTGATGTTTCGCAAGTTATTCTGATCTTCTATGTATGTACTCATGTCATAATTCCTGTAACACTGATGTATATGTCTATTTCTATTCTTTTGTAAAGCCTGTACTACAAATGTTATCTATATTGTTATGTTATTCTTATGTTATAAAATTGTAATTGTCACCAGTTCATGATATTATTAACTTGTTAGTTACATTTCACTGCACACGTTTCTGTTGGTCATAGTATACGGACAATATGTGAGAAGTTGGGACTGTTAGTGTTTGCACGTGTGTTAATAATTCAGCAAGGGACTGGATAACAGCATTGCTGGTTCTAAGGACAATTCCAAAAACTTTGTGAGTGCACAAGTGGTGGTTATGGACTTGCTATATTATCTGCAAGACTCTTCAATGGTGATTGTGCACCTGCACAGTCACAACAGATGGCTGCTGGCTATCTCTACAAGGACTACAGTGGGTCTACATCTTTGATGATCCATCAATACCATTATTTCTACAAGGACTGCAGTGGGTCTGCACCTCTGGTGGCCCACCAATACCACAATCTCTACCAGGACTCCAGTGGGTCTGCTCTGTGATGACCTACCTACCAATATTCTTCAAAACTTCGACTGACTCTGCTGTGGGTTTGCTCCATTGTGGCCCATTACCTGCCAGCATGTCAAGAGTCAGCACTGTCTTTCCATTGGAAGGACAACACTACTTCTTCAAGACTGTATGGAAATCCACTACTTCTATGTGCAATTTCTTTTACTAATGAGAAACTGTAATTACTATTATGATGAATGATCAGGACTATCTTTATGGACTGTGAGAAAATTTTAGCTTTTGACCAACATTGTATCAATAAGTGTGTGCATTTTATATCTTTGTTACTGTAATTGTGAAAAATTTTTGTCAAATCTGTATTGGCCAGTGCCCAACACCATTTGTAAAAATTTTTTGTGGGGAGCATGGGGGCTATGTAAGTAGGCTGTTTATGTTTTCTTTATGTAAGTAGGCTGTTTAGGTTCTTATATTGGTAACGCCGCCGCCACGTAGCGCTCTCTGTATGAAAATGAAATCACTGGCTGTGCTGTGTGCAGTCTGTGGCTAGTTTTGCATTGTTGTCTGCCATTGTAGTGTTGGGCAGCGGAAGCTGGATGTGAACAGTGCGTAGCGTTGTGCAGTTGGAGGTGAGCCGCCAGCAGTGGTGGATGTGGGGAGAGAGATGGCGGAGTTTTGTAATTTGTCATGAACTGATATATATATTATGACTTGTGATGATATTAAGGTAAATACATTGTTTGTTCTCTATTAATATCTTTCATTTGCTAACTATCCCTATCAGTAGTTAGTGCCTTCCATAGTTTGAATCTTTTATTTAGCTGGCAGTAGTGGCGCTCGCTGTATTGCAGTAGCTTGAGTAGCGAAGATTTTTGTGAGGTAAGTGATTTGTGAAAGGTATAGGTTAATGTTAGTCAGGGCCATTCTTTTGCAGGGATCTTTGATAGTCAGATTGCGTTGCGCTAACAAAATATTGTGTGTCAGTTTAAGCACAGTCGTGTATAATTGTTGAAAGGGGACGTTTCAACGTGCAACTTCTTCAGGCCGTTTTCTACGAAATAAAGCAAGGCACTTGTTCTTAACATCTTGGTAGAATGTACCTCTCATCATAGTGCCTCTTGGAACACAATAATTAAGAGTTACGCCATCGCTGTGCAGGAACACAGCCACCATGAAGTTTTCAGCACTGATGCTTACTTGAAATTTTTCTGTTGTAGCTAGTATGTGTGCTTCCATTGAGCTTACTGGGGCTTTGTTTCAGGACTGAAAAACAGCATCCATGTGTCATCTATTATCACCATCGATGAAAACAAATTCCCATTCACGTCGTCATCAAGCGTCAATAACACCTGTCAACATTCCACGCACGCAGCCTTCCGTGGTTGTGGCACCCAACAGGAGGACGCTTTTCTGGTTCTCCTGCAGGATTGTTGGAATTATCAATTTTGGTGGCGACGTGTTTCACGCCCATTCGGCGTTCCTCCAAAGCACCTTTCTCACTCGCTACGTGTCGTCTGACCGGTTGATGCGAGACCGAGAATGACTTGTTTTTCTGTCACACAACGTTCTGAGTTCTTTGTACTGTCACACATACGAACCCACGTTCAGCACATCCGTGACAGGATCACCACATGTCTCACGCAACTGGCGATCAATTTCAATCGGTGTCATACCAAGCAAAAGAAAAAAAAAAACGTTCGCACTCTGTTCTTTTAATGAAAATGTCGCCATTTTATGTATCAGAAATAGTCCTCGCTCTCGCCGCAGCCGCTAGTGTGTCACACAGTGCTGGCTGGCATAATTGTTTCATATTCACAATGAGCGGAGCGCATGCTTATTTTAAAGCAGATTGCATGTTCCTATCTGTTTTATGTCCTAAGAAAAAGAAATAGGAGGTGTTTGAAATCTTTGTGGACCACTCTAAACTTTTTCCAAGGAGGGCGTGGAGGGGAGTTTTTTCTTGTTTTTGATAGCGTTAATACACCAATAGTGTATAAAGAAGCATATTTCCTAAAATATGAAGTGTGGAGTTTAAAATGCTACTAGATGTGTGCCTGTAAGATGCTTCGCCAGTTCACCTTCGCAGTCGAAGAGGAGATGTAGCAGTGTCCGAAGGGCTGACAGAACATTTAGAGCTCTCGGAACGATCACTCGGGAAACACAGAATGGCCTACACCCTCACCAGAATTAACGCATAACAACTTTTATCTGTGAGGAAAATAAAGAGAACTGCAAGGAAGCGCGTATTCCGAAGACACAAAATGTTGTAAAGACGAACGAGTAATGCAATAAGGTGAGATTAAATTCAACGTGCAGTATTGTCTGAGGTGAATCGCTTTATAGCTTACATCAATAATTATGGTCAACATTTTGAGCACTGCACGTGATTCTGACAATAATCATAACCCAAGCTGTACCTGAGTCACGTACTTTTTAACATTTGGTGAATCAGGGCAGACGTTGGAAGATGTCTTCTCCTGACTGCCGGACAACGCCTTACGGCGATTTTATCTTGTCGTTATTAAATCAAATCCAGACATGTTATACAGAGGAAATCCTCCTCAGAGGCTCTTTCCATGGCCACAGAGGAAAGTATACAGTCGCATTAGCAACACAAAGTCACCTTTGAATTCGACAGCTGTAAGTTAAAAATCACTTTCGTGTATCAGAAAATAATTCACTTCATGGTCAACTGTATTTTAGCGGAAACATCACATCGATATATTTACTAGTTCTGGATATATTTGGGTTGGTTGGTTCAAATGGCTCTAAGCACTATGGGACTTAACATTTGAGGTCATCAGTCCCCTAGACTTAGAACTACTTAAACCTAACTAACCTAAGGACATCACACACATCCATGCCCGAGGCAGGATTCGAACCTGCGACCGTAACAGCAGCGCGGTTCCGGACTAAAGCGCCTAGAACCGCTCGGCCACAGCGGTCGGCAGTTGGTTCGTATCGACTGGGTTATATACAGAATGTAACGCTCATGCGAGTTCACACTAAAGTCAGCACGAGTTACAGTGCTTCGATAGCAACAATATTTGGTAGACGTGTTACAGAGTCATGCAATCAATATTGGGCGGGGTAGCGCTCAAAAATATTGAAATCGGAAAATGAGGGGCTCCCTAATTTACTCACATCAGTAACTTGGTTGTTCTTCTCTGTATCGAACAGTTTTCCCACAAGTACGTCACACAGCCGGCCGCTGTGGCCGAGTAGTTATAGGCGCTTCAGTCCTGCTGCGGTTGCAGGTTCCAATCCTGCCTCGGGCATGGATATGTGTGATGTCCTTAGGCTAGCTAGGTTTAAGTAGTTCCATATCTAGGGGACTGATGACCTCAGATGTTAAGTCCCATAGTGCTTAGAGCCATTTGAACCATTTTTAAGTACGTCACAAACATTACGACTTGACGTTTTCTGCTCAGTCGTAAGTGCACCACTAAGTGGATAACGCCTGACAATATAGACTTGCCGTTTTGAGTCCATGCATCCGCACTTCAACAACTGAACTACTGCCCAGGGAAAAATAAGCATCAATGGCTAGGCTGTTGCCACATGTAAATGGAGGTACTAACGCACCTAAGAAAATATGACTTGTAATAGCTGTAAGGAATAATCTGGCTGGTTCAAATGGGTCTGAGCACTATGGGACTTAAATTCTAAGGTCATCAGTCCCCTAGAACCTAGAACTAATTGAACCTAACGAACCTAAGGACATCACACACATCCGCGCCGGAGACAGGATTCGAACCTGCGACCGTAGCAGCCGCGCGGTTCCAGACTGTAGCGCCTAGAACCGCTCGGCCACCCCGGCCGGCTAGAAATAATCTTCAAATGAAGTAAATACTGATGTAATGTTGTTCAGTACACAATCCTCAGCCATCAATAGAAATTCCTACACTTGTACCCATAACACCCTTTACAGAACAGGGGCCTGCGCCTCTACCGTCATAGCCTAAGAAACAAATATACCTACTACACTGCTCTTAATTGTTTTACTAGCACTCCTCGGCTGAAACTCTACAGCCTGTCTTTACTCTTGGTACTGTTTTAAAACAATAAATATGACATGAACTAATGCACACTCTGTACTGATTCTTTTGCAATCTCTCACGCCTTTACTTGTAAATAAAAACCATTATAAGTTCCAGCCACTCATCCATTAATACCATACAGCTAAATATAAAGACACAACAAAAATTATAAAATGCAATCACTCTAAGTAGTCAATTAAGTTAAATTTGCTGCGATTCCATTCAGGCAGAGACATTAACTGTCAGGGTTTCTAACGCAACTCTTCCTAAAATGAAGTTGTAAGTGCTTGATCTGTCATGATTCTGCTGCGCAGCAGAATGGTAACTAAGGGAGGGATAAAATTTAGTTGTAACTAAATGGGGCAATGCTAAGTGGAGCATGCCTGTTGAGTAAGCAGTGACAGCGTAGCCATTGCTAACAACAAACAAAGTACAAACAAGCCGGGAGCTCGCTGCCTCAGACAGTGCGAGAGAGAACGTCAGGAACACCTGATTCAGCAGTTAGACAACAATGCAGAGGAGACACCACGCTCTTTTGTGATGGGGCTGTATGTAGTAACTACACGTAGGGAAGACGCAATTACGTCTTTCAGGCTGCGGACTCTGCAGCTTTGTAATCAAACACTGGGCCAGCGAAGAACTCTGACAGGCTCAGGCAACATGAGCAATATGCTCATGTTGGTTACCAGTAGGGAGCGTCGCGTCATCCACTACTATAAAACCCTCACCTTCATTCCACCCATTATGAGTCTGGCCGTTCCATGTACTTCACCATACGTACTGGTGGAAGGCCAACTCTTCTAGCTGCAGGATGACACAGTGAATACAGTAAAATCTCACCAGCTTGGGGCTAGTTCTGTAAGTCCACAACCATCTGGCTGAGAAGGAGACTTCAACTCTGAGGACTGCATTCCTACCAGTCACATCTGTGGCTACCGAAAGATGAGGGCCACTCCAATCTTTCATGAATGCTATCTGCAAGCTGTTCAACTTGGAAACAGAATGCCTATGCTGCCAATCCTGGGCTGTACACTGGTACCGTGTCGCTGATGGATCTTCTACCTACACGCCGTCTCCACAACTGACAACACAAGCACGCAGATTTCTGGAGCCGAGCCTACGTGCAGCTACACTCAGCAAGAGCATTAAGGCTCTGACAAACGTCCACAGCCATACCAGATTGCGGATATGCACCGCCCGCGATACCCTCCTGAGACAGGGCCGTGGCACTGACCTCAGGCAATGCCAGGGACAGCACCAGCAGAGTCATCGCCAGTGCTGACCCAGTACCCTGCTCTTTGGTGCAAAGTGGGATCAGCATGGCCACTGCTCTTCCGTACCGGGAAGAGGACAGACTGATTTTAAAACTCTCAGAAATAAATGACAGTCAACTGAATGATGTAATAGTGCCTTAGCACACCACAAGCCCACACCTTCGCCCTTCGACTATCCTAAACCCACATAGAAGGCCACAACTTGCAGTATCCTACAATTCTATTGCAACTTTACAAAGCAAACTGTACATATCTGTGCCGGCCGCGGTGGTCTCGCGGTTCTAGGCGCTCAGTCCGGAACTGCGCGACTGCTGCGGTCGCAGGTTCGAATCCTGCCTCGGGCATGGATGTGTGTGATGTCCTTAGGTTAGTTAGGTTTAAGTAGTTCTAAGTTCTAGGGGACTGATGACCACAGATGTTAAGTCCCATAGTGCTCAGAGCCATTTGAACCATTTGTACATATCTGAACTGAAAATGTTTGCCAGATAACTGTGAAAAAGCTGTAGTGCTATGTCCACAATAACAATTTTTTCCAATAGTATATCTGCAGAATGAGACTGTCGAACAAATCTTGACCTGCACTGCAATGCAGCTGGCCACTATTTTAAAGATTTACCGATAGAATTGAAAGTGCAATAATGTTTAGTTTAATTACTTAATTTCGGAATATATAATACATTTCTGATATACTTCAAATATTAACTGCAAAATACTACTGACAGTGATATTTTATTAAGTCAGGGAACACATGGTTGGTTGTTTTTATTATGGATGCGGCTGCTCCAAAGAAGTAAGTCGCTCTATCTGAAGTTGCGCTCACAACGATGTCTGAAGATGATCGTAAAATTCCTGCTATAACCGATGTTAGATGTTTCCGCTGGACCTGGCGACGTATCGTCAAGTATTTAAAATTATGAAACAAAATTCTCCTGCAAAAAGCCGTTTCAAAAATTAATTTGGTGACATAAAAGGTACGAAATCATTTTATACACTACTGGCTATTGAAATTGCTACACCACGAAGATGACGTGCTACAGACGCAAAATTTAACCGACGGGATAAAGATGCTGCGATATGCAAATGATTAGCTTTCCAGAGCATTCACACAAAGTTGGCGCCGGTGGCGACACCTACAACGCGCTGACATGAGGAACGTTTCCAACAGATTTCTCATACACAAACAGCAGTTGACCGGCGTTGCCTGGTGAAACGTTGTTGTGATGCCTCGTGTAAGGAGGAGAAATGCGTACCATCACGTTTCGGACTTTGATAAAGGTCGGATTGTAGCCTATCGTGATTGCAGTTTATCGTATCGCGACATTGCTTCTCGCTTTGGTCGAGGTCCAATGACCGTTAGCAGAATATGGAATCGTTGGGTTCAGGATGGTAATACGGAACGCCGTGCTGGATCCCAACGGCCTCGTATCACTAGCAGTCGAGATGACAGGTATCTTACCCGCATGGCTGTAACGGATCGTGCAGCCGCGTCTCGATCCCTGAGTCAACAGATGGGGACGTTTGCAAGACAACAACCATCTGCAAGAACAGTTCGACGACGTTTGCAGCAGCATGGACTATCAGCTCGGAGACCACGGCTGCGGTTACTCTTGACGCTGCATCACAGACAGGAGCGCTTGCGATGGTGTACTCAACGACGAACCTGGATGCACGAATGGCAAAACGTCATTTTTTCGGATGAATCCAGGTTCTGTTCACAGCATCACGATGGTCGCATCCGTGTTTGGCGACACCGCTGTGAACGCACATTGGAAGCGTGTATTCGTCATCGCCATACTGGCGTATCATCCTCTTGTTGGAATTGACGACACTTTGAACAGTGGACGTTACATTTCAGATGTGTTACGACCAGTGACTCTACCCTTCATTCGATCCCTGCGAAAACCTACATTTCAACAGGATAATACACGGCCGCATGTTGCAGGTCCTGTACGGACCATTCTGGATACAGAAAATGTTCGACTGCTGCCCTGGCCAGCACGTTCTCTAGATCTCTCACCAATAGAAAACGTTTGGTCGATGGTGGCCGAGCAACTGGCTCGTCACAATACGCTAGTCACTACTCTGGTATAGAGTTGAAGCTGCATGGGCAGCTGTACCTGTACACGCCATCCAAGCTCTGTTTGACCCAATGCCCAGGCATACCAAGGCTATTATTACGGCCAGAGGTGGTTGTTGTGGGTACTGGTTTCTCGGTATCTATGCACCCAAATTGCTTGAAAATGTAATCACATGTCAGTTCCAGTATAATATAATTGTCCAATGAATACCCGTTTATCATCTGCATTTCTTCTTGTTGTAGCAATTTCCATGGCCAGTAGTGTATAAGATCTATAGATTTGGTTCACTGGGTTATTTCGTAAACATCCACGGTTTTTAATGGTAACAGTGTTCACCTATGCAATAACTTATTATACATGTTACTCCATCCCTGACGAGTTAGCCGCTGACGAGATGTAATTCATACCTTGTTGTACAAAACACACTAACCAGGTTGACTGTCTTTGCATGGCAGCCTTTGCTCTAAGAACGGTAAGTACCGTAATTTCAGTATTTTTGGTCCCTGAGTGCGGTCTAAAATCCCACACTCTAGTTTCTGTTGGTAATGAAGGTTGGGTGGACGCTCGATTAAAGGCTTTCTCTCTCTAAATGTTCCCAGCTCCACAGCACGCAGCGACATTCAGAAGCCCGCCTCGCGTGGCCAACTCGCTGCAGCCCCTGTGGTAAAATCGCCTGCACTGGCAGGAGCATCCCTCTCCCAGTCTCCCCCCCCCCCCCCACCCTCCCTCCCTTTCCCCACACACGACTAGCCTTCCGCCGCCGGCTTAATGGCTTGTAACGGGAAATACGTCGCGTGATTAATCGCGGCCGCTGCGCACACAGTCATAATGACGTTTTCTGTCACCCGCGAAATGGATCAGGCCGCAGGCACACAGGGCGGCGTGGCAGCATGGAGCTGCGCAGCGTACGGCTTCCCAGGAACCGGCCGAGAACACTACGCGCCCATAAATTCCAGCGGCGTGCTGCGTGTCCCGAGCATTTCGCAGCAGGAAGGGCCGCATTTGTTAGCAATAAGCTTTTCCACGGCTTACTAAGGCAAGCATTTGTTTTGAAGCTCGGCGTCTGTGCGCGCGATGCTAAAAAATGTATCGTAAATTTTCCTCGTTGCCCCGAGAAACGCACGACCCCTTTGTGCCAGTACAAAACGAGAAGCGAACTAAATCAGTAATCTTCTATATCACAGGCTCTACTTGCATTAACGAGGTAAGAGATAGATTAAAAGTTTTGTAGGACACCGCAAAGTATCGCTATGGACAATCCTGCCACTTCTTTTTACTGTTATTCATTCAATATATGAAATCATACAAGAATTTCACTGCATTGTCAGTTTAAAATTTTTGTAGGACATAATAGTACGCGATCATTATGAATTTTTGAGAATAAAGTTGTCTAGATGTATAATATACACTGAAACGAAAAACAGTAGTAAAACCAAGAAGCTGTTATGCGACAGAAACCGAAGTGCTTCTATAACTGAGCCTACGGAATATCAGACCAGCTGTGTGGCTGGATTGAAGAGTTTTTAGCAAAGAGAACACAGCATGTTGTTTTCAATGGAGAGACGTCTACGGACGTTAAAGTGACCTCTGGCGTGCCACAGGGGAGTTTGATGGGACCATTTCTTTTCACAATATATACCGGGTGATCAAAAAGTCAATATAAATTTGAAAACTTAATAAACCACGGAATAATATAGATAGAGAGGTAAAAACTGACATACATGCTTGGAATTACATGGGGTTTTATTAGAACCAAAAAAAAACCATATTGCTAGACGCGTGAAAGATCTCTTGCGAGCGTCGTTCAGTGATGATCGTGTGCTCAGCCGCCACTTTCGTCATGCTTGGCCTCCCAGGTCCCCAGACCACAGTCCGTGCGATTATTGGCTTTGGCGTTACCTGAAGTCGCAAGTGTATCGTAATCGACCGACATCTCTAGGGATGCTGAAAGACAACACCTGACGCCAATGCCTCACCATAACTCCGGACATGCTTTGCAGTGCTGTTCACAACATTATTCATCGACTACAGCTATTGTTGAGGAATGATGGTGGACATATTGAGCATTTCCTGTAAAGAACATCATCTTTCCTTTGTCTTACTTTGTTATGCTAATTATTGCTATTCTGATCAGATGAAGCGCCATTCGTCGGACATTTTTTTAAATTTTGTATTTATTTGGTTCTAATAAAACCCCCATGTCATTCCAAGCATGTGTGTCAATTTGTACCTCTCTATCTACATTATTCCGTGATTTATATCGAGCGAGGTGGCGCAGTGGTTAGCACACTGGGCTCGCATTCAGGAGGACGACGGTTCAATCCCGTCTCCGGCCATCCTGATTTAGGTTTTCCGTGATTTCCCTAAATCGTTTCAGGCAAATGCCGGGATGGTTCCTGTGAAAGGGCACGGCCGATTTCCTTCCCAATCCTTCCCTAACCCGAGCTTGCGCTCCGTCTCTAATGACCTCGTTGTCAACGGGACGTTAAACACTAACCACCACCACCACCACCACCACCGTGATTTATTCAGTTTTCAAATTTATACTGACTTTTTGATCACCCAGTATAAATGACCTAGTAGATGGTGTCGGAAATTCCATGCGGCTTTTCGCGGATGATGCTGTAGTATACAGAGAAGTTGCAACATTAAAAAATTGCAGCGAAATGCAGGAAGATCTGCAGCGGATAGGCACTTGGTGCAGGGAGTGGCAACTGACCCTTAACATAGACAAATGTAATGTATTGAGAATACATAGAAAGAAGGATCCTTTATTGTATGATTATATCATAGCGGAACAAACACTGATACCAGTTACTTCTGTAAAATATCTGGGAGTATGCGTACAGAACGATCTGAATTGGAATGATCATATAAAATTAATTGTTGGGAAGGCGGGTGCCAGGTTGAGATTCATTGGGAGAGTCCTTAGGAAATGTAGTCCTTCAACAAAGGAGGTGGTTTGCAAAACACTCGTTCGACCTATACTTGAGTATTGCTCATCAGCGTGGGATCCGTACCAGGTCGGGTTGACAGAGGAGATAGAGAAGATCCAAAGAAGCGCGGCGCGTTTCGTCACAAGGTTACTTGGTAAGCGTGATAGCGTTACGGAGATGTTTAGCAAACTCAAGTGGCAGACTCTGCAAGAGAGGCGCTATGCATCGCGGTGTAGCTTGCTGTCCAGGTTTCGAGAGGGTGCGTTTCTGGATGAGGTATCGAATATATTGCTTCCTCCTACTTATACCTCCCGAGGAGATCACGAATTTAAAATTAGAGAGATTCGAGCGCGCACGGAGGCTTTCCGGCAGTCGTTCTTCCCGCGAACTATACGCGACTGGAACAAGAAAGGGAGGCAACGACAGTGGCACGTCAAGTGCCCTCCGCCACACACCGTTGGGTGGCTTGCGGAGTATAAATGTAGATGTAGATGTAGAAGATGTCCATTCAAACTTGCCACCGGTCGCATGATAGTGACCCTAGTAGCACCATTATGAGAATGCAAATTAAGTTTGTTTTAAATGCATGTTACCTTTGAGATTTTACGTGTTGAGTTCATGGTAGTCAAGAATACCTTTCAGGCGGCAAAGACGCATTTATCAACATCTCACTGTGGTCAGACGAGGTTGTGTAATAGGGCTACGTGATGCTGGACTTTCCTCCTGCGGTATTGCAGAAAGTCTTGGCAGGAATGTAGCCACTGTATATGGTTACTGGCAGTGGTGGTCATGGGAGTATATGGTCACAAGATGACCGGGCTCTGCACGGACATATGGCGCTACCGAGAGGAGTAAGCATCGTATTCGGCGTGGGGCTCTGGTATATCGTACTGCATGTGCAGCAGCTATTTGAGCAACAGTTGGCACCACAGCGACACAACGAGCTGTTACAAATAGGTTGCTTCAAGGACAGCTCCGAGCCAGACGCCCTGTAGCGTGCATTCCACTAACCCAAAACCACCGCCATTTGCGACATCAGTGGTGTTAAGCGAGAGCTCACTGGAGGGAGGGTGGAGGTCTCTTCTGTTTCCTGATAAATATTGATTCTCCCTCGGTGCCACTGATGGCCGTGTTTTCATTAGGAGGCTAGTTGAAAGTCTGCAACCAACCCGTCTGCGTGCTAGACACAGGCAGCCTACACCTGGAGTTATATAGCCTGGGTTGCGATTTCGTATGACAGCGGGAGCATTCTCGTAGTTATCTCACGTGCCCTACTGCAAATTCGAACGTCAATCTGGTGATCCGACCTTTTGCGGTGGCATTCATGAAAAGCATTCCAGGGATGTTTTCCAACAGGTAATGCTCGGCCACATATCGCTATTGTAACCCAACATGGTCTACAGAGTGTCGGCATGTTGTCTCGGCCTGTACAATAACCAGACATGTCTCCAGTCGAGCATATATGGAACATTATTGGATGACAAACCTAGCGTCATTCACTAACAGCGCTAACAGTCCCTGTATTGACCGACCAAATGCAACAGGCATGGAACACCGTCCTACAAACTGACATCCGGCATCTGCACGATACAATGCATTTACGTTTCCATGTTTGCATTCAACATTCTGGCGGTTACACCAGTTATTAATGTACCAGCACTTCACATTTGCAGTGGCTTATCTCCGACTTAAAGTAACCTGTGATCTTTCAGTCTTAATTACTTATGATACCTAGACAAATATATTCCAAAACGTTCATTATTCAACATTGATTATTTACTACTTTTTGATGCGATTTTTACGTCAGTGTATTTTCATCGATTACTACGTTTCCGTTGGTACCGTCATCAGATCGATACTTAGAGGTCCTAAAGAAGGTTCAGTGTCAGTTACAACCCACCCAAGCACATTTTTAATTATAAATGATGTTGAACTTCTTTTTAAGATATGCCATGATGGCAGCTAAAATAATGTAATAAATGGAAACTTGTTTATGTAGTTTTATGTTCTTTGGAGCGCTTGCACAATTAATTGTAATGATTCAGAAGAGTCAAGTTACTTTGTATAAATATGCTTACATGCTGAGCATTTACAAGTTATTTATTGCTAATAATCTTACTCACCATTACATCCGACATAAAAGAAAGTCTTCTACTAAAGGGAAACTGTTGTAAAGGAGTTACTTTTCTGATTTGTTTCCAAACTAAACTTACCTGTCCGTCAAACGTTTTATGCCATAGGCTAAGTCATAAAAAATTTTGATTGCAGAATTGTGCAGCCATTTATGCATTAACAACTCCCTCAATGAGTAATAATAAGTTATTTTTTATTTAGGTTTTGTTACTACATACGTAACTGTTGCTTTTTAGCTGTAATGAGTTATTTACAGTGATCATAATGCCTAAATCCTGAAACAGATCTATACAAGACAATTGGGGGTGAGCACATCATATTCTCTTGCAGCACATTTTTGAGCAATGAAAACATTAATTTTCCTGCATTAGTGAATGAAAATATGCAAAATGTGTTAACTTACTGACTTCTCTCCCCCTAAGATTTCCAATAATTCGAAGTATAAATGTGGCTCAAATGAGCTGTTTATGAGTTCAGAAATGTGGATATTTCTTTCAATTTAAATTCGTATCAAGATTGACACCTCAAAATTTAGAAGTATCCACACTAGTTGATATTCCCTCGGCGTGTGTTACATGTATCATTGGTGTAGCGCTTATATATGTGCAAGTGTGAATATGTTGCACCTTTTAAAAATCCATAGAACTACTTAATAACGCATTTAAGAATATTATTTACCAGTTCTTCTGTTGCTGTGTGTTTGTTTGGACTGATTACAATATCAGCGTCATCTGAAAAAAGAACGAATTCTGGTTGTTGCCCATTAGACAGAAGGTTGTTTACATATGTGAGAAACAATAGCAGAGCTGTGAGTAATGCCATAAGTGATTTGCCCCCAGTCAAAAGAATCTACCTCTTTCCACTAGTTTAACTAATAGGTACAATTTTCTGCATTCTTTTTATTAGATTTTACATTATGCTTTGCTAGATTATACCATTAGTTGAATAAAAGCCCAGTATATGTAAGAGAATATTGTGAGTCACACACTCAAATGCTTTAAAATATGGAACAGAAAAATCAAATTTTCCTATAAAATTATTTGACATTTGTAAAATTTAGCAAGTAAACAAATAAATAGCATTCTCAGTACAGCAACTCTTCTGAAATCCAAATTCTGATTTACTAAGTATATTATTGATGCTCATGTAGGATACTATTCATGATATGTCACCTTCTCAAAGATTTTGTAAAATGATGTTACTGACACCTCTACCACCACCTTTCTTATAGAGGGATTTTTTTCTGGAAAAATGCCCTGATTTAGTGACACGTTATTTGAAAGAATATATAATGTTCTTCATTTCAGAAGGGGAAGTGATGAGATACCCATATGAATGAATTACAGAGGCTGATTCAGCGGCCTCTACTGATGTCGTTTTATGCAGCTAGCAATGCTATATCTGGCCCTCAAAAACCACTTGTGAGATTTTCATATTCTCTCACTCACTATGCCCAAACTATTAGTCCTACAAATAAAATGGATGGGACATTTTTGTTGAAATAAATGTGGTTAAATTTTTTACTGGGATACATTTTCACTGGAGGCCACAGTCTTAGAGTTACTCAAGAGAAACGTACAAGGCTGACCTTCAGCTGCTCCTTCATCCCACTCTCATCCCACACCTGTCAGAATTTCTAGTATGTTGTTAGTGACTCTCCCTCCTTCACCTGTACAAAAATCTCCGACTATGCGAACTACTGATGATATTCGAACTTCGTTGGTCTCTGTTGATTGGGCTTTTCAGTAGCTCATGGGAATGCAAAAGAAAACTGATCTGCCAAAACAAAACGCAAGTAATAGTAAATATAAGTGTGAAAGATCTCAGTATAAAAAATTGTGTTTAAACATGAAGTGGTGTGTTAATTGACCAACCAGATCCACATTAACATCATTTGGTTTGTAAGGGGTCCGTAGGCCCTTACTATAAATTTGCACTCGGTACAGGTCGATAGGGCGAACAATCGATTGTGTCGTTTTGCGAGAGCGAGTGTGGAGTTGAGCCAGTGCCATGTTGCGGGTAGAGGTGTGTGGAGGTCGTTGTTGTAATGCAAGGCTTTAACGGTGAAGGGAGTCGCCATCGCCGTGGTTAGACCCCTTTGTACTAGAATAATACCGGGAAGGTGAAGAAGTATTATTACGAAAGTGATCAGTGACATTTCTAGGGCCAATATTTGGTTTCGCGTCTACCGCGCCGGCATCACCTCGGATTGCAGTGTTGGATTGCAGTGTTGGATGCAGTGATGGATTAGTGTGTGACGATAATGGAAAATGAAGAAGCCTGTGCTGAGATTAGCCGTAATTAGATATGTATGACGAAGGCAGTGGCTGTCTCCTTTTTTGTGTTTTTGAGAAGAATATAGGTTCATAATTAGTGAAACTGTGTTGGTGTTTTTCTTGTTAACAGACATTTCATTATTACAGTATTGGGAAGGACGAACTGGAAAGTAACAACTTCCGTAGCAGTCAATTCCGATTGCCAGCCCCATGAGGTACAGGGTCATATTAATAAAAAATATTGGGCTGCTATTCGATCAGATCAGGTCAGGATAAATAAACGGAGGTGTTACACCTTGGCTTACCATGAAAGGACAAGTGCAATCTTCGGACGAATCGTAAAGAACAATAGGTAATTTTATCTTGCTTAACGCGAGAAAATATTTTTCCAATTTTGGATGAAGACAGAGTATAAACTTTAAAATTGCGACAAGAAACAGTGCATCTTGAACAATACGAAGCAATAGCATCTTACGATTGTGAATAAACTGTTTTTCTCGCCATATTAGATGAGAGCAGTAGTGTCGATAAACTGTGTCATAATGTGCAAACGCGTAGATCCGCACGAAAAACTGTGAAAAGTGAACACTAAAGAAAGACACGTGTGAACATTACCACAACAAAACGAGCTAGGAATTCGTCACAGAAGCTTTTAAAGAAGTGTTTAGTAGTAATGTTATGACCGAAATTGCTCTTTGAATGACGAAAATCGAGCAAATTCATGTGGACCCATAAAATGTTATGCAGGCTACAATTTATGTGGTGACGCAATTGTTGAATGACATCACGCAGACCCGTGCAGCAGCTGCGCCAAAGAGCTTCGATGCGTGAGGTGATTTCACACATCATCCCAACTACCTGTGCAAGGAGTAGGTCAGACGCAGACACACTACGCTGGACAGCGATCAGCGTGACTTCGAGACACCGAGCGAAAACCCGGCATCTAGCGGCCGAACTACAAATTACGCCCGCCTGCAGCGCCACGGAGCGGCCGACTGAGAACTACGACGACTCGCCACAGATCTTCAGTGCGACTTCACGCTGCTCCGGCGGCAGTACAGCGCCACGCCCACTTCAAACGTCAAATCATCGCGACTCATGGTAACGTCAGTTGGTGAATGAAGACAACTGGTTAGCATAACATTAAATTGCAGTACACTGTCTTCACGATAAATAAACAGTGTTAAACTGTGTTTTGCCTTAGGACAAGTGCCCAATTACAGTAATTTCCGAAAAGTTTGCGAAACATACTCTGAAATATAGCATACTTAATTATGCATACTGCGCTGTCTAAATGGTGATTATACAAATATGCTCATTGTTTTTGGAGATTTTACATGTATAGATTTAATGAATGGTGTGGTTTGTCTTATTTAAAACATTTTACATAAGCTGTGTATGTGAAAATTGATATTTGAAATTATAAGGTTTTGAGAGTCGTTATGTTCAGTACTCACACGTATTGTATCAATTTTGGGATTAACTGAAGATACTTCAGTTACTGTTTGATTATTTTAGCAGTAATTAGGAGTGTTTTACTAGAGGTTATTTTATATTACTTGCCTGGGCATTAAAAATAAACCAAACATGTCTATCAAAGATAAGCAGGAGGTTTGTGAGGCAGTAGCTGAAAGGAAAGGGATGGGACAGGAAGACAGAGATGATTCAGGAATCAGGGATTATGGATTGTCATTAGAAGGCCCATTAGCACATTCAACTAGTTACCCCGAGACACCGGGGCAAACGACGAGAGATAAGCCAGTTTCAGAGGGTGAGGATGTACGGTCGATGTTAGCAGACTTGTTAAAGGAAACCAAGGCAACAAAAGTGAGGGGAGAAATATTCCACAAATCACTAGAGGAAGGTTTACAAGAAACTAGAGAAAGGGAAGAAATATTCCGCAAATCATTAGAGAAAGGTTTACTAGAAACTAGAGAATCATTAAAGGAAGATTTACAAGAAACCAAAGAAAGCTTAGAAAAATCATTTAAGGAAACTCTAGCACAAGAGATCAAAACATCGCAAATGAAGATAGAATATAATCTGAAGAAGGAAATGCAGGAGTTACAAGAACGACTGAAGATGGACATCAACGAGAGAGAGAGTAAGCTACAGAAGAGCATAGACCAAGTCCAGGGAGACGTGGAGAAGATGGAAGGAAAGTTAACAAAAAAGATAGAAGACGATATTGAAGAAACTAAAGCCGAATTGGGAGAAAGGATCACCGAAATGGAAACAAATTGCAATCATCGAATCGCCGAGGTGACGCAGATGCAGAAACAATGCAATGATCCGGTTAAGGGGATAGGAGATAGGCAAAACCAACTGGCTGTCAATATGAGAAATGCTATAGCTGAGCAACGAGAAGAGGATAACAAGAGGGTTGCAATGGAGGTCAGGCAATTACAATAGGGAGTGCAACAATTGGAGAGCAAGACAGAAGAAATTGATAAACGAATTAGCAATGCCACTTTAACCGATGGGGAAGGTAGAGTCGTTATCTTGATGAGCAGTGATAATCGGTACGTCCGAAATAATACAGGGCAGAAGTTTAAACTGAAAGGAGGGTTGCACCCAATGATATTTATGAAATGGTTAAAAGGAGTTTTCCCAGCACATTTCAAAGACGCAGACAAGATTCAATTTACAATAGATAGGATGGAAGGTGAGGCCTTCACTTGGGGAGTCAGGAAGAAGGAAGGGACTACTAGTTATGATCAGTTTGAAGGGGAATTCTTGAAGAAATACTGGTCCAAAAGTCATCAGTGTGCAGCACTTGAGGACCTACTACACCGCAAATCACTTAATACATGGAGAGGTACCTTGAGAGAATTTGCTGAGAATCTATGGGAGTTGAATGAAACACTGGAGCAGCCATTGAATGACGACATAATGATATCAGCAATTAAAAGAAGGTTAAGTCGAAGGATGCAAGAAAACTTATCTGGAAGCCTGATTAAAGATAAAGATACTGTAAATGAAATATTGGAGCAATTAGAAACTATTCATGCACAGGAAAACAATCAGATGTGTGATGAGAACCAAGATGGAAATAATTACCATCAAATTCGTTTTAATGGTCCACCAAATTATAGAGGTAGAGGTGGGGGTAATGGATGTAGGAACCATGGCAATGGTCAACAGTTTCACCACAATCATAGGAGAGATGATAATGACAGAAAGATAGATCCTTTATCATTTAGCTACAAAATAGAAGGTCAGCAACTGGAAGCAGTTAATACCATAAATTATCTGGGAGTACGCATTAGGAGTGATTTAAAATGGAATGATCATATAATGTTGATCGTTGGTAAAGCAGATGCCAGACTGAGATTCATTGGAAGAATCCTAAGGAAATGCATTCCGAAAACAAAGGAAGTAGGTTACAGTACGCTTGTTTGCCCACTGCTTGAATACTGCTCAGCAGTGTGGGATCCATACCAGATAGGGTTGATAGAAGATATAGAGAAGATCCAACAGAGAGCAGCGCGCTTCGTTACAGGATCATTTAGTAATCGCGAAAGCATTACGGAGATGATAGTTAAACTCCAGTGGAAGACTCTGCAGGAGAGACGCTCAGTAGTTCGGTACGGGCTTTTGTCAAAGTTTCGAGAACATACCTTCACCGAAGAGTCAAGCAGTATATTGCTCCCTCCTATGTATATCTCGCGAAGAGACCATGAGGATAAAATCAGAGAGATTAGAGCCCACACAGAGGCATACCGACAATCTTTCTTTCCACGAACAATACAAGACTGGAATAGAAGGGAGAACTGATAGAGGTACTCAAGGTACCCTCCGCCACACACCGTCATGTGGCTTGCGGAGTATGGATGTAGATGTAGATGTAGAACTATGAGAGGGGAGAAGATAGACGAAGTGATCATGAGGTACAAATTGAAGAAAGTTAGGTGTAGGGAGCTAGCAACTCTTTTGCTGGTATACCAAGTGGCAACTGGTACACTCCCAGCTGGGTGAGACTTTATTTCTTATTTCAAGTTTCACTCCTCTACCAACTTTCTCTATCCGTAGGTTAAGAAAGTTAGTGCAGTTCTTAGGATTGGTAGTGGTCATCCAAGTAATTCAGTCAGGAACCAAGTAGCAGATTTATAGTTGACTTAAAATAAGGATAAGTAGTTACTGTTGATGTATAGTGTGAGATGTCTGAGAATCAATAAGTTAAAAATCAGCTTATTATCAGTACAGTACAAAGTTATTAGTGTCAGAAGTAATAAAATGAGAATCAGATCAGAAAGCTAATGTTTACAAAATGTCGTGGGAAGCTAATTGGTCAAACAAGAGTTTGTGTAATCTCACAGAGTTGTTTTATGAGGCATAAATAGGTCAAGCAATTGTAAGAGGATTGAAGTAATCTGTCAGCTTGTAAGTAGATGAACATATAGAAAAACAAATACATGAGGAGCGAGTTGTTCGAATAAATGATGTGAAGTGTTATGAACAGAGAGGCCAAGGAGCCTGGAGTAGTATTTTTATGTAGTTATTGCAGCGGATATGGAGGGTTGATGTAGTTTGAAGATGTATATTTATTTGCAGTTGAAGTTGCTGTTAAGTTGAGGGAGTTATATGTAATGAAGTGTATTGAGTATGAGATGTTTGAAGTATTGAAGTATATGGAGGATTGATGTGGGTTGAAGATATACATATATTTATTTGCAGTTGAAGTTGCTGTTAAGTTGAGGGAGTTATGTGTAATGAAATGTATGGAGTATGAGATGTTTGAAGTATTGAAGTATGTCATTTAGCACATGAGCAACATCTGTTTGCAAGTTATTTGTAGGTATACGTGTTTATTTGAAGTATGCTGAATAAAGCAGAAAGTGTAACTCATGAATACTGAGTAATTCATGTATCCAATTAGTTATCAGAGTCAAGTATGGTTGTACTTACATCGAGCTTTCGAAGCAGAATTCTGGTACTGTGTAATGAATAATAAATATCCATATAGCATTTTTGGATTAATGTCAGTATAACAGAAAATATTGTACCTCTCATCTAAGCTTTCTTGATAACAATTCACATATGGCAGAAATGTTTGGCAAAATGAAATGATCAGTAATTTAAAATTTTCATTGGGTGACCACATTAGTTATGGCAATGCAAACAGTTATGTAAGACATATTTGGTGGTATAATGGAGCATTTAATATTATTTAATCTGTAGAGGTATGAGGGATTGTAAAATAATTGCATAAGTCAAGGAGTAAATGCTATATTTAGTTTTGATATTCAATTTTGCTTGTGTTAAAAACTCAAATGAATAAGTTGTGAATTTCTTCCTTAACTTTAATGTGTGTTGGCCAAGTGAGTTATAAGTTAGAGTGATAGTAGTATGGACGGCAGGAACCCCACTGAAAGGATGGCATACCAAAGGGGTAGCTGGAATTCAACTAGTTTGTTTTCTTGTCTTTGCTGTAGCAAGTTATAACAAATATGTAGCTAATGACTCGTACAAACCTTTGAAAGTGAAGATTTTTGGTAATTGAATGTAAGATAAGTTTGTAAAATTATTTACCATGCCATATTAATTAAGACTGATTGATGTTGTATGATGTTTCTGTAGGGGCAGTGTGGATATTATTTGTAATATAATAACTCATATGTCATGTGTTCACGTAATAATTTTTGATTGTATGTTGTGTGTTACATTCAATATGGACTATAGAAGATTATTGCTGCTTGATGGAAAATTGTGATTTGGAGAATGCCATGTTTGTGAGATGTAATAACCTTTTGTAGAATATTATTGTGGAGGCAGCCCACTACCGGAGTCGAGGGATTATTTGGTGAATTGTAATTTCATTAATTATTTACACTGTGTGTTTTGTTCAGATGTAATGATATCTAATTTCCTTGCCGATTCTTTTACGCCAGAGGCTCCAAAAAAGTTTTCGAGGGCGGGGATGTAAGGGGTCCATAGGCCCTTACTATAAATTTGCACTCGGCACAGGTCGATAGGGCGAACAATCGATTGTGTCGTGTTGCGAGAGCGAGTGTGGAGTTGAGCCAATGCCATGTTGCGGGTAGAGGTGTGTGGAGGTCGTTGTTGTAATGCAAGGCTTTAGCGGTGAAGGGAGTCGCCATCGCCGTGGTTAGACTCATTTGTACTAGAATAATACCGGGAAGGTGAAGAAGTATTATTACGAAAGTGATCAGTGACATTTCTAGGGCCGATATTTGGTTTCGCGTCTACCACGCCGGCATCACCTCGGATTGCAGTGTTGGATTGCAGTGTTGGATGCAGTGATGGATTAGCGTGTGACGATAATGGAAAATGAAGAAGCCTGTGCTGAGATTAGCCGTAATTAGATATGTATGACGAAGGCAGTGGCTGTCTCCTTTTTTGTGTTTTTGAGAAGAATATAAGTTCGTAATTAGTGAAACTGTGTTGGTGTTTTTCTTGTTACCAGACATTTCATTATTACAGTATTGGGAAGGACGAACTGGAAAGTAACAACTTTCGTAGCAGTCAATGCCGATTGCCAGCCCCATTAGGTTCACGGTCATATTAATAAAAAATATTGGGCTGCTATTCGATCAGATCAGGTCGGAATAAATAAACGGAGGTGTTACAGGTTGCAGGTGTCATACTACCAGTATGTTTTAGTTCGCAGATGGTTCTACAGAAGCGTACAATGTAAAATTAAGGTAATGACAAAACAAACAAAAGCTATTCCTTAGGACCAATTTTGGTAGATTATTTATAATTCAAAAGTTGTTCAAATTTCAATTAAATAAAATCCATTGATGATGGCACAGAGGTGCTGAAACATGTTTGGATGACTTGAAAAAACATTGGTTTGTGTACCAGGCAGACTTTCTGTCTAGTAATTTTAACTGCAAACACAGCGAATACAAAAGCACTAAGTCCAAATGCTCAATTATCAAAATGCATAGATGGAAACAGTTGCAAAAATTAAAAGAAATTTACATGCACCCCTGTCAAGCACCAGAGGGAATTGTTACCTCACTTTATTTTCACTGTCTGTGGTAAATAGAAAATTTGTAATGTCCACATTTGTGAAACAGATTTTTGCATCAAAATATATCCATCACATAGGTGAGAAAACTAGTTTAAAAAAATAATTATAAAACTTTATGTATACAACAATATTGGGACTAAGTTGAAGGTACGACAGCATGCATTGGCACCAAATTCATTCAAGATGGCAACTGTCCCCCATCCACCCACTCGGGTGTGGGGTTTGATGTGACAATGTCACATCGTTGGCTGGTCAATCCACATTGCAAGACATAACTTCATCCTGTTCCAATGTCCAAGACAGAATGACTGCTCATCTTCGTGTTTGGGGCCCAAGTTAGTTAGTTCACAAAACTGCCACAGAAGGCGCTTTGTTCACCCCACCCCCCTCTGGAAGCCCATAGGAATGCAGCATTCCCTAATCTCCCCACCCCTGCCTCCCTCTTGAAGGGATATAAGGCAGACACAGTAACCTCATCAGTGTCAGTCGCAGTAAGTCAGTCAGCAGAAGAAGAAGAAGCATGAAGCGCCAACAGCAAGCGAAATCGTCATTGTCAGGTAGCCTGCAGAAGCAAAGATGTAAGTACACATTACATGTCTTTGTTCAACCTTGTGTCTTTGTTCAACATTCTGTGTGTGTTTCTTCTTCTCTGTTCAGCGACATCTAGTGTGTCAGGCCCTGCAGCAATGGCATAGGCCTCTGACATATTAGAACCTGCAGAGGTGGCATTTGTTTCCACCACGTCAGATGTCAGGACCTGCAGCAGCAACGGTGACCTTCAGCCTGTCGGGACCTGTGACAAGCTCAACCTCATCCAGTGTGTGGGATCGTGCAGTGAACCTGGTCTGCATGCTGAAGCTGGACAGTGAGTTACTAAGGTCGGCGTTACTCATCGAGTTGTGTTATGAAAACATTCAACATGTCTCACAGCTGCATCAGAACACTGAGGATCCCAAGCAGCGTGGAGCAGGTCAGTACTGAGCTCGAGCATATGTTCTATCCCAGAACATTCTGTTTTTACTGCAAGGACCGTATCAACTGGATGAGAACATGCCAGCTGCTCCCAGTGCTCTACTGCTTTTAATTTGTACTTGTAATTTAACAGCTAGCAGTTCACACCACGTGAATACTGGTATAGAAGCAGTGGCAGACCACGACTGATATACTTTAACAAAACGGATCTACTGACTTGGGAAGGAAAGAACTGTGTCATGCAAAACCTTGCATCAATCAACATATGACTATCGAATATTATCCATCCCATAATCCACCTGAACATTTGCTGTATTGGTCTGATGATGTCCATTGCAACAATGTACAATGACACCATGCTCCACGTGAAATCAGGGGATATGTCCACTCCACCGTTATGAACTTACTGGGACTAAGAATGGTGTCATCTCTTGTATTGGAGATACTGAACTGCTGGCTGCCACGTATTCATGTTTTGTACAATGATATTGTGAACTGTCTTCATGTCCATAGTGTACATGTAGACGATTGAGAACAGTGCTTCTGTTCACGTATTAGTTCAGCGCCAAAGTCGACCCCAATAGACATAGAAGCCATCCATGGTAAATCTATGGGTAGAACACCCGATTTTTATGATGCACCCATCAGTTTGAGGGAAATAAGTGCTGAATTTTGTGCATACAAGAAACCGATATTTGCTAAATATTGTACTGGTGTGAATTTGCTAAATACTCTACTGGTGTGAAGATAAAGAATGAGCCAGTGGTTTTTTATGATTGTGAACTGAGTCCTATGTACTCTTACTGAAGTGTAAATAAAATATACTATCGTAAATATTTTTTCCTACTTCATAATCCTCTCATTACAATGTAGGCATTGTAAATCAATTAGTAAGTCACTGATTGCTCTATAGTGACTATATAAATTATTTGTTTTTCTATAAAAGCCCATTGCACACCAGTACCTGATACAGTCGGTATCAAGGCAGGGTGAGTGAAGCGTCGTTGTCACAAGGACTTTGTTGTCTAGTAATGACACTGAAGAAGACGATAAGAAGAAGAAGAAGAAGAATGGGATATTCCTTTCTCATAATATACCAGATAAAATTCCACGTCCATCCAACTGTGGCAAGACAAATGTTCTCTTGACGCTGCTAACACATGCAGATGGAGTCTGCTTTGAGCATGTATGCATATTTTCAAAACTCTGTTTCAGGCAAGTATCAGCTCCTGCAGAAGATACTTCGAGGTGTAGATGGCGTAACATACACGACATTCGGTCAAATCAGTTAAATCCCTCTACAATAAAAAGTAGAGCCAAACACTGTGTTCATATTTGGCGATGTTGCTGTGGGAAATCATGATCAAATTTTATTATATTTCTGTTTTAGTCGTCATGTGGGTGTTGACGTATTTTATTTGAGTAAAACATATTCCAGAATCTTGAACATTGGTGTAGGATAATGCAAATCTCATTATAACTTTAAAACAAGACAATTTGAATATCAAAAATATTTACGAGGCACATGTAGGAACCGACATGTCATTGAATGATTTTGTAAAGATATGCGCAGATTGATGGAATCATACACAGTGAGGGTTTCTCGTTATTCACGAATCAAGAAAACTGATTGACTGGAGTTTCTTTACATACATCTATGCAAAAAGTGACGAGGTGTGTTAGTATACATGATACCATGGACAAGTTTTCATGTAGAGACGTCTGTCCAGACCCTTCTGAGAATGATCAACTACTTAGGTATAGGGTTAAGGAACAAGAGACATACACCCAGATCATTCTGAGAAATAAATAGGAGACTTAGCTGTAGATGTTGGTGGAACTGAAATGAATATACACAAATTTATTATAAAGGTTGATAGAATTGGATAGAGTATATGTAAGTCACAGTCTGAGTCAGCCTATCATGTAATTAAATGTCGACTAAACATGAGGTCTTTGAGGCCCATGAACCTGTTCAGGAGAAATTGCGGCTGCTAAGGTAAGGACATATAGGTTGAGAGCAGAGACTGAGAGAAAACTTTAAACCACTTACTGAATGTCTTAGAAAACTCTCAATGAAAGTACACAATGATTACGAGTTTGTTGGTTTCATTAACTGTCACAGTGACGCTGGGAAATAGAAAAAATATTCAGTGTCAGAAGTGTTAAACCATACATGCTGGACATACAGTCTGTAAGTTTAAAAGAAACAATAATACAAATAGCTGAGAGAGAATTACAAAGAATGCCTAGACTAATGTACCTCATTTTCCTAAAACTGGCACAAACTGTAAATTATTCACCCAAGGATGTTGAGATGTATGGTGAAATGCTACAACTGACTGGTATACATAGGACAGCAGGGAACCAATTCAGTGAGAAATACAATGCCGTTATAAAACCATTATAAGATGGTGATGGTACTGATATTCAGCGTAAAAGGCTCAGCGATCGACCCATGTTACAACATTACCTGTTACAACAAAAACAGGGAGGAATGTTGAACACAGATATTAGAGTGGCTGTTGCAGTCAGGACAACCTTCCAACCAATCACACGGTACTGAGTTTAACAACAGATTTTTTAAAAGTGTGGTGGAGCGTTACGGGATACAGCACTACTCAGCATTCACCCAGCTGAAGGCGGGGATTGTGGGACATCTGAAGAGAACAGTGAAAGCTAAAATGTGGATCTGGTTCATACAAATAGACACTTATCGTCCTGAAAGTAATCGCAGAATATAATCGAACCAAACATTGTACAATAAAAATGAGAGCTATCAATGTTTGTGATAATGAACTCATAGATATGGTGTACTATCGTATTAAAATGCAAGATCCATATGTACAGAACTTTAATATGAGTGATTTGGTAAATATCTCAAAACACAAGACGGAATTTGAAACATCATTCCTCCAAAACTGGTTCATTGAAAAGTCACAGTTCCCAAGGTGAAGAGAACGCACCTCTTGAAGGATAGTAGTGGCACTGAAAATTCACAATGCTTTTACACTGAGGAAAAGGAGAAGAGATCAGAACCACATGTGTTTCTCATAGATCATGTCGTAAGAGGTCGAGGGAACAGAGCACTAGTTAAATGGCTTGGTTTCCCTGCACCACAGAACGGTTGGATTGATACTGACGATTTGGTATATAACTGGGGTGATAGGAGACACATTATAGGAGTGATGGCATTATGGACACAATCCCAGTTGAATTGCATATTCTGGAGTATAACTACTATGCTCCTGATACAAAACTTCAAAAACGGTTAGCTTGATGCTATAAGGCATAGGCCAATAGAGGGCAGGAGCAGCCACTTAACTGAGTACAGCACAGTCAGATTCATGTAGTGCACAAAATACCGAGCCGAACCACACTTGCGAGCGACTCAGATGTACGGAAATATCACCATATGACTCTGATGACACGAAATAAGGATACAACAGCATTCAGGGATCGGTGTACCATGAAACCTAGGATACGCCAGAAGCTAGAGAAAGTCCATGATGCATATTTCCGCTTCAAACATTTCTCTCGCTTCAAACTTTTCAGGCTTACAAAGAGAACCACAATTCATTACACCCCAAGTCATGGAATGCTCAGTATGATACGGTACTACTCGAGTCATGGCCACTAGCATACAAACTGGAATTTGTCTGTGGATAGATGGAATATTCAATAGCAAAGGACATGTGTAGCATTGCAGCAAACTGCCGCAGATAGGGCGAATCCAGAGAAGGTTTCCTAAAGATCTACTGGTCACAGGACATCCAAGATGAAATTAAACAAGACATTATGTGAGGGAAGGAATACGAAGCATCGGGGTGCTGCAAATGGCTCAAATGGCTTTGAGCAATATGGGACTTAACATGTGAGGTCATCAGTCCCCCAGAACTTAAAACTACTTAAACCTAACTAACCTAAGGGCATCACACACATCCATGCCCGAGGCAGTATTCGAACCTGCGACCGTAGCAGTCTCACGGTTCCAGACTGAAGCGCCTGGAACCGCTCAGCCACACAGGCCGGGGTGCTGCAGTCAGGTGAAGTTCTTCGAGAGGCTTTTCAGCAAGAACCGTTACCTGGAACAACCATATAGTGATAAGGAGATAATGTAACACTGCTACATGAAACTACCATTGAGGTTCCAGGAACTTCTCATCGGCAAATTTAATGACACAACTAGTTCATTCAAAAGCGCTGTACGAGAGTTAAATTCTGTCAGCGAAACATAAAACGCTAGAGACTGACTGAGGCATAATGAACGAAATTCGCAAGGTGTATCTGGTGGAAAGAATGATGAGCAAAATACAAACATAGACAGAGCAACAATAAGACGATATCAAGGACAAAGATTTAATAATAAGCCTCAGTGGAATTGTAGAAGTAGACAGGGGCGTTAGTGATAACTTTCAAGAACACAGAAATAGCAACACTAGCGAAATGCAAAATTCTAACCAGTTCTTGCAGCTAGTCTGGAACTCAGGGACAACAAGGAATAATGGAGGAACTGGTAGTTGGAAGTCCGCAGCACGATCACCAGAATGACATTGTGGAAATCAGACCACCCAGAGCCTCAAACAGAAACTGCGGCAGAAGTCTGCGTAGAAACTGACAGCCGGCCACAGATTCCTCAGCCCAAAACAAAGCTGCAAATAATATCGATACAGGCAAACATGTACAGTTATATCATTAAGGTAGTGGTAAGAATCATTTGTTTGCCATTCATTTATGTACTCATTTAGCGTATTTTTTTCGTTTATTTGCACTTGCACTTTTTGGATGATTTATTATTATAATTAAAGAATAAGATCTTGTCCTGTGACATCTGATCAAAGAGTTAGGTGTTTCTAGTTTTCTGTACAGCATTTGCACTTCGATAATTTAACGCAAATTCGAGATTTATGGTATCCTCTCATGTTTCATAGAGAGAAAGTTAATTTTCGGATAGAAATGTGTCGACTTCTCGGCGGAAACTTCTTGATTAGAATAAAACTGGGTGCGGAAACCTCTTGATTTACAATAAAACTGGATGGATTCACATTTGAGGATTGCCATATTACTAGTTTGTCACGGTACAGCAAAGTTATGTGTTGGAAGAGCGTGAAAATTGCATTTTTGGTTCAGAAATAATTGCACAAGTCTTGGAGACACAATTATTCTCAGAATTCATCTTGTAATGTGGTAATTGTTTCGTTTCTCCGATTTATATTGTGTACATTGCCAGTGGGGCGAAGCAAGGTCTGTTCCACAATCATAGCAAGAGGCGATCGTGGTGCCATAGAAGGTGATTTGTGATCCGGTAGTGGATTTAGCGTTATTTTCATTACGCCACTAATAAGGATGGGTGTGTCTTGCGAGATGAGCATAGGTTGTCCATGCAAGAGGCGTGTTGTCGTTCATGTATGGGTTTGTTTTTTTTTGTTCACTGTGATTCGATTAGGGTTATCGCGACGTGTTCTCGTTCGTGGCTTCAGAGAGTGGTTATCGCTTGTGGATTATCGGCAGTAATGCGATGATATTGACCTTACAGTATTTCGATTGAGGATCGCGTATCATCGGCGAAGTTTTGTATTATGAGGTGTGAGCACGTGGAGTGCGAGTCACAATAGTACGTTTTTCGTTAAACAGAAAAGATACGGTGAATGGGACCAGATGAAAAAGTAAGATAATCATAAATCCTAATAGGCTACTAATTAGAAAAACTGATATTTTATCTCTTTACAGCAGTTGTTACTTGATGATATCTGCACGTCGATTTCTGAGAGTTGCAGGTCAGTTTCAGAGGGAAACGTGAATTCGTGCCCAAGTCTGATGTATCCTGACATCCCAATAAGGAGTGTACAGATCGCACTGAATGGTATTCGATTCAGATTCTACGCCAGGTGACCACATCAGCATCAGCATCCAATAAGTTGGCATCAGGAGTAGTACCAAAATCCAAATTAGCGTAAGGTAGAAAGAGGTAGAGGTAACTGAACTTGGTAATGGGTAGGATATAATTGGAAGTAAGTCTTGCACTGCGTGCGAGTGCTTGGAGTATTAAGGTGCAGGCTGTGCCGCCTTAGCCCATTGGGGTGCACGAGTGGTATTGGGAAACAATCAAAGCACTGACATGCACCACAGAAACATAAGTGCACCAGTACAAAATGATTAGTATATCTATTAGGTAAGCTATTAACTATCGATGGTTACTAAAATGAAAACGATCTATAACGTATAACATTCTTTTAAAGAACCTTTGTATATTTGTTATGATTTTATTTGTATGCGTTTTTGTAAACATTCACTGTGAATGCAAAGCACTAAAACATGAGCTAAGGATTGTGCAGAAGGCTACAGCGTTCCAAAGAGCGAGCTAGAAGCAGATCCATGGCTGGGCAGTGGGTTGGCGGCACTCATCGCAAAGCAGCTAGCCCGACTGGCGTGACGTTGCGTGACCTCGTCTGATGGGCAAGCTACGATCCATGGCTGCCAGTACGATCTCACCACATGGCCATCAGCGGGCACGAGCGATCAGCTGACGTGACGTCACTGCATGGTCATACCAGTGGTTGTCAGCTATAGGCGACATGTCCTCCGTATCCCACCCTTGAGGCGAAAGGGCAGGCAGTCAGCTGATGCGACTACATCGGGATGGTTCACCGGCAATAGAGGCATGCACACACTCGTCCCTTTGACTTGTGCCAACGGAGAGGAAAAGGAATTCCAGGTGCTATGGCGCACCAGTAGGGGAGCCTCACGTGTAGCCAGCAGTTAACAGATGCTCCTCGCCTCTGATGTGTGACTGCCTGGGACCACTGCTGTTTGACACAAGATTCTCGAGGGAGCCGACCCAAAGGCAGTGCTGCTGCCACAGAGAGATCACACGCAACAAATACTTTAATAGTCAAAGCACTTTTTGAAACTGACTCACGTTTTTATTTTGTCTTTACGTAGAGTCTCACTATGTTTCACATGTCATTTAAAAGTTCTTTATTCTGTGTTAACGCCATTTGCACCATTGTGTTAAAAGAACAGAAAAACGCTTTACTATGAAACAAGGTTAAGAGATGACTCATATCACACCCTTGACGCCGGCCGGAGTGTCCGAGCGGTTCTGGGCGCTACAGTCTGTTCCCACGCGACCGCTACGATCGCAGGTTCGAATCCTGCCTCGGGCATGGATGTGTGTGATGTCCTTAGGTTAGTTAGGTTTAAGTTCTAGGGGGACTGATGACCTCAGCAGTTACGTCCCTTAGTGCTCAGAGGCATTTGAACCATTTTGAACACCCTTGACTTGTTTAGACTTGCTGAATGATTGGATAGAATTTTTCATATTATTCGTGTCTATGGAAGACTGAATCACTGTGAATCCTTGGGCAGGGGTAACAAAATCTCTGAGGCAGAGAATGCTCAATTCTCAGTGATAATCTATTGTGGTTAGGAAAACCATTAATCTCATACCTCGACTTCGATGTGTATGGATTAGTTCAATCTCTGCATGACCTTTTAACTGTTCAACACTCCCCATGCTGAAATTAATGGGTAACAGGGAGGTAGTAAGAGGCGGCATGTCACTCTCTTAATTTAACGACATTGTCAGGCAGATTAACATTCATATCTTAGGTCATGATCTCAGCGTTCCCCCGTATTACATTTGCTGTGTATGTTTAAGGACTTTCTCTACATGAGGAAATTGTGGGCAGAGTGTTCTTGTAACGGAATGTGTAACCAGTAGAGTGCTTGTTTGTGGGGGCCGTAGTAGAGGTGACCGAGAACAGGGAATGAGATTAATTGGGGGCTGAGCGCAGTGACCTGGCCACGTGAGCGATTCTGGGAAAGTGTTCAGAGGTTCTTACCTGCAGAGGGACTTCTGGCCGAAGCACTCTCCTCCCTCCACTTATATCAGATAAGATGCCAGTTCACAAAACATTTTACCTGGACTAAGCGGCAGTCTGTCACGGAAGACAGCCAGATGGCTGAAATTGGGGGGAGCAAGCGTTTTTAGAAAGTTAAAAACCATTCAAGAGCCAAGATCGCACAATTATTTTTTTAATTCAAGATGACCAGTTTCAACAGTCTTGGCTATGATCTTCAGGTCTTAAGCATTTTTTTGTAGTAAAACATGTTTATTTTACGCTGACCTAATGCACAAGATGTCAAATGGATAATCAGGGCATCATAAATGTCTGCCAGTACTGAAATATTTTTAAAAACAAAGGGGAAAAACAAACATTTATAATGTGCTTAGTTTTATCCACCTGACATCTTGTGCAAGAAGTCAGTGTATTGTTCTACAAAAAAATGTTTAACGCCTGAAGGTTACAGCTAAGACTGTTAAAACCGACTGTCTTGAATAAAAAATATTTTGTGCGATCTTCACCTTTGAATGGTTTTCAACAATTAAAACAGATAACCCTTCATACTCTCCTAATGAGAAAATTCAACCCATTTAAGAGAGTTTGCTGTGAACTGAGCTTCTGTGAAAATGGTGGGAAGGTCATAAAACTCCATGCATTGTCATGTCAGAAGCTGGAACGATATGGACACAGTGGTTGGCGTAAATGTCTAGTGGCGGTAGGACTGTAGCCCTCCCAACCCCAAGACACCAGGAAGTTGCCAGGTGTTCTTATAGTGAGTGGCAGAAACATATATTTCATGGGCACAACTGTCTGTGAAACTTAACAGTCTTCTTTCAGAAACTGGAAATGGTCGGTCCAGAAAAATTAGATCACTCCTTAAACGAAGAACTGTGTTCCCATCTAGGTAGATGATTTTTGCCAAAACATGGCTATGCTTACCACGAGAACGATGTCTCCCCAGTCCAAAATCCTCTTTTCTCAGAGAAGAGAGATTTGGAGTCGCTGATTGGCTCCTCTCATGAGATGGAAAGTAGAGGATTCCTCCCACAGTGTGGGAACCCCGGTGCTGTGTGTGGATTGGCTACCAGGCCAACAGAGCAGTCGAGAGGGGAGATTCAAGGAGTAGATATTTAGATTCATTTGTGCAATGTGAAGGCGGTTTTGTTTCGCTAATTCGGCTTCCATACTAAGGCTTGGTGGAAAGTGATTGTGATTCTTTTGCAGCTTCGTCATCTGGTTCTCCCCTGGCGGAGAACTTCAGGTCTTTCTCTGGTGAGTGAGACTTGTGGTCAGTATCTTGTAGTGGACTAAGAGCATGTGTCAGTTTCAAACTGTACCGACAGTGGAACTGCATATCATCCTCGGCATATCGTGTGTCACGAGGGAGAACTTATTTATCCTGATTCGGCCATCTGACGTTCGACAATTCCAACACCGTTTTGCCTATGAGTCAAATTGGTTTGGCCAGACTGGTAAACGGCTGCACATCATACTGGAATCTGCCGGGATTTCAGGGTTCTGATAGGGAAGTTTCATGCGATCTGACAATCAGGACGCCAGACCATGTCATTTGCATATTTTGATGGACACTTCAGAACACTGCAGCTGTCACAGTGACCAATCCTCGCTCACAGTGCTCACAGTGCCTGAATGAAGGTGAAAGGGCAAAGCACTGCTGCACCAGCGTAGGGCTGTTAAATGATATTCACAGCTCCCTAACATCAGGTGAACCATAGTTTGTGGTGTACTTGGTCATAGTTGATTCCATTTGAATAGGGTTGTGCTTCACAGTAGATCGACGTAAACAATGTCAGATTTCGTTGTAAAAGGGAGTAATTCAAAGAAGAATTTGTACCAAACTTCCTGGCAGATTAAAACTGTGTGCCAGACCGAGATTCAAACTCGGGACATTTGCCTTTTGCGAGCAGGTGGTCTACCGACAGAGCTAGCCAAGCAGAACTCACGACACATCTTCGCAGCTTCAGTTCCGCCAGTACCTCGTCTCCTACCTTCCAAACTTCACAGAAGCTCTCGTACGGTGCTGCAGAACTAGCACTCCTGGAAGAAAGGATACTGCAGAGACATGGCTTAGCCACAGCATGGCGTATGTTTCCAGAACGAAACTTTCACTCTGCAGCGGAGTGTGCGCTGATATGAATCTTCCTGGCAGATTAAAGCTGTGTGCCAGACTGAGACCTTTGCCTGCAATTTATGAATACAGGGAAAGTTAACTTTAACCTTTTCTGAAATGAATCAGGAGCTGATCATTTAACATTCTCTCTCCTACTCATAACAGTTTTATAGCCTAGACGTCTCATGAGAAAAGTGAGGATTGTTTAGTAATAGCTCTATGGCCATCTTGTCTCGGAAACATCTGAGGACACGTGCAGACTTTGGTGGGAAACTATATGTTCCTGTCTCCAAGACGAACGTTCTGGTAACAGGTGGCTTATATTTCGGTCCACACCTTAATTAATTCGGTAAACAAATTCCCGTTGGGTCAACCAGATTTATGTTTATTGTTGTTTCCCAGAAATACTTAATCTGTATACAGTGTGTAATATTCCATAAAGACAATCGTCAGTTGGTGACTGCCTGTCATATTAATGGGTTTTGTTAACACAGAGGGATAGCAGTATAGACTCAGATGATGTTATGCTTTACAAGCCATACTGATAAGTAATAGTAAGAATATTAATAATAAGATTCGTTGACAACACTGATATCCTCAGTGAAAGTCAATGACAGTATCTGTTGAATGGAATGAGCGGTTTAATGAGTACAGAAAATGGATTGAGAGTAAACAGAAGAAAGACGAAAGCAGTGGGAAGTAGCAGAAATGGGAACAGAGAGAAGCTCAACGTCAAAACTGGTATTCTCGAAATAGATGGTTCAAATGGTTCAAATGGCTCTGAGCACTATGCGACTAGAACTTAGAACTAATTAAACCTAACTAATCTACGGACATCACACACATCCATGCCCGAGGCAGGATTCGAACCTGCGACCGTAGCAGTCGCTCGGCTCCAGACTCGAAATAGATGAAGTTAGAGAATTGGATTACCTTAGAGGCAATATGCACGAAGCAAGGGTGATATAAAGACGGACTAGCGCAGTCGAAGAGGGCATTTCTGGCCAAAAGAAGTCTACCAGTATCAAACAGAGGCCTTAATCGGAGCAAGAAATTTCTGAGGACCTACGTTTAGAGCACAGCACTGTTTGGTAGTGAAACACGGATTGTGGGAATACTATAATTGAAATGAATAGACGTATCAGAGATGCGGCTCTACAGAAGAATGATGAAAATTAGGTTGACGCAAGGTAAGGAATGGAGAAACGGCGAAGAACGGAACACGAGGAAACACCGAAAAGAAAAGTGGCAAGATGATAGGACATGTCTTAAGACATCAAGGAATAATGTCCAAGGTACTAGAGGGACCCGTAGAAGGTAAAAATTGCGTAGGAAGACGTGCAGAAGTAGACAGAGAGTGGAATACGTCCAACAAATAATTGAGGACGTTGGGTGCAAGAGCGCTACTGTGAGGTGAAGAGGCTGGCACAGTAGAGGAATTAGTGACGAGCCGCAAAACCAGTCAGAAGACTGTTGATTAAAAGAGTAGACGTGAGGACGGATCGTGAGTCATATTTGCATAGCTCAGACAGGAAGGCCACTGCCCGCGAAAGGCAAGGTTCTGAGTCCGAGTCTCGATCTAACATATAGTTTTAATCTGTCCAGATGCTTCAGTTTAGATCAGTCTAGGGTAACCTTTGCTGATCCATGGGCCTGATTCAGATACTTACATAAGCTCGCGGGCCATATCGTCACGTGACGCGAGAGAAGTGCCCCTTATGCATAATGACAAAATTATAGAGTCCGTGACGCTTATGTGTATGGGGTAACGCAACACTAGGAGTGGCACCCATCTCCCGGCAAGAGACACCAACAAATTATGCGTCAAAACACGCGTGTTTGAGAGAACATTTCTTTTATGTTCACTACACCTTCAAATATTTACATTTATTCACGCATCGTGAACATTGTTTCTTAGGTTTCTCCTTCTATAATAGCTGTCTTAAAAACTTCTGTTGCGATATTCTGTAACGCCGTTAATAAAACGACAAGCAAATAAATTTAAGCATCTGATGCTGGGATGCCAGACGTCTTTAAATGTCATCACGGAAATATAATAGCCTGTAGAAACAACTGTTTGCAGATAATGCATTCTAAATTACATTAACCAGTTGAGAGTTCTAATAGTTCCACAAGAGACAAGAATTATTTACTAATGCCCGTTGTACATTGGGAATACTGAGAATATTCTGGTCGGCATCAATAATGTTGGCCACTATTTCTAGTACCGACAATACGACAATACTCGTCCTCAGGTGGTCATTACATTGACGTATTGACAATAATATTGAACATTAAGGACCTCTTGACTTCCGAGTGACATTTCTAGTACTGTAAATGAGTGCCACGAATCGTACGTTGTTAACAGTACACGAAATGGCCGAAACTGCTCAGACGAATGACAGCAGAGCTCACTAAAACTTTTACAGACTGTGTAAGCAATAACAAAGCATTTATCATGTGATGCGATAACTGAACCCCTGATGTTAATGTTAACGGCTGTAGTAGGCTGTTTAGGTTTTCTTATTGGTAACGCCACGTAGCGCTCCGTATGAGAATCACTGGCTGTGCTGTGTGCAGTCTGTGGCTAGTGTTCATTGTTGTCTGCCATTGTAGTATTTGGCAGCTGGATGTGAACAGCGCGTAGCGTTGCGCAGTTGGAGGTGAGCCGCCAGCAGTGGTGGATGTGGGGAAAGAAATGGCGGAGTTTTGAAATTTGTAAGACTGGATGTCATGAACTGCTATATATATTATGACTTTTGATGATATTAAGGTAAATACATTGTTTGTTCTCTATTAAAATCTTTCATTTGCTAACTATTCCTATCAGTAGTTAGTGCCTTCCGTAGTTTGAATCTTTTATTTAGCTGGCAGTAGTGGCGCTCGCTGTATTGTAGTAGTTCGAGTAACGAAGATTTTTGGTGAGGTAAGTGATTTGTGAAAGGTATAGGTTAATGTTAGTCAGGGCCATTTTTTGTAGGGATTTTTGGAAGTCAGATTGCGTTGCGCTAAAAATATTGTGTGTCAGTTTAAGCACAGTCATGTATAATTTTTCTAAGGGGACGTTTCAAGGCGCTGAGCTTTCCGACATTCCATGGCAAATTACACCTCAAAGTACACTTTTTCAAGAGAATATCAGTATTAGCATACATAGAAATTCTGAAAATGAAACATAAGAATATAGAACAGCAAGCGGGATGCACTCTGCCCTTGCGAGGCAAACTGAGGAGCTAGTTGATTGAGAAGTAGCGGCTCTGATCTCATAAACTGGCGTACTGCAGGGAGAGTGGAGTGCTGACCACAGAACCCTCCATACCCGCATCCAGTGACGCCTGTGGGCTGAGGATGGCACGGCGGCCGGTCGGTACCGCTAGACCTTCCGAGGCCTCTTCGGAGGGAGTTTAGTTTTTAAATTCTACGACATTATTTCGTGCGCCGGACTGATACCAGTCGCGGGCTGGATTCGGCCTGTGGGCTGCTGGTTGCCCAACCGTGGTCTGGATCTTATATAATGTAAAAAACCGCTGTCAAGAACTCTCAAGAGCAATGTAGTTAGAAATAACTTCTGTGTCGGAGAGAGAGAAAGAGAGAGAGAGAGAGAGAGAGAGAGAGAGAGAGAGAGAGGACTCTTGTACGTACGGCGAATGGACCAGTGATAGCTCTTGCAAGTCTGGCGAATCGAACAGTGATTTAGTTAATTGTAAGGTCTTGTACCGACCATCATCATAAGATACCGAATGGACATGGAGACACTGGGCTTATCGCAAGAAACCAGATCAAAATTATTCTATCATCATTCAGGAACAATCACTGCGGTCATAGTCCACTCTCGTCCTAGGTTAAAATACACGCAGTTCCTTTTGAAGCACTGCCTTCCATTAATAGAAGCAACTCAGTATGTATCTGTCCGCATCGATCATTTGAAAATGGCCACAGAGGCATTGATTAAGAAATTTAGATTTTAGTCTACTAGTTACAGATAAATAAATAAAAAACGACGTAACGTACACTACTGGCCATTAAAATTGCTACACCATGAAGATGACATGCTATAGATACGGAATTTAACCGACAGGGAGAAGATGCTGGGATGTGCCAATGATCAGCTTTTCAGATCATTCACACAAGGTTGGCGCCGGTGGCGACACCTACAACGTGCTCACATGAGGAAAGTTTCCAACCGATTTCTCATACACAAACAGCAGTTGACCGGCAGTGCCTGGTGAAACGTTGTTGTGATGCCTCGTGTAAGGAGGAGAAATGCGTACCATCACGTTTCCGACTTTGATAAAGGTCGGTTTGTAGCCTATCGCGATTGCGGGTTTATCGTATCGCGACATTTCTGCTCGCGTTGGTTGAGATCCAATGACTGTTATCAGAATATGGAATCGGTGGGTTCATGAGGGTAATATGGAACGCCGTGCTGGATCCCAACGGCCTCGTAACACCAGCAGTCAAAATGACAGGCATCTTATCCGCATGGCTGTAACGGATCGTGCAGCCACGACTCGATCCTTGAGTCAAAAGATGGGGAAGTTTGCAAGACAGCAACCATCTGCACGAACAGTTCGACGACGTTTGCAGTAGCATGGACTATCAGCTCGGAGACCATGGGTGCGGTTACCGTTGACACTGCATCACAGACCAGAGCGCCTGCGATGCTGTACTCAGCAACGAACCTGGGTGCACAAATGGCAAAACGTCATTTTTTCGGATGAATCCAGGTTCTGTTTACAGCATCATGATGGTCGCATCCGTGTTTGGCGACATCGCGGTGAACTCACATTGGAAGCGTGTATTCGTGATCGCCATACTGGCGTATCACCCGGCGTGATGGTATGGGGTGCCATTGGTTACACGTCTCGGTCACCCCTTGTTCGCATTGACGGCACTTTGAACAGTGGACGTTACATTTCAGATGTATTACGACCCGTGGCTGTACCCTTTATTCGACCCCTGCGAAACCCTACATTTCAGCAGAATAATGCACGGGCGCATGTTGCGGGTCCTGTATAGGCCTTTCTGGATACAGAAAATGTTCCACTGCTGCCCTGGCCATCACATTCTCCAGATCTCTCACCAACTGAAAACGTCTGGTCAATGGTGGCCGAACAACTGGCTCGTCACAATACGCCAGTCACTACTCTTGATGAACTGTGGTATCGTGCTGAAGCTGCATGGGCAGCTGTACCTGTACACGCCATCCAAGCGCTGTTTGACTGAACACCTAGGCGTATCAAGGCCGTTATTACGGCCAGAGGTGGTTGTTCTGCGTACTGATTTCTCAGGATCTATGCACCCAAATTGCGTGAAAATGTAATCACATGTAAGTTCTAGTATAATATATCATCTGCATTTCTTCTTGGTGTAGCAAATGTAATGGCCAGTAGCGTAATTCCCCGTTTGGAAAGAGCGTGAGAACGCTGCGAACCGTAACAATCGGCACAAACGTAACTATAACGAGGTGACGGTGACTCGAATAAAAGGCGGGGAGCGCAGCCACACGAGAGGGATCAAAACTCGACGTGCGGGCCAATCAGCGGAGGAGCGGAAAGTTGGAACGCCGCGCAGAGACGAGCGTGGAGATAAACACAACGCGACCAGCTCTGACGACTGAACAACTCGGCGCGGAGAATCGAGAGCGCTGTGTGAGGCAGGATCCAAGTCCGAGTGTGTTGATGTCAGCGAACTAACTGCCGCGCTAGGCTTATCGCCGCAGGCAAGTGAACACCTGGGTCAGAGGCTCCGCCCACGGAACGCTTCGCGCGCGTTCCCTGGTGCAGCGTCTGCACTACACAACTACGATACCCACGCAAGTTCAACCGCAAATATCTTAATGTGCGCTGGCGGGGATACAAAACGCATTGAGTCTGTAAGGTTGTGCATCCTCGTTCTAAAACATAATTAAATAAAAATTTAATTACGTATGTTTTAGGTTGGAGCATAGCTTCATAACGTTTTTCCACAAGTTTCATAAACAGATTCACACAATAGGGGCATTAGTCATCAATAATACACACATCAAAAAAAGTTTTGCAACACCTCGGTTCCGAGAGTTCCAGAACAGTACAGAAAATTGGAATAGAGATCAAAGTAAAAATCATTTCCGATCTTGTTATTGCTCGTGAAAACCACCCATTGCATGTTGTACCACCGTACAGCGAAACCTTCGGAGTTGGTGGTCCAGGTTACTGTACACACCGGTACCTCTAATACCCAGTAGCACGTCCTCTTGCATTCAAGCATGCCTGTATTCCTCGTGGCATAAAATCTACAAGTTCATCAAGCCACTGCTGGTTCAGATTGTGTCACTCCTCAATGGCGATTCGGCGTGGATCTCTTAGAGTGGCTGGTGGGTCACGTCGTCCATAAACAGCCCTTTTCAATCTATCCCAGGCATATTCGATACGGTTCATGTCTGGAGAACATTCTGGCCACTCTAGTCGAGCGATGTCGTTATTCTGAAGGAAGTCACTCACAACACGTGCACCATGGGGGCGCGAATTGCCTCACCAATATGCTGCCGATAAGGTTGCACTATGGGTCGGAGGATGGTATTCACGAATCGTACGGCCGTTGCGGCGCCTTCCATGACCACCAACGGCGTACGTCGGCCCCATATAATGCCACTCCAAAACATCAGGGAACCTCCACCTTGCTGCACTCGCTGGACAGTCTGTCTCAGGCTTTCAGCCTGACCGGGTTGCCTCCAAACACGTCTCCGACGATTGTCTGGTTGAAATCATATGCAACACTCATCGGTGAAGAGAGCGTGATGCCAATCCTGAGGGGTCCATTCAGCATGTTGTTGGGCCCTTCTGTACCGCGCTGCATGGACGTCGAGAGTGAAGTTGCGCATCGTGCAGCCTGTTGCGCACAGTTTGAGTAGTAAGACGACGTCCTGTGGCTGCACGAAAAGCATTATTCAACATGGTGGCGTTACTGTCAGGGTTCCTCCGAGCGTTAACCCGTAGGTAACGGTCATCCACTGCAGTAGTGGCTCTTGAGCGGCCTCAGCGAGGCATGTCATCGACAGTTCCTGTCTCTCTCTATCTCGTCCACGTCCGAACAACTTCGCTTTGGCTCACTCCGAGACTCCTGGACACTTCCCTTGTTGAGAGTCCTTCCTGGCACAAAATAACAATGCGGACACGATCGAACCGCGGTATTGACCGTCTAGGCATGGTTGAACAACAGACAACATGAGCCATGTACCTCCTTCCTGGTTGAATGACTGGAACTGATCGGCTGTCTGACCCCTCTGTCTAATAGACGCTGCTCATGCATGGTTGTTTACAGCTTTGGTCGGGACTCTGAACAGTCAAAGGGACTGTGTTTGTGATGCGATACCCACAGTCAACGTCTATCTTCGGGAGTCCTGGGAACCGGGGTGATGCAAAAGTTTTTTGAAGTGCGTATCTTCTCCTCCAGTATTCACAACACTCTGACAATCACGTGATAATTATTCTATTCCACAACTGTAGAAATCACGTGGTTTTGAGGCGAAGAACTCGTGGAGCCATGTTCGCAGCGTATTTTCATCAGGAAAGAAAGTTCTTTGAAGAGTGTTCGATACACAGCTGCAAAATCAGATGAATAAGGAGAGTGCAGAATGACTTCCCAATCCAACTCTTGTGTTTTACGTCTGTATAGCAGAATGTGGGCGGATTTATCGTGGGGGGGCATCGCATCACGCCATCTTACTGCCGTTGTTCTAGGCTTGTGTCTCCGAGACGTCTCTGTTGTTGACAATAAACGTCAGCAGTGATGGTTTCACCTCGGGGAAGCAACGTCATATTTTGTGGATGCACGCATGTCTCTGTACGGGCAGTTGCTGCTTTGTTTGTGCTCAGCCATTCACATATTTTCCTATGTTAGCATAAAGATATCATATCGCGTCATCAATAACGACGCAGGAAGGAATGGTCGATGTTGTTCACGAGCCAACTGACGACGAACAAGAAAAAAATGCACATATGGCCACCCTCAAGTTTTGTAATTTTGACTTAGCACACGTGGTACCCGTGCATTTTTGAATCTTCCCCATTGCATTAAATGTCGCATAATAGAGGAATGGTGACAGTTCGTCTCATTTACCAATTCTCGACTACGCTGACGTGGAACATTGTGGATTAATGCGTTTAATCCACAACCTCGATGGACTTCCTGAACGTGGAGAGTCAAAAATGTCAAAACGATCCTCATTAACACGAGAGAACCATGTTCATGTCGTACTCTGTCCAGTGGCATTATCCCCATACATGGCGCAAATGTTTCTTGTTGCCTCCGCTGCTGTCAACCCTCTACTGAGGTTACACAGATAAAATGTTCCGATTTCCCCATTTGGCAATTCATTTTCTAGCAATCACATCCCCAAATGACAAAATGGCAATATGTAAAGTCAAATAGCGACAGTGGACTACAAAAAAAAGGCAGTCGATTAATAAACTCATAGTAACTGTAATAAAAATATGAAAAACAAAAATGCTGCTAACTTATGAATCATGTTTCCCTGGAATCGACAATCTTGACGATTTTTGCCTGATATCGATAGTGACAATATATCAATCCTGGGAATTCCAAGGCATTCAAGGAAGACAAATAAATAATACAATTACTGATCAACAATCTTCGGATTTTTTCTTTTACTTGCACTGTGAAACTGTGAAACCTTAGTTGTTGCCAATTGTCATGATCCCCCGTCAAGGGGAAGTAACTTATAGGTAGCCGGCCTTGGTGGCCGAGCGGTTCTAGGTGCTTCAGTCCGGAACCGTGCAACTGCTACGGTCGCAGGTTCGAATCCTGCCTCGGGCATGGATGTGTGTGATCTCCTTAGATTAGTTAGGTTTAAGTATTTCTACGTTCTAGGGGACTGATGACCTCAGATGTTAAGTCCCGTAGTGCTCAGAGCCATTTGGAGTTGTCAATAAAGAACGAAATCAAGAAAAATTCGCATTGGTCGTTGAGTTAACCAGTGAACCATTTCGATGAGTGAGTTTGCAAGTGTCAAAACATGTCACATAGATGGCTGTATCTTTTGACTGCATTGTGTTAGGAACCGAGCGAGGTGGCGCAGTGGCTAGCACACTGGACTCGCATTCGGTAGGACGACTGTTCAATCCCGCGTCCGGCCATCCTGATTTAGGTTTTCCGTGATTTCCCTGAATCGCTCTAGGCAAATGCCGGGATGGTTCCTCTGAAAGGGCACGGCCGACTTCCTTCCCCGTCCTTCCCTAATCCAATGAGACCGATGACCTCGCTGTTTGGTCTCTTCCCCCAAACAACCAACCAACCATTGAATTAGAAGCTTCAATTTCTTACACCGCCTAGGTACTGTAGAGATCAGTATGTGATATGAATTTCAACTTTACACGTCTACCCATTCCTGAGAAAAATTGTTTTTTAACAGTCGGACAGACAAGCAGACAGACCTACAACGAAGTGATCCTTTAAGGTTTCTGTTGTGTCGGCTACTGTGGGAGTTAGCACCGACACAAACAGAGAAGAACAGAAGTTGCGATGGCCGGTGGCTGGAACCCAAAATGATGTGTACATAACATTCAAATTAATAGAACTCTTTCTTTCTAAAAAGGAAAGAATCATAACGTAACTTCTCATTATGAAGTATCCTGATGTGCGACCTGTGCCTCCTACGTGCAAATACAGGGTGAGTCAAAAAGAATCATTCGATTTATCACTTCTATATTTCAAAAACTAATAAACATATAAACGAATTTTGTTTTTTGATGAACGGGGAAGATTTTTTTTTTTACACCTTTCCATAGATGTTCAGTATGCCCCCTTGAGATGCATGGCATATGACAGTACGATGTTCAAATTAATCCCACACTGTCGCAAGCATGTCGTGAGTTGCAGCTTCTACAGCTGCTGTTACGCGATGTCTCAGTTCATTCATTGTTGTTGGTAACGGAGCTACATTAACAAATTCTTTTATAAAGCCCCACAAGAAATAATCACGTACAGTCTGGTCGATGACCTTGAAGGCTAGTAATGTGAGGATGAATCATTTGGTCCAGTGTGACCGATCCGTCGTTCAGTAATCCTTTGGTTTAAAAATTCCCGCACTTCCAGATACCAGTGTGGCGGTGCCGCAACCAGTTGGTGAATGAAGTCGTTCGAATCAGTCTCCAACTGTGGGGAAAGAAAGTTCTCAAGCATATCGAGATATGTGCTTCCTGCAACAGTGTACTGGGCAAAGAAAAATGGACCATGCACCTTTTCCCGTGAGAGTGCACAAAACACATTAAATTTTGGAGAGCCTCTCTTGTGTTAGACAACTTCATGTGGTTGATCCGTACCCCATATTCTCAGATTATGACGATTCAACTTCCCATTTAAATGGATTGTCACCGAACACTAAGCGTGGAAGAAAACTGTAATCCTCCATCTTGCCAAGAACGAAATTACAGACCTCCACACGTTCTTGTTTGTCACCTTCACGAAGAGCTTGTAGTAGCTGAATTTTGTGTTGTTTCATGTCTAAACGTCGACGCAACGCACGCCAGACAGACATCGGGGGCATGCTGAGCTGTAGAGCTGCACGGCGAACGGATTTCTGCGGACTCGTTGTGGAACTATGGCGGATGCGTTCGACGTCTGTGCCAGACATTCGGGGGCGGCCCGGCTATTTGTCTTTCCACAAACAACCTGTTTCTCGGAAATGTT